>NC_057354.1:49693888-50001809 GCF_016509475.1 Prionailurus bengalensis | reverse complement strand
AAAGTCTCTCTCTCTCTCTCTCTCTCTCTCTCTAAGACTATAGTCTTTATAAGACTAGATAATCTGTTCAAGGCAGGAGGTCTTGCTGAGGCTGACTCGGAGCACAGATCCACAGCTGCCAGCTCTAAGGCAAGTGCTGTTCCAGACAAGTGGCTTTTGGATTTATGGGCACTTTAAAAAGCCAGATGTAAATGGTATCCCCAAACCTCTCAAGGTACAGGAACATGTGTCCAATCCATTCTTTCAGTTCTCGCTTCCTCTTCTATATAGGTGTTCACTTCTCAGAAGGCTTAAAGTCCCATCCTTTGGGGACTATAGAGAGCCCCAGCCACGTCTGAGAAATGCAGCTCATCTTCCTGGAAGTTTCACAGGAGATGTCTTGTTTTACTCAGGCAGAATACTCCGCCAAGGAGGAAATAATGCCTATGTGCTTTCCAAGCCTATGAAATCCTACCTGAGCAGCAAAAGAAACTAACTCCACGCCACTGTCTTTGGTTCAATACCCCTCAGCCCCTCAAATAAAGCATTCATTCAAGCTTTCTTGGCAGCTTCTGGTATAAGACACCATGTGGGAACCTGAGGCTTCAAAGAATAAGAAGCAGGGTGCTTGATTCTCAGGGCTCCCTACCCTTGGGGAATGTCCACCTGTCTGTCCATCCCTCACTCTGTAAGTTGTAAATGGAGTGGACTCTCTTGGGAGTAAGGAGACAGGGAAGTACAAGGCTGAAAGCAGGACATGGGTTTATACTCTGCCCATAGCAGCATGTGACTGTGGGCAAGTTAACCTTCATGAGGGCTGGTCTCCTCATCTGTAAGGGGGAAAGCTGCTTTGTGATGCTGTTTGGGGATACAGTGAGATGTGTGATGTGCTCAGAAGAGGACACAGAGAAGGTGCCAGCCCATATTCAATGCTGGCTTTATAGCAGGGTAGTGGGAGGTAACACCCCCCTTGGAACCAGGGACAGTGACAGGCAGGAGTGCTGGAAGATAGTGTGACTACACTCTCTGGGAAGAAGAAAAGCAGGGGCCAGAGTTAAAAGTGCAGGGGGCAAGCCTGTGGTGGTCTTCACACCAACCTTGAGGTTGTCTGGGCAGAGGAGAAATGGAATGAAAGTGGCCCTTGGGGTGGTGGGGAAGGGAGTCCAGGACTTCTGTGGCCACTCCTTTCCAGGATCTAGCCCTGCAGCTACACCTGGATGCCCTCAGATCCAAGAGCACTGCCCAAACCTTTGGATGTCTCTGTGTTCCTGCTCAGGGGGACACCAGTGGCCCACCACCCAAGCTTAGGCAGGGAGCAGGGCAAATCACCCTTCCCTGAGCATCTGCTGTGCACAGGGCTGAGGGAAAGTCTATGTTGGCAGGACCAAGGAGCAAGCCTCCTCCCCACCCCTATTCCTGCCTAACTTTGAGCCTCTCTTGGGTCTCACTTGGGAGCTTCTTACTGCTCTTAGGATCGTGGTGCACACCCTGGATCCTCACCAGCCTTTGTAGCTTTCTCTCATCCTCTCTTGCCTTTGCTCATCGTGCTCTGAGAACCTAGTGCCTCCTTCTGTCCCTAGAACTCAGCTTCTCTCTGCCTTAGTCCCTTTGCACACACTGTTACCAGTTCCCAGAATGCTCGTGCAACCCAGTCAACCTTGTTCTCATCCCCAAGCCTCAGCTGAAATGTTATTGTCCTCACCATCCCTGACCACCCTCAACTTGAAAGATCCTTACCCCCATTATGCTCTCTCTGTACTTCCTGCCCCCTCTGGCCTGGTACCCCCATAATCTGTAACAATGCCAGGATCTGTGGGATTAATTCCTGAAGGTCCATGTCACCCTCTACGCCATGAGCTTCAAGGTCAGGAACTTATCCTGGTTGTGCCACTGCAGCTCAGTTGAGAACACAGGTCCCTATCTAGAAGGATGGAGGATGCACCTCTATCCCTGTCTACCTCCCATACTGTCACCAGACACACAAGAGTCCCTATTTTGGGGTGCCCAGGTGGCTCAGTCAGTTAAGCATCTGACTTTGGCTCAGGTCATGATCTCACAGTTTGTGAGTTCAAGCCCCACATCGGGCTCTCTGCAGTCAGTACAAATCCTGCTTCAGATCTTCTGTCTCCCTCTCTCATGTACATGTGTTCTCTCTCTCTCTGAAAAATAAACATTTAAAAAAAATAAAAAGAGTCCCTGTTTCAAATCCTTTAATGAGGAGAGGAACATCAGCAAGACAGTAGAATAGGGAGCTCTAGGCCCTTGCTCCCCCACAGAAATATTAGAAAAAAATTGGGACTGGCTGTAATATTTTATAGGCATTCTGAAAAACAGTCAAAGATCCATAGATTTCTACAAGCAAGTGCCGAATCAAGAAATCACATTCAGAATGTTTGTTAAGTTCAGTGGTGTTTACTCATCCTTGCCCCCACCCCTCTCTGCACAGTGCAGTCTAAAGGAAGCAGCAGCTCAGTGTCTACCTATCTCCTTCCTTCAAACTGGAGGGATCAGAGCAACATTCTAACCTATCTTCAGGCTGCCCAAGAGACAGGTCTCTGTTTTGCCTGACTTGGAGCTCAGAGCTCCAATGGGGGAAAACCGTGGAAGGCAGCTATGGGTACTTCTTATGAAAGTCACGGGGTGACTGCAGAACCACACATGCTTGGGGCAAGAGGCCAGGTTTGTGTGTGTGTGTGTGTGTGTGTGTGTGTGTGTGTGTGTGTGTAAGAAACAAGAAAACATTGAACACCTAAGAAGGAGTGTGGATGGAACTTTTTAAGAAATTAAGACATTTAAAAGCAACCATAACACACGGGAGAATTGAAACTAATACACACACAGGCCCAGGTAACAATCCTGAGAGGACCTTAAGCCTTTGCCCTGGACTGACTCGAAGGCTCAGACACATTCTGTTAATTAGTGAAGATCTTTCATGGCACAGAACCAGTCTGCAAAGCCTCGGAGAGGTGGCTATTTTCTTAAATGCTCCACTTTTCAACAATAGAAATCACAAGGCATACCAAGATACAGGAAAATTTGGCCCATTCAAAGGAAGAAAAGGTGGCAGAAACTGTCTCTGAAGAAACATAGGCATTGGATATACCAGATAAAGACTTAAAACAACTGTCTTACATATGGTGAAACACAAGAACTGACAGAAATATGGAATATGACATATGACAACAAAATGGGAATATCAATGAAGAAATAGAAATTATTAAAAGCAACCAAATTGTGGGGCTAAATGTATTGAAAAATTCACAAGAGGGGTTTAACAGCAAATCTGAGCAGGCAGAAGAACCAGTGAACTTGAACATGGACATTAAACTTATTGAATCAGAGGAGCAAAAGAAAAAAAGACATAAGAAAAGTGAACAGAGGGGCGCCTGGGTGGCGCAGTCGGTTAAGCATCCGACTTCAGCCAGGTCACGATCTCGCCGTCCGTGAGTTCGAGCCCCGCGTCGGGCTCTGGGCTGATGGCTCAGAGCCTGGAGCCTGTTTCCGATTCTGTGTCTCCCTCTCTCTCTGCCCCTCCCCCGTTCATGCTCTGTCTCTCTCTGTCCCAAAAATAAATAAATGTTGAAAAAAAAAATTTAAAGAAAAGTGAACAGAGCCCAAGGGATTTATGGGACACCACAAGGGACCAACAGGCACATTTCAGGAGCCCCGGAAGAAAACACAGAGAGAAGGACAGAAATAATGGCTGAACTCCAAGGAGGATAAACCCAGAGACTCATGCTGAGATACACTGTAATCACACCACTGAAATCCAGAAAATAAAAGAAGGAATCTTGAAAGCAGCAAGAGAAAATCAATTTATCATGTACAAAGAATCCTTAAATAATAAGATTACCAGTCCATTTCTCAACAGAAATTTTGGAGATCAGAAAGCAGTGGGATGATATATTCAAACTGCTAAAAGAAAAATCTGTCAGCTGAGAATTTCATATTCATTAAAACTGTCCTTCAAAAATGAAGGTGAAATTAAGGCATTCCCAGATAAATGAAAGCTGAGGGAGTTCTTTGCCAGCAGACCTGCCCTACAACAAATGCTAAAGGTTGACATGAAAGGACGCCAAACAGTAACAGAAATCCATAAGAAAATATAAACATCTCCAAAGAAGTTAAATACGTGGACAAACACAACAACCAGTATTAGTGTATATTTGGTTTGTAACTCCACTTTTTATTTTCTTCAGCATTAAAAAAAACAAATGCTGAGGGGTATGTGGGTGGCTCAGTCTGACTTCAGCTCAGGTCATGATCTCACAGGTTTTGAGTTCAGGCCTCTCATTGGGCTTTGTGCTGACAGTGTGGAGCCTGCTTGGGATTCTCTCTCTCTGCCCCTCCCCAACTTGCACTCTTTCTATCTCAAAATAAATAAAACAAAGCAAAACAAATGCTGTGACATCAAAAACAAATTAGGAAGATATATGATATAAAGGAGAAGAGTTAACATATGTAATTCAAGCTAAACTGGGATAAATTTTAGAACAGACTTATAATTTCAGGATGTTATATGTAATCTCTGTGGTAATCACCAAGAAAATATCTAGAAAAAATATATAAAAGGAAATGAGAAGGGAATAAATACTGTCCTTAGAAAAGAATCAATTACACCCAAAGGAAAGCAATAATGGAGGAAATGAGGGACAAAAAAAGCTGTAAGACCTACACAAAATAAAATGGCAAAAGTAGTCCTTCCCTGTCAGTACTTTAATTTTTAAATTTTTTTAAATGTTTATTTAGTTTTGAGAGAGAAGAGACAGAGCATGTGGGAGGGAGAGGCAGAGACACAGGGACACACAGAATCCAAAGCGGGCTCCATGCTCTGAGCTGTCGGCACAGAGCCTGACAGAGGGCTCAAACTCACGGACCGTGAGATCATGACCTGAGCTGAAGTTGGACACTTAACCAACTGAGCCACCCAGGCACCCCTCCCTGTCAGTACTTTAAATGTAAATGGATTAAACTTTCCAACCAAGATACATAGAGTAGCTGAATGGATAAAAAAACAAGATCCAACCGTATCATTCTACAAGAGACTTACTTTAGATCTAAGGGCATATACAGACTGAAAGTAAAAGAATGAAAAAGATTCCATGAAAAGAATAACCAAAACAGAGAAGAAGTGGCTATACTAACATTAGACAAAACAGACTTTGAATCAAAAACTGTCAGAAAAAATAAAAACATACAATGATAAAAGGGTCAAGTCTCCACTAACAATTATAAACATATACAACAGAGCTCTTAAATATATGAAACAAACAGAACTGAAAGGAGAAATAGTTGTACAATAATAGTAGGAGAATTCAATATCCCACTTTCAATAAAGGATAAAAAAACCAGACAGAAGATCAATAAAGAAATAGGGAACTTGAACAACACTAAAGACCACCTGGACCTGAGAGGCACATACAGACCACCCAACAACAGCAGAATCCACATTCTTCTCAAGTGCACATGGAACATCCTCCAGGACAGACAAGATGAGAAGCTACAAAACATGTCTTAATGTATTTTAAAAGATCACAATCAAAGTATATTTTCTGATTACAGTGGAATGAAACTAGAAATCAATAGAAGAAGGAAAGCTGGAAAACTAAACACCACACTCTTAGCTCATGTGTCAAAAAAGAAATCAAAAAGGAAATCAGAAAATACCTTCTGACAGGTGAAAATGAAAACACAACATACCAAACCTTTGGAATGCAGTGAAAGCAGTACCAAGAAGGAAATTTATAGGGGCGCCTGGGTGGCGCAGTCGGTTAAGCGTCCGACTTCAGCCAGGTCACGATCTCGCCGTCCGTGAGTTCGAGCCCCGCGTCGGGCTCTGGGCTGATGGCTCGGAGCCTGGAGCCTGTTTCCGATTCTGTGTCTCCCTCTCTCTCTGCCCCTCCCCCGTTCATGCTCTGTCTCTCTCTCTGTCCCAAAAATAAATAAAAAACGTTGAAAAAAAAATTTAAAAAAAAAAAAGAAGGAAATTTATAGCTGTAAATGCTTACATTATAAGAAAGATTGCAAACCAACAACCTAACTTTACACCTTAAGGAACTAGAAAAAGAACAAATTAAACACAAAACTAGAAGGAAGGAAACAATAAAAATCAAAGCAGGATAAGCAGAAGATAGAAAAACAGAGAAAAATCCATGAAGCCAAGAGCTTGTTCTTTGAAAAGATCACCATAACTGAACCTTTAGCTATACTGACTAAGGAATAAAGAGAGAAGATTCAAATTATAACTAAAATCAGAAATTAAGGGAACATTACTACTGATTTTACAGAATGAAAATGATTATAAGAGTTTTATGTTCAACTGTACACAACTGTATAATTGGATAACCTACATGAAATCAATAAATTCCTAGAAACACAACCTACCAAGATGAATTATGAAGAAATAGAAAATCTGAAGACCTATAACTAGTAAGGAGATTGAATCAGTAATCAAAAATCTCCCAACAAAGAAAACTCCTGGACCAAATGACTAGTGATCTGGTCACTACTAATTTTACCAAACATTTTAAGAAGAATCCCAAAATCTTCTCCCGAATTGAAGAAAAGGAACGTTTTAACTCATTCAATAAGGCCAGCATTACTCTAATACCAAAGCCACTACAAGACAAAGACACTACAAGAAAATACAGACCAGCATTCCTTATGAATAGTGATGCAAAAATCCTCAACAAATAGCAGCAAACTGAATTCAACCACACAGCAAAAGGACCAACTGGGATTTATTCCTAGAATGCAAGAATGGTTCAAGATTTAAAACCCATCAAGGCAAATATATCATATTAACAGAATAAAGGGGAAAAATCCGTATGATCATCTCAATCAATGCAGAAAAAACATTTAATAAAATCCAACACTTTTTAATAATAAAAATAACCAGCAAACAGGAATAGAAGAAAATACTTCAACATAATAAAGGCCATATATACAAACCCAACAACTAACATCAGACTCAATAGTGGAAGACTGAAAACTTTTACTTTAAAATCAGAAACAAGAAAGGATGTCTGTTTTCAACACTTCCATTCAACATAACATTGGAAGTTTTAGCCAGACCAATCAGGAAAGTAAAAGAAATAAAAGGCATCCAAAGTGGGAAGAAGAAATAAAATGATCTGTTCATAGATTACATGATCTTATATGTAGAAAACCCTAAAGATTCCACAAGGAAGGAAAATAACTGTTAGAACTAATAAATTCAAGGTTACAGAACACAATATCAACACACAAAAATCAGTTGTTTCTAGGGGCGCCTGGGTGGCGCAGTCGGTTAAGCGTCCGACTTCAGCCAGGTCACGATCTCGCGGTCCGGGAGTTCGAGCCCCGCGTCAGGCTCTGGGCTGATGGCTCGGAGCCTGGAGCCTGTTTCCGATTCTGTGTCTCCCTCTCTCTCTGCCCCTCCCCCGTTCATGCTCTGTCTCTGTCCCAAAAATAAATAAAAAATGTTGAAAAAAAAATTAAAGAAAGAGCAATTATTTAAAAAAAAAAAAATCAGTTGTTTCTATACACTATAATGAACAATCTGAAAAGAAAATTAAGAAAATAATTCTATTTACAATAGCATCAAAGGAATAAAATACTGAAGAATAAAATTAACCACCAAGGTGTACCTGGGGTGGCTCAGTTGGCTGAGCATCTGACTCTTGATTTTGGCTCAGGTCATGATCCCAGGGTCATGGGATCAAGCCCTGCATCGGGCTGTGTTGAGCATGGACCCTGCTTGGGATTTACTCTCTCTCTGCCCCTCTCTCCTGCTCACACATGCTCTTTCTCAAAATAAACAAACAAATAAATAAAAATTTAAAAAAGAAAAAAGTTAACCAAGGAGGTGAAAGACTTGTACCCTGAACACTACAGAACATAGCTGAAAGAAAACTGAGTCAAATAAATAGTAAGATAACCCGTGTTCATGGACTGGAAGACTTAATATTGTTAAGATATCTATACTATCTGTAATGGTCCACAGGTTCAATGCAATTCCTATCAAAATCCTAATGACTTTTTTGCAGAGACAGAAAAAAAATAAATCCTAAAATTCATAAGGAATCTCAAGGGACCCCCAAATCACAAAACAATCTTGAAAAAGAACTAATTGGATGCCTTATACTTCCTGATTTCAAAACATACTACAAAGCCACAGTAATTAAAAGCTTGTGGTAGTGGGACACATAGACCAACAGAACAGAAAATCCAGAGGTAAACCCTTACGTACATGGTAAAATGGTCTTTGATAAGGGTATCAAGACCATTCATGGGGGAAAGGATAGTCTCTTTAAGAAATGGTACTGGGAAAACTGGATATACACACGCAAAAGACTGAAGCTGGATCCTTTCCTTATACCATATACAGAAATTAATTCAAAATGGATTAAAGACCTAACTATAAAACTCCCAGAAGAGGGGAGCATAGGTGGCTCAGTTGGTTGAGTGTTTTGTTTTGCTTTTTTAAAAAGATCTTATTTCTCTTGTCTTTTCTCCACATCTCTACAAAATCTACCCAAGATGTTTACTGCCACTCTAAACCCTGGCAGCTAGAGGCTTCTCTCTTGGGCTTTTTGGTGCTCTACACATTTCCCCTCCTTGAGTAAGTGGTATGTGGAGCTATTCATTTGTGCCTTTCTTCCTTCTGGTTAGAGTGCCTCTCTAGAAGCAAGGACCAGCCCACTCATTCCCAACCCCAACACAAGGCCAGAGCCCACAGCCAGTAAGCCAGTACTTGCTGGTAAAGGAGGCTAGATGATGGCTTAGCAATTCTCTGGTAGTCAGGGAAAGATGGAGCCATCAACAGTGCTTCATGACCCAGATGATGGCCACCAACAGAAGCAGGCTGTTTGGGAAGGGGCTGTTTGGGCAGGAGACAATAGTGACCAGGTTTTCTACAAGTTTGAAATGACAGCAGGGCATGGGTCAGAAATGGAACTGACCCTTGTGAGAGAGCAGGTTTGCGGCTGTGACCTGGGGAACCATCTGCACTGAGATGTTAACTAAGATTAGGAATGAAGAAATCAATTACAGAGAGAAGATCCAGCAACAATCAAGGCTGAGATGTGACCTGGGGAATGCCCATCCCCAGGCAGCCAGTGTTCACCCTACACCCTACCCTCTCACAGGCTTCCTTTCGTTAGGTTACTGTAACCCAGAGTCTTCCATTGCTAAGAGATGATTAAACAAAAAAGTATTTATAAAGAAAGCTCTAAAGCAACCATTTCTAAGGATGAACAGTAAGGACACAAAAGTAATACTAACATCTTCCAACTCTGATGGTGCTTTTTATAAGACTCTTTATTGCCTTTCTTTCTCTCTCTTTCTTTCTGTACACTCTCTCTCCTCTTTTGCAACCAGAAGGCTGGCACCACATTTGCCTGTCTGAGCCACACGGGTAGAAGACCCTTTTTCATAATCACATTTTATCATGTCCTGTGTTAGTCTACGAACCATGTCCTACATGATCAGATTAACAGGTGGAATACCAAATTTTGAGGCAAAGGTTGCTCTTTATTACATTTGTCTACCCATTAAAAAAATACACTTTACATATGCTATATCCTGTTACCAAAGGCCTACAAGGCTGGCACTTACACTACATAACATATGACTTACATAACTTATTGCCATACGACAGCACCAAGGCCCAGAAAATGTTTGAAAACAGACTTGCCTGGAATCACAGAGCTGGCACGTGGTGAGGCACAGACCAGACTTTCTGGCTTCTGTCTCCAAATCAAATGTGCTCCATCACTTCACTTACCCTATTAATGTAAGACTCTACTTTAGACAACAACAAAAAAATACTCACATGGAATTACACATCATCATTAAAGTTACACACCAAGAAGTTTGGCATGACATAAACAGATTCCAAATAGAAAATAACATTTAGGAAGCATAGAGCCAGGAACAGCCTGGCCCACAGGAACCTCCACATCCTGGAGACCCAAACTTAAAAGCCAGTTTCACTCCACTGGGTTAAGATGTTTGTTCAGTGATACTAGTACTATGAGACAACCTCTGGAGGGGAAAATTGCATTTCCATGGGCACCACTAACACCATAAGTGTAAATGTGTTGATCAGGCCCTCCCTAGAAGGAAAACAATTCACTTTAGCTTTGTCCTTTAAAGGAAGAGTCAAGAACAAGGCTATAAGGAAGGTAAGCCAGGTGGGGAATAAAGAGTAGGCTGGGAGTAGGGTGGGGCAGGATCTAAGGTGTGCAAAGGCAAAAAGAGGTTTGGCTTAGCATATCTTGCTCCCAGCTGACTCCAGCTGGGGGCTACCTTCCATCAGAGGGAGGGTGGGGTCACAGAGCAGAATTTGGGTGTGGAGCAATGATGCCCGAGACAAGTGCCTGGCCATCCCTTGGCTATCGTTCTAGAAGCTAGGGAAGGTAGCTGAGCTTCTGGAAATACAAGCTCATCTGATTTGGATCAGTGGCCCCACAATATGTTGGACAGTTTCGTCAAGGTTTTCAGTTAAAATACACAAAAGGGCCATGTGTGCAAATGACTGTCACATATGCTAAAAACCTATCCAAAATTAAATGACATTAACAAACCACTACTTATTCTCCTGGTAGGTTTAAATGGATTTTTCTCCCCTTCTCTGAAAAAAAAAGCATACATACTGAGTCAGCCCTGTTAACATCACCCGGTGTTTCCTTTTCACAAGACAGAGTGGGCGGGGAGGTTCTTCCAGATCTCTTTACATGGTTGTCCACCTCTCTGGTTTGTCATATGAGGTTCCACAAGGGAGAGAGACACACACCTTATTAGCCAACTGATGCTTATAAGGGTGGGGGGGGAGACAGAAACAGTTTCTGGATTTGTATCACTATGCTTTTCTCCCCCATGAACCTTGTTAATATGCTGGTGACAGCAAAACAAGAACCTCCCCCAGACAAACCCTAATCCCTCCATCCATCATGAGTCTTGCACAGTGCGTCAGAAGGGCCTTGTAATCACAGTTGATATCCACCTATCCCCAAGCAACCTCTTTCCTAGAAGTTTCAGTTTCCTTCACTGACTGGGTGGCTATGGGTTAGGACCTCCATGGCATCCTGAAGGATGTAGGATATGTGGCATGATATGCATGATTCTGGAATACAAGTGTCTGGAGAGACAACTGAAACTACCCAGGCACTTCTGGGTGACTGATTCCTTTGGGTGGATGCCCAGGATATGGGGTCTGTGCCCACCATCATTTACAAAACAATTCAGGCTTTTCCCCAACCCTTAAAACCATTCTATGGCTTCTAACTTAGGATAAAAAACACCCTTCCTTCCATGTTCCCTGCCTATCTCTCCCTTCTCTTCTACCTTCCTGATGCTTCAAGGCTTTCCTCTGAAGGAAGTCCAGCTTGGTGTCCAGCTCTATCCACCTCTGGCCTCTCTCTCTCTGGTAGCCTGGAGCACTCCTGGCTCATGCCTCAGCTCAGGCAGAACCGACTGACCACCCTATGAGGTCTATTCCTGGTCACTACAGCAATGCCAGAGTTTATTGTCCTCACATCCGCAGTACTGTCAGAATGGCATGATCTTGCCCGTCACCTGGGCTTCCCACCTGGGCTGTGAGGCCCAGAAGGGAATTGGGCCTGCCAGTCCTTCCCCTACTGGATCTCCTGCATCTGGCACAGCTCTGGGAACCGGTCAGCAAATGCTGCTGAATGAATGAATGTAGCAGGGCTCCAGCTTCCTGGGGGCAGAGACCCCTACTATTTGGCCCACCCAGTTTCCAGAACACGAATCGCTCCCTTCACGGGTCAGCGGAGCCCAGAGTTCAAGGAGGACTAATGGAACCAGGACGTTAAGGCAGCAGGAGGTTAAAGCCGGGTGCGAATGACCCTGATGTCGCCTGCAAGCACCGCCGCTAAGCCCGAGGAGCTGGCAGGCGCGTGGGTCTGGACCCCTCTTCCACTCCGCGCCCCCGCTCCGGGCGGCCCACGTGCAGACCCCCGGGTCCGGCAAACTCCGCCGGCCCCACAAGCGTCCCCGCCCCCTCCCCCCCCCCCCCTTACCCTGTAGGGTCCCCTCTTCACCACGGAGGGAGGTTCCCTTTCGCGGAAGCTGGCGGGCTACCCAGGAAGCGCCCGACTCTCCTCTCCTACCGGCGTTACCAGGGCCACCACCCACAGGCCAAGAGCCGGCGGATCTTGGGAGCCTAGGCCCCGCCTACGCGCACGTCAAGTCTTTGGCGGGGCATAGCAGAACGTTGCGGATCCGGCGCGCAGGAGCGGCGTGTGGGCGGGGCTTAGCTGGATCCGCTGAGCGGTGTGGCCGTATTTTCCGCCTGGGTAGGTCTTTGTGGTTCCCTGCCGAAGGCGGTTCGGCTAGTGTTGGACTTGAATGAGGTCTCGGCCTGTCTGGCCTCCGCCTCCCAAGTGCGTCCTTCACGGGCCGTATTCGGCTCCTGCCCTGTCATGTAGGGTTTCCTCTGTGCGGTAGAGCCGGCCATGGTGCTGGCCAAAGAATTACCACCACAACCTCACAACCTTGACCTTAACTAGCCCGTGGAAGTTTTGAATTTTCTTTGGGTCCTTTCATAGCTAAAGTGCCCTCTCTTTTTTTTAAGGTAACATGTGATGGAAAATGCAACAGAATAGACAGCACGATAAATCTCCTATTCTTGCCCCCCATTTTCTTTCTTTCTTTTTTGTTCTAAGCATTTTATTTTTATTTAATTAATTTATTTTTAAAAAATTTACATCCAAGTTAGTTAGCATATAGTGCAACAATGATTTCAGGAGTAGATTCCTTAGTGCCCCCTACCCATTTAGCCCATCCCCTCCTCCCACAACCCCTCCAGTAACCCTGCTTGTTCCCCATATTTAAGAGTCTCTTATGTTTTTGTCCCCCTCCCTGTTTTTATATTATTTTTGCTTCCCTTATGTTCATCTGTTTTGTATCTTAAAGTCCTCTTCTGAGTGAAGTCATATGATTTTTGTCTTTCTCTAATTTCACTTAGCATAATACCCTCTAGTTCCATCCATATAGTTGCAAATGGCAAGATTTCATTCTTTTTGATTGCTGAGTAATACTCCATTGTGTGTGAGACACACACACACACACACGCACACACACACACACATTCCACATCTTTATCCATTCATCCATCAATGGACATTTGGGCTCTTTCCATACTTTGGCTATTGTTGACAGTGCTGCTATAAACGTTGGGGTGCATGTGCCCCTTCAAAACAGCATACCTGTATCCCTTGGATAAATACCTAGTAGTGCAATTGCTGTGTCCTAGGGTAGTTGTATTTTTAGTTTTTTGAGGAACTTCCATACTGTGTTCCAGAGTGGCTGCACCAGTTTGCCTTCCCACCAGCAGTGCAAAAGAGATCCTTTCTCTTGCCAACATCTGTTGTTGTCTAAGTTGTTAATGTTAGCCATTCTGACAGGTGTGAGGTGGTATCTCACTGTGGTTTTGATTTGCATTTCCCTCATGATGAGTTATTTTCAGCATTTTTTCATGTGTCAGTTGGCCATCTGGATGTCTTTGAAGAGGTGTCTATCCATGTCTTTTGCCCATTTCTTCACTGGATTATTTGTTTTCGGGGTGTTGAGTTTGATAAGTTCTTTATACATTTTGGATACTAACCCTTTATCTGATATGTCCTTTGCAAATATCTTCTCCCATTCCGTCGAGTGCGTTTTAGTTTTGCTAATTGTTTCCTTAGCTGTGCAGAAGCTTTTTATTTTGATGAGGTCCCAATAGTTCATTTTTGCTTTTGTTTCCCTTGCCTCTGAAGTTGCTGTGACCGAGGTCAAAAAGGTTTTCGCCTGTTTTCTCCTCGAGGATTTTGATGGCTTCTTATCTTACATTTAGGTCTTTCATCCATTTTGAGTTTATTTTTGTGTACGGTGTAAGAAAGTGGTCCAGGTTCATTTTTCTGTATGTCGCTGTCCAGTTTCTCCAGCACCACTTGCTGAAGAGACTGTCTTTATTCCATTGGATATTCTTTCCTGCTTTGTCAAAGATTAGTTGCCCTTATGTTTGTGGGTCCATTTCTGGGTTTTCTATTCTGTTCCATGGATCTGAGTGTCTGTTTTTGTGCCAGTACCATACCGCCTTGATGATTACAGCTTGGTAATACAGCTTGAAGTCTGGGATTGTGATGTCTCCTGCTTGAAGTCTGGGATTGTGATCTCCTGCTTTGGTTTTCTTTTTCAAGATTGCTTTGGCTATTCAGGGTCTTTTATGGCTCTATACACATTTTAGGATTGTTTGTTCTAGCTCTGTGAAAAATGCTGGTGTTATTTTGTTAGGGATTGCATTGAATATGTAGATTGTTTTGGGTAGTACCGACATTTTAACAATATGTGTTCTTCCTATCCAGGAGCATGGAATATTTTTCCATTTTTTTGTGTCTTCTTCAATTTCTTTCATAAGTTTGTATAGTTTTCTATAGATTTTCACCTCTTTGGTTAGATTTATTCGTAGGTATTTTATGGTTTTGGGTACAGTTGTAAATGGGATCGATTCCTTGATTTCTCTTTCTGTTGCTTCATTATTGGTGTATAGGAATGCAACAGATTTCTGTGCACTGATTTTATATCCTGCCACTTTGCTGAATTGATGGATCAGTTCTAGCAGTTTTTTGGTGGAATCTTTTGGGTAGATACCATATAGAATATCATGTCACCTGTGAAGAGTGAAAATTTGACCTCCTCCTGGCCGATTTGGATGTTTTTTATTTCTTTGTGTTCTCTGCTGAGGCTAAGACTTTCAATATTATGTTGAATAACAGTGGCGAGAGTAGACATCCCTGTCTTGTTCCTGACCTTAGGGAGAAAGCTCTCAGTTTTTCCTCATTGAGGATGATATTAGCATTGGGTCTTTCATATATGAAAGATATGGTCTTGAGATATGATCCTTCTATCCCTACTTTCTTAAGGGTTTTTATCAAGAAAGGATGCTGTATTTTGTCAAATGCTTTCTCTGTATCTATTGAGAGGATCATGTGGTTCTTGTTCTTTCCTTTATTGATGTGATGAATCACATTGATTGTTTTGTGGATATTGAACCAGCCCTGCATCCCAGGTATAAATCCCACTTGGTCGTGGTGAATAATTTTTTTAATGTATTGTTGGATCCTGTTGGCTAATATCTTGTTGAGGATTTTTGCATCCATGTTCATCAGGGAAATTGGTCTATAGTTCTTCTTTTTAGTGGGGTCTTTGTCTGGTTTTGGAATCAAGGTAATGCTGGCTTCATAGAAAGAGTTTGGAAATTTTCCTTCCATTTCTATTTTTTGGAACACCTTCAAGAAAATAGGTGTTAACTCTTCCTTAAATGTTTGGTAGAATTTCCCTGGAAAGTCATCTGGCCCTGGACTCTTGTTTTTTGGCAGATTTTTAATTACTAATTCGATTTCTTTACTGGTTATAGGTCTTCAAATTTTCTATTTCTTCCTGTTTCCATTTTGGTAGTTTATATGTTTCTAGGAATTTGTCCATTTCTTCTAGATTGCCCATTTTATTGGCGTATAATTGCTCATAATATTGTCTTATTATTGTTTTTATTTCTGCTGTGTTGGTTGTGAGCTCTCCTCCTTCATTCTTGATTTTATTTATTTGGGTTCTTTCCTTTTTCTTTTTGATCAAACTCACTAGTGGTTTATCAATTTTGTTAAATCTTTCAAAGAAACCAGAAACTCTGGTTTCATTGATCTCTTCTACTGTTATTTTTGTTTGTTTGTTTGTTTGTTTGGTTTTGATAGCATTGATTTCTGCTCTAATCTTTATTATTTCCTGTCTTCTGCTGGTTTTGGGCTTTATTTGCTGTTCTTTTTCCAGCTTTTTAAGGTGTAAGGTTAGGTTGTGTATCTGAGACCTTTCTTTCTTCTTTAGGAAGGCCTAGATTGTTATATACTTCCCTCTTATGACTGCCTTTGCTGCGTCCCAGAGGTGACCCCCATTTTCTTAACTCTTCCTAGAAGTCACCAAGATTGCCAGCTCCTGACTTGGGTTAGTCATCTACAGAGGCCCCCAGTGTACTTAAGGATAATTGTGGTAGGGGCTGCCCACATGTCCCCTCTGTGGGTCCCAGTGTGTTCCCGCCAGAGCTGGAGCCACCTTCCCATCTTCCCTTGTGGCTGGGCTGCCCAAGTGACAGTGTATGGCCAATGAGCTGTGTGTGTGCCCCTTCTGGGCCTGGCCCAGAAACCCATTCCATCATGATGTTGGTTGGGGGAGACCCGGGGAGGGCTGTTAATGGGCTCCTGAAGCACATGGTGCTCCTAAGTCTGTGGTCAAGAGGTGGCACTTTTGAGAATGAGTGGGTGCTAACCAGACAGTGTGTAGGGACAATGTGCATATACTAGGACTGGGCACAGGGCATGTCATCATCGTGAGCACCTGGTTGCACGTTGCCCTTCTTCACCAGTCAAACCACTGAGACTTGGTTGTTTATATAGCAGTTAGCCCATATGGTCCCTTGTTCCAGACACTTGCTATTTTGAATAATGCTATAGAGTCCTGAGACTTTTTGTGTGCATGTGTGAGTATACCTTTAGGAAAAATTCTTAGAAGAATTGCTATCGTAAAGGATGTGTCCCTCACCCCCTTTTCTTTTAAATATTAGATACATGTGGCTAAATTGCTCCTTAGACATTGTAAACTAACTGATACACCCACAGTTATGTATAGGAGTGTAGGTTTTCCCACGTTTTCCCCAGTGGAGTCTTTACAAACCTTTGGATCTTTGCCAATCCAACTGTTATAAAATTCTATCTCACAGTTTCCATTTGAATTTATTTTAATATTTTGAAATGTCTACTCATGGAAATGTGATGACCTTTCTTCTGTCCACCTCACTCATAACATTACCCTCACCATATTTCACTCTTAGAATTTCTAGAATTTGTCAATTTTACTGACATGGGTGTTTGCATATGCTGTTCACTGCTTGGAAAGCTCTTCCCCTAGGTCTTTCCTTAGTAAACTGGTATGGTTTCAATGTTTGTTTACCCCCCAAATTCATGTGTTCATATCATAACCTTTAAGGTGATGTATTAGTGTGTGAGGCCTTTTGGAGATGAATGTGATTAGTACTCTTGTAAAAGAGGCGCTGGAGAGATCCCTTGCCCGTTCTGTCATGTGTGATTACAATGAGAAGCTAGCCCTCTGATGAAACCAGCCCTTATCAGACAACAAATCTGCCAGCACCTTGATCTTAGACCTCCAAGACCCTAGAACTGTGAGAAATACACGTTTGCTATTTATAAGCCACACAGTTTATGGTGTTTTTGTTACAGCAGCCCGAATGGACTGATACATAGATTCTTTCTTATCCTTTAGACTCAGCTCAAATGTCACCTCTTCTAAACAAATAATTGTTTGGAATATAAATCTAGAGTGGTTCTGTTTTTCCCTTCTTTCCATTATTTACTTCATAGTATTTTTCAAACCCATCATTATTTAATTGTTGGTTTGTACACCATACTGAAAGGTAAGTTACACGAAAACAAGGAAGTGATTTGTCCTGATGGTTGTTGCATGGCCAGCACCTAGCATTCTGTCTGACAGGTGGTAGGTTCCTACAGCAAACATTGTCACTTTATCTCCTCAGCCCACTTCTGACTTCCGTTCTCCAATGGTGGTGGAGAGTTCCCACGAATGCTGCCACCTCAATTAGCTCTTTGCTGTCCTCTTTAGAGCTTACCTTAGAACTTTATCTGGAGCTGGCACAGCCTGGAACTTGAAGGAAGTTAACCTATAACTTTTTGGGGTTGAATGCCTCAGCCTTCCATGCTTCATAGGGGCTGCATTGAGCTTTAGTTGCCCATGGTGGTAACTAGCTCAGTCATGCCCAACCCCTTGGGTTGACTTTTCCTTCTGCCTTGGTGCCCTTTCCCAAATAAACTACTTACACCTAAGCTTTTGTCTCAGACTATCTTTGAGGAAACCCAAACCAAGGCAATGCTCAGTAAATATTTGTTGAAGAAATGCTTAGATTAATTATAGTGTTTCTTCAGCTTTCACTGGTGAGCCCGGAAGAAGCAGCTCAGTCCTGCAGCTGGAAAATGATGGAAGCCAATCGACACCTATTGTGGACATGCAGGAAATGGGACAGATAACTATGATATGGGCTGTGGCAGAAAATGTGTACAAATGCTCTGACAGCAGGGAGGTGTAGCAAACATTGTCACCAAAAGCCCTGCTTTTGAATGATTAAATTCCCCCAGTTTACCCAATGTGACTAAGGACAGAGTGGAGGATGCCCACTATTTTGTGCAGCTGCCCGTTCATATTTGTCCATCTACTCACATCAATCCAGGAGGACATCTGCAAATCTGTGTTACACAAAACAGTATAACATGGACTCCATAGTGTCCTGATAGTAGATGGTACCACAGTATCCCTTACCCATATCCTTCCTACTGGAAGCACCAGTGATTCTCCCCATAACAGCTTTCTTTTGGCCCAAACATGCACAACAACTGGAAGTGCTAGGGAGCTAATGTTACCCCTCAGCCAATGACAGGTGTGAATATCTTAGATCCATTGCCACTCCCTTCCTTGCCCCTCAAGTGGGACAATACTCTGGCATGTTCTACAGTGGAATCGAGCCCCAGTTGTGCAAAGTAGTGACCCATATTGGCTTTCTTCCTATCCCTGTCTAACTTTCCCACTCTACTGGTGTTCCCTGGGGTCACCTCCCAAGTAAACTACACTCCTTTCTCAGGATTTATTTTTATGGGGTGGTTTGTTCTTTTTTTAAAAAAGAAATTTTAATGTTTATTGGGAGACAGAGCATGAGCATGGGAGGGGCAGAGAGAGGAGGAGACACAGAATCCAAGGCAGGCTCCAGGCTCTGAGCACAGAGCCCAACACGGGGCTTGAACTCACAAACCACAAGATCATGACCTGAAGTTGGACGCTTAACCAAGAGAGCCACCTAGGCACCCCTATGGGGTGGGTTGTTCTAAGACACCCTTGCTCATAGGTCATTTTGATAATAATACCAAGTAAAATATCTTAGTCACTTATGATTCCTTGAAGAATATAACCACAAATTGCTTTCTCATCCAAATTCTTTTTCTTTAACTCTCCGGAAAAGTCAGATCCTCTGCACTCATGGCTAGTCTTCCCTTTTCCAAAATCTAGTACACACATAGAAGATGTGAAGGAAACCTTATCTTTAACTAGAGGAGGTGGACTTTTTATTTCTACCTGCCATGTTGGTCATCACAAGATCTCCTTTGACTTCCTGATATATGCTCAACAGAGGCCACCTGTACCATAATGAAAATCTAATTGGGGCACCAAGAAGTGCAGGTATAAGAAGCATAGGTGAAGTTCTGGGTGACTGGGTTAACTATCAAGAGGAGAGACAGACTGGTGTGGATGATTGTCCTGTTTAATTCCTCAAGTGGCTGTGTATTTGTTCTCCTCCCCTCTGTGGAGGCCCTTAACTTTTTAATCACTAAATATGAAGATGCCCTTTGTCAGATTAAGAAAACTTCCTTTTAAGGACTTTTAGTTTAGTTTAAGAGTTAAAAAAATCATAGTGGATGTCAATTTTATTTTGTGCATTTTATTAATCTATTGAGGCAATCACATGAGTTTTCTCCATTATTTTGTAAATGTGATAAATTAAATTCTTTTTAAAAAAGTATTTAGTACATTTTTGGGAGAGCACAAGCAGGGGAGGGGCAGAGAGAATCCAAAGTGGACTCTGTGCTGACAGGCTGACAGCAGCAAGCCTGATATGGGGCTCAAACTCACAAACTGCAAAATCATGACCTCAGCTGAAGTTGGACACCCAATGGACTAAGCCACCCAGGTGCCCCAAATTCTAATGTTGAATCATTCCTGATTCCCAATAGAAAGTATGGTTTTTTTTTGTTTTTTTGTTTTTTTATACATTGTTGGATTTGATTTGCTAATATGGGCTTTAGGCTCTTTGTTTCTATGTTCATGAAAGAGGTTAGCTTCTAATTTTCTTTCATACATTGTACTTATTTGGATATATGGTCATGGTTATATTGCCTTACAAAGGGAATTGAAAATTAAACAACAACAACAACAACAACCTCCTAAGAGAGTTTGTGTTGTTTTGAATTTTCTATTCCTTGCACATTTGAGAGAATATGCCTGTTTTCTACGTGAAACATTTTAAACTGCTGATTCCATTTCTAATAATTCAAGTGTTCTATTTATTTTTCAGGCAATTTTGGTATATTTCTGGTGAAAAATTTTCCCATTTCACCTAAGTTTTCAACTTTATTGGCATAACATTGCTCATATCTTATCTCCTTAGCATTTGCAGTTATAGTCTCTCTTGCACTAATAATATTACTTCTTTTTGTCCTGTTTCTTTTTCTTGATCAACATTCCAGAAATTTAAATATTTGGTTACATTTTCCCTGCAAGAACTAACTTCTAGCTTTGTTAAACAACTCCATTATATCTGTGTGATATTTTAAAATTTCTCTCATCTTTATTTTATCTTTCTTCCTACTTTCTTTGAGTATATTCATTTTTTCCTTTTTCTAATTAATCATCTCATTAATATTTAGCCTTCTTTCCTAATGTATTTAAAGCTTTAAATTTTCAAGTACCACATTAGCGCCATCCTACAAATCTTGCTATATTGTCTTTTTATAATTGTTGGCTTGAAAAATTTTCTAAATTCCATTACAAAATCTCTCTGTCCCATGAGTTATTTAGAAATATGTTTTTAGGAGTGACTGGGTAGCTCGGTTAAGCATCTGACTTCGGCTTAGTTCATGATCTCGTGGTCTGTGTGTTTGAGCCCCACATTGGGCTCTGTGCTGACAGCTCGGAGCCTGGAGCCTGCTTCGAATTCTGTGTCTCCCTCTCTCTCTGCCCCTCCCCTGCTCACTCTCTGTCTCTCTCTCTCTTAAAAATAAACATTAAAAAATTAAAAAAAATGTTTTAAATTTTTTGAATTAATTTCTAAAATTAACCTTTTACTTAGTAAATTCTCACCTGATTGCATTGTATCCTGGAGATGTAATCTCTATAATATCCATTCTTTGAAAATTGTTGAGAGTAGCTTTGCATCTACTAATTTTAAGTTGTATTTGAGAAGGGTATTTGAGGAAAATGTGTGTGTTTCAGATGTTGAGTGAATAAAATACCCACTATATCACACTTGTGATATTGATAAGCTGAAGTGCTGAAATGAGATCCCACCATAGGTCTAAAGAGAATAGAAGATGATTGTTTGCCATCCTAGTGATGCAGGGCTGGGAGCCCTGCTCCCTACCATCTGTCATCCTAGGACCCACATTCATGGGCACTGCTATGCTCAACATGTGCTGTCTAAGGCCATCCTCTCAGCAGCATCTACATTCCAGTAGGCCAGGAATGTATCTCTTTTCTTCACCTTTGTTCCTCCAGACAGTGCCCAGCATACAGTATACATTTACTAAGTATTTGTTAAATATATGAACCAATGAATGAAGAAAAGATGCCCTCCTAGTTAACATACTAGCAAAATTTAATAAACAGATTTTTTTTTTCTTTTCAAACTGCTTAATTATTTTCAATTGGCAATACATTATTATGGCTTAAAATTTTAAAGGTACAAAATTATGTACAGCAATAATTTTCTCAATTTCCCAGTTCCCCTTCCTGGTTTACAGCTTGTTTATATTCCCCAGAGGTATTTTATATATACAAAAGCATCCATGCGTATATATAGACTTGTTTCTAATGTATTTTTCAATCATAGTAACATGCATCATCCTTAACCTTATATATTCCATTATTTCTGAATTCACATTTCTGAGGATGTGTCAGTTTGTTTAAGGGACATTAGGTGGCAGTATATTACCAGAAGATGGAGGCAGAGTGGAGGGTGAGAGTAGGAGTGGGTTGTGTGTGTGTTGGGGGATCTTTCCAAAAATTGAACAACAGTTTCACATGGTTATCCTCTGCACAACAGGTCTCCTGAGCATGTGTGTCTGTGCATGTGTGTAGGTAAATGGCTACCCAATTTTAATAAATGAGGGCTTGGTTGAATTTTAAATCTATTATAAAAATTGAGTGTAAAATCTGACACAGGACTTTAGTTTGTTGAGAAAAACACAATTTTAGAGCCACTCCAGACTCCCCTACAAGCCTGCCAAGATCATGCATGTGCACATGTTTCCTCCCTCAAAATTGTTAGCCTCAAATGATTTAAACCCACACAGTACTTATAATCTGAGGTGTTAAAGTAACAATGAAAGCACCCTTACTTTCTCCATGCTTTAGATTTTCCCTTGCTTTAAAAAATTAAATCATTTGTGTTTTTTTTTTCAACGTTTATTTATTTTTGGGACAGAGAGAGACAGAGCATGAACGGGGGAGGGGCAGAGAGAGAGGGAGACACAGAATCGGAAACAGGCTCCAGGCTCTGAGCCATCAGCCCAGAGCCCGACGCGGGGCTCGAACTCACGGACCGCGAGATCGTGACCTGGCTGAAGTCGGACGCTTAACTGACTGCGCCACCCAGGCGCCCCCCTTGCTTTAAAAAATTAATTGACTCCTTTTCCCACATGTGGTCCTTGCCTCAGGCCCACAGCTATGCTTCCCCTCTGTCCTGGTGACAATGACTCCCCTATTTCTCCTACTCCCTTTTAGTGAAGTTCTAGGAAATGTAAGGAAAGAAGTGTATACATTTCCTTTAATAAACCCCTACTCTCATCAAAGATTGCATTCTATGCACATTATTGTATATACATTTTTCATTTAACAGTATACCCTGGAAGGGCACCTGGGTGGCACAGTCAGTTGGGAGTCCAACTCTTGATTTTAGCTCAGGTCATGATCCCAGGGTCATGGGACTGAGCCCTGCATGGGGCTCTGTGCTGAGCATGGAGCCTGCTTAATATTCTCTCTCTCTTTCTATCTTTCTCCCTCTGTTTCTCTCCCTCACTCACACAAACACACACTCTCTCTAAAATAATTATACATGATGATACACTATCTATCCTTGAACACATGCCACATCTTGTCTTTTTACCTTTATAGGCAAGCCCAAACTCACCTCATAGAAAACACACAAAAGGTAATTTTAAACAAGGCCTTTTTGATCTTACTATGTCTTCCTTTCATTTCTATCTTTATTCTATACACATTCCTTTCCCTCCTTTTAATTCCTATTATTCTTCTTGTCTCACCAATCAGTACCCTGCATCCTCTTGCTTTTTCCCTTAAGGTGACCTTCAGCCTCTCCCACTAGAACAGATACACTCTGAGGACCTGGACCTGGGACTCATCTTTTTGCATTCCCATGCTTGGCCCAGTGGCTGGCAAATTCAGGTTAAAATCTGGATTTATGTCTGCTGGGTAAACAAATTTGTATGCCAATATATTAGATCTTAGGATTGTTCCAAATATGTAACACCCTCAAGGATCAAACATCTGTCTGCTAAACAGTTAAGCAACAAAACTATATATAATAGACTGTATGGAGCAGACTAATTGCTTAACTTAAATGCTATAATTAGTATTCTTACTAAGGTTCTTCCTAAGGCACTCTCCTACATAGCCAGTTCACTCATCAAAATTAGAAACTTAACACTAATGCAGTACCATCATGGAACCCACACAGACCAAGTTTCACTGACTGTACCAAAAGTGTCTTTTGTAGCAAAAACACAACAGAACAAAAATTCTTTCCTTTATCTTTCTTCCTTTGTGGTCCAGAATATAATTCTGGATCATGTACTGAATTTAGTTGTCTCTGCCAGTCTTTTTCAATCTAGAATAGACCCTCAGCCTTTCCTTGTATTTCATGACCTTGTCATTTTTGAAGAACATGCACCAGTTACTTCGTAGAATGTATCTCAGTTTGGGTTGGTCTGATGTGTCTTCATGATTCAATTCAGGTTATGTATTTTGGGCAGAAGTGATTTACCACAAAAGTGATGTGTTCTCAGCGCATCTCAGAGCCCTGATGGCTCATTATTGGTGATGTTAACTTTACTCACTTGGTTGAGATAGTATCTGCTAGGTTTCTTCACTTTGTTACATACACCCTTCAAATTAATTCCTCAGAAAATGATTATTATCTTCTTTCTATAGATGAGCAAACTGAGGCACAATGATGTAGATACCTTGCCGAAAATCGTACTAATAAGCCAGGATCCCAACCCAGACATTCTGGCTCCAAAGCAAACACTTTTAGCTGCCAAACCAAAAGTAACTTGTTGGGGCTAGAAGACTTGATGTGCTTGGCCTGTGGAGAACCACTGGAGGGCAGAGAATATGAGGATGGACAGAAAGGTGGAGTGGAATGGGCTAAGCTTCTTTATCAGTATGTCTGGCTTGGGGCTTGGTGCATTACTCTGGATAATTTTGTTAACGGTGGCCTGAGGATGGCTTGTGCTGACCTGGCTGTCCTCTGGAGTGTCAGAGCTGGACCGGCTTGAGATTATCACTCCAAATCCTCATTCTGAGGGTAAGTTCCTTGTAGTTGTTGGGAGGTCATGATGTTCCCCCAATCTTGATTTCTTGGCTATATCCATCACTTACATTGTAGAAGCATAGTGAAAGAGTTGTTATAATTGAGTCATGGACAAAAAGAGTTGATCTATATTTTGGAATGCCATGTGAACAAGAGCTACATACCTGCTTCACAAATACATCCCTGTTTGTTAGTGTCCAAGCTCATCTAGGGCTAGAGACTCCCAGGTTTCAAGGCTTTATCTGAGCAGACCTACTCCCGATCCTTTGTTCTTCCCTCCGATTCTTTTGACCTGTCTTCTTTCAAGCCCTTTATGACCCATGAAAGGCTCTTAACTGTCTTTAATGTTTATTCATTTTTTAGAGAGACAGGGAGACCCAGAATCTGCAACAGGCTTCAGGCTCTGAGCTGTCAGCACAGAGCCTGATGTGGGACTCAAACCCATGAACCACAAGATCATGACCTGAGCCAAAGTTGGACACTTAACTGACTGAGCCACCCCGGTGCCCCAAACTCTTGAAAGTCTCTTGGTCATCACTGTCTTGATTCTCCATTGCTGACCCAACTGTGCCCTTATAACATAGACTTCGCCATGCACTCCTTCTCCATACCTGGCAGAGCTCCAACTTTCACTCAGTCAAATTTCCTCTGCTCCACAGTAATATTTCCAGATTCTCAGTCTTAGTTTGGGTCCCTTTGGGAACCAAAGTCTAGAGCAGGAGGGAACTGGGGTATACATCAGCTTCTGTCAGTCATTTGCCAAGCTTTAATTTCTCTGCATATCTGGCCTGCTGTACATGCAGGCTCCGGAAGAGCCCTCAGGCACAGAGACCAGACAGAACATTTGGAGTTAACTATAGTTGATATCGGAAAGGTACGATTTGGAGGCTATTTAAGAGGGTACTGGAAACCTGGTTCTTAGTTAATATCTTAGGGAATTAGAGCAGAAAGGGAGTTCAGAGACAATCTAGTCTACTTTCTCCCCCTCTCCCAATGGAATCAGGGATAAACATTGTATCCTCAGTTATAAAGAGGAAACTTAGATGGAAAAATTTCCTGAATTTCCTCAAATTCCCTGAGCTTCACCCTTTTTTAATTTTATTTTTAAAATTTATTTTTATTCTTGAAAAATTTAAATTCCAGTGTAGATAACACACAACATTATATTAGTTTCAGGTATACAATATAATGATTCAACAGTTCCACATATTACTCAGTGTTCCTCAAGTAAGTGTACTCTTAATTCCCTTTGCCTATTTCACCTATCACTCTACCCACCTCCCCTCCAGTCACCATCTGTTTGTTCTCTATGGTTAAGAGTCTGATTTTGGGGTGCCTGGGTGGCTCAGTCAGTCAAGCATCTGACTTCAGATCAGGTCATGATCTCACATGAGATCAGGGATACTTTTTAAGGGCAGACGAAACTCACTTTACATCAAATATTTCTGAAGAATTAAGGCTAAAATCTTGCATTAAATACCCAGTTGGAATTCTGTCTACTTACCTCATGAGCAGAGTATGGTCACCTACCAAGAAGAAGTGAGTCTTCATACAAGAAACCATGCTTGTAGCCCCACCCCTGCCAGGTTGGGTGGAGGATGCCCCAGTCCACACTCCATCTGTACATCCACCCGGAGAGTGAAAGAAATGAGGCTCCCACTGGCTTTGTTTCAGAAGGCATCTTGACTAGGCTCCAGACTCACGGGGTCATGGCAGATTCTGGACACACAGCTCTCTGGGAAAAGCCCTGGTTCACAGCATTCACCAATGCCCATGGTGTAAACTTGCCTGCTGTGGCCCCCATGGGGACACTGAGCACAGATTTGACTCAGTCTGACCTCAGTCAACTTGGCATGTCTCCCGCCAAGAATATGGCCAGGTAGTGAGACGATAGCCAGGACTCCCAATTGTACTTGTCTCCAAACACACATGCAGGCCTCCGGGCTGAGGTTTGCCAATACAACATTGAAAATATCACATTAAACTATTATTCAGCTTGATGACTAAAAAAAAAAAAAAAAAAAAAAAAAAAAAAAAAAAAAAAAAAAAAAAAAAAATGGAATCAGGGATCAGGATTCCCAATGGAATCAGGGATAAACATTGTATCCTCAGTTATAAAGAGGAAACTTAGATGGAAAAATTTCCTGAATTTCCTCAAATTCCCTGAGCTTCACCCTTTTTTAATTTTATTTTTAAAATTTATTTTTATTCTTGAAAAATTTAAATTCCAGTGTAGATAACACACAACATTATATTAGTTTCAGGTATACAATATAATGATTCAACAGTTCCACATATTACTCAGTGTTCCTCAAGTAAGTGTACTCTTAATTCCCTTTGCCTATTTCACCTATCACTCTACCCACCTCCCCTCCAGTCACCATCTGTTTGTTCTCTATGGTTAAGAGTCTGATTTTGGGGTGCCTGGGTGGCTCAGTCAGTCAAGCATCTGACTTCAGATCAGGTCATGATCTCACAGTTCACAGGTTTGAGCCCTGCATTGGGCTCTGTGCTGACAGCACAGAGCCAGGAGCCTGCTTCAGATTCTGTATCTCCCTCTCTCTGCCCTCCCTTGTTCACGCTCTCTAAAATAAATAAACGTTAAATTTTTTTTTAAATATTAGAAACAGTGTTTTTTGGTTGGTCTCTCTATTTTTTTCTTTTGTTCATTTGTTTTGTTTCTTAAGTTCCACATATTAATTAAATCATATAGTATTTGTCTTACTCTGGCTTATTTTGCTTAGTATTATACTCTCTAGATCCATCTATATTGTTGCAAAAGGCAAGATTTCATTCTTTTCATGGTTGAATAATATTCCTGTGTGTGTGTGTGTGTGTGTGTGTGTGTACACATCACCTTTTCTTTATCCATCCCACTATTGATGGACAGTTGGGCTGCTTCTACAATTAGGTGTTATAAATAATGCTGCTACAAACATAAGGGTGCATGTATCTCTTTGAATTAATGTCTCTGCATTTTTTTGGGTAAATATCCAGTAGTGCAATTACTGGATCACAGGGCAGTTCTATTTTTAACTTTTTGAGGAATCTCCATACTGTTTTTCAGAGTAGGTGCACCAGTTTGCCTTCCCACCAACAGTGCACGAGGACTCCTTTCTTTCCATATCCTCACCAATACCCACTGTTTCTTGTGTTGTTGATTTTAGTCATTCTGACAGGTGTGAGGTGATACCTCATTGTAGTTTTGATATGTATTTCCCTGATGAGTGATGTTGAGCATTTTTTAAATGTGTCTTCTTGGTCATCTGTATGTCTTCTTTGGAGAAATCTCTGTTCATGTCTTCTGTCCACTTTTAAATTGGATTATTTGGGTTTTTTTTTTGGTGTGTTTATGTTGAGATGTATAAGTTTTTTATATATTTTGGATACTAACCTTTTCCTGAATATGCTATTTGCAAATATGTTCTCCCGTTCAGTAGCTTGTCTTTTAGTTTTGTTGGTTGTTTCCTTTGCTGTGAAGAAGGCTTTTATTTTGATATAGTCTCAATAGTTTATTTTTGCTTTTGTTTCTCTTGTCTCAGGAGACCTATCTAGAAAAAAATTGCTATGTCCAATGTCAGAGAAATTACTGCCTATCACTCTTATCATATGTAAAATGAAGATTAAAAATAATATCTAACCATTGGGTAGCACAGAGTAAACAACAAATGTTAGGTGTTATTTTAGGAGAAAGAGCCTTGTTGTACTAGTTAGCTATTGCCACAGTGCTATGTAACAAACCATCCTAAAACTCAGTGCACACAGTAGTAGCATTTCTGAAATGGTGGTGTAATGAGCACTGCAGACCCTTTCCCAAGAAAAACAAGCAAAACTGGTAAAAAATATTTAAAAGTAATAGCCACTTTAAGTCTGAAAATTCTAAGGGCATACAACATATGGAAAAACACTTATTCAAGAAATTCTACTAACTCTGGGTAAGAACAGCGAGTGTCTGTGGCACTGAGGCATGATCATGATCTGTCTCCTCTCCCTCCATGAAGCTCTATTTTAGGTGGGTATAATCAAGAAAATGGACTCCTCTCCTCAGTTCTCAATCTTGGGTTACACATTCACCCCAGTAGGGAAAGACTACTAACATTTCTCATCTCCCTCCAGCTCCATGTTGCAGAAGCTCTATTTCAGATAAGAATAGCCAAGAGGTCTGTGGCTACCCTCTTCCACCTAGGCGCACCCACACGTAGGGCACAGGTTATACCCCAGGTATGGCAGGCCAGGAATACTGGGTCCTGGTTGCCCTTGCCCCAGCTCATTCATAAGCTAGACTTTCCATTCCAGAAAAAGCAGGCTGAGAAAACCTCAGAAAGCTGAGGGCTATATCCCTGCTCTAGTGTCATTCTAGTAAAGCAAGAGCATCATTCTAAGAGAAGGGCGGGGGGGATGATTGTCCCTACCTCCAGAAACAAAGCAGTGGTGCAGAGGTTCTGTGAGGAAGAGAGACAGGTCATAAGAATAACAAAGACTTTGTAGTTCTCCTCAAGAAGACTGACTTTACATGGAATAGAACATGGGGAAGTTCAAGCCTAATCATAGTCTCAAAAGCAATGGATCGAGCCCTGTACTCTTCACTGACACCGAAGACCCTGCTTCAGATCCTCTGTCTCCCTCTCTCTCTGCCCCCACCTCAAAAATAAATAAACATTAAAAAAATTTTAAAAAGCAGTGGAGATTTTGGTGGTTAGCAATTAAGAGGAGACTGGTAGCAACAAGGGAAATGGTGGGCCAGTTATGCTTTCAATAGAACCAGGGAAAGAGGTAGCTAGGAAGATCCCCACTGGAGTCAGAGCAAGCCTCAAACACTGATTCAAAACCTACTTTAATCCTTTAAAGGGGCCCCAAATTTTACTGGATCAGATTATAGAGCAATTTATGCCCCAGAATGTTGTCAGAAACAACAGAACAATCAGCTAGCAATTAGTGGAAGTTAAATCTGGGTACAATATCAGTAGAGACAGATGATCTAGAAACATAAAGGAAACATTTATTTCCTCAGAGAAAGAGAAGTCAAAGCAAGTCCAACTAGGACCATTGTCATCCCTGGACAGAGGAAGGGTCAAAGTGACTGTGAAAGTGTCGAACATTGTGCTCTCTGAGGAGTGAAATAAAAGGTTGTTCATATGAGGGGAAAGAGACAGTGAAAACTTCCAGACAAATCAGTAAGCAAATAAGTGATTATAGCCTTGGAATAAGTGTCCAGAATTGCTACAATATATTACCTAAAATGTCCAGTTTTCAATGAAAAAGAATGAGATATGCAAAGAAATAGGAAAGGGTGACCCATTCACAGGAAAAACGTAGTAGTAGTAGTAGTAGAAATTATCCTTCAGGAAGCCAAGATGTTGGATTTACTAGACAAACACTTTAAACCAGCTATTGTTCAAATGAAAATATGTCTAAAGAATTAAAGGAAAGTAGGAGAACAATGTCTTGCCAAATAAAGAACATCAATAAAGAGATAGAAATTATTTTAAAAGAACCAGAGATTCTAGAGTTGGAAAAAGACAATTTCTGAAGTGAAAAATTACTAGCAGAGTTCAATAGCAGATTTGAACTAATGTAATCAAGAATCAGCAAATTTGAAGATAGATCAATTGAGATGATCAGTCTGAGGATTGGAAAGAAAAAAAATGGACAAATGAACAGAGTATAAGAGACCTGTGGGACACCATCAGCCATACAAACATACACATAATTAAATTCCTAGAAGGAAAGGAGGTAAAGGGGCACAAAGAAGATTTGAAGGAACAATACTAATAAACTTCCCAAGTTTTATGGAAAACATTAATTTGCATATTTCGGAAGCTAAACTATTCCAAGTAGAATCAAAGAGATCTACACCAAGACACACCATAAACAAACTGCTGAAAGCCAAAAACAAAGAGAGAATCTTGAAAGCAGTGAGAGAGAAGTGATTCATTACCTAGGATGGATACTCAATCAGAAACCATGGAGGCCAAAATGACACTGTCTTCTGAGTTTGAAAAGAAAAAAAACCCCACAAAATTTATATTCAACAAAAATACCCTTCAAAATGAAAGAGAAATTAAGACATTTTCAGATAAAACCCAGGGAGTTTGTCACTAGTAGACCTGCCATACAAGAAATGCTAAAAAGAGTTTTTCAAGTTGAATATAAGGACACTAGACAATAATTTGAATCCACATGAAAAACCAAAGAATACTGAAAAGATAAATATATAGATTAAAATAAAAGACAGTATTCCGTATTTTTGTTTGTAAGCATTTTCCTTTCATATATGATTTAAAAGACAACTGTATAAGGGTGCCTAGGTGGCTCATTCAGTTAAGCTTCTGACTTGGGCTCACATCATGATCTCACAGTTTGTGAGTTTGAGCCCTGCATCGGGCTCTGTATTGACAACTCAGAGCCAGAGTCTGCTCTGGATTCTGTGTCTCCCTCTCTCTGCCCCTCCCCCACTCTCTCTCTCTCTCAAAAATAAATAAATATTAAAAAAACCACAACTGTATAAAGCAATCATTATAAAATTGTATTGATAAACTCCTTACATATAAAGATGTCATTTGTTTCACAATAATAGGACAAAAGAGGGAGCAGGGAACAGAGCTACACTGGAGCAAAGTCTTTGTGTATTACTGAAATGTATTAGCCTTAGAACTAGATTATTACAAAAATTTTGTTTATTTTTATTTATTCATTTTGAGAGAGAGAGAGAGCAAGCAGAGGAGGGGACAGAGAGAGAAGGAGACAGAATCTCAAGCAGGCTCCATGCTATCAGTGCAGAGACCAATGCAGTGCTTGAGCTCATGAACGATGAGATCATGACATGAGCCAAAATCAAGAGTCATACGCTTAACTGACTGAACCACCCAGGCACCCTGGGCCTAGAATATTTTAAGTTTTTTTTTTTTTTTTAAAGTTCTTAGTTTATTAATCCTCTCATGAAAAATCTGCACAAACGCCAGATAGTCCCTGAAGCATCTTTACTCCTTCTGTTGACCAATCTCCAGCTCACTTTTTGCCAGCACCAACATTAGCTTTTGCAGTTCCCCTGACTTTCTTCATTCGGTTCTTGCATTCCTTCTGCTGTTTTCTCGACGTCTTTTTCTTCTCATACAGGCCATGTCGTGCAAGTCTATGTTTGGGTTCATTTTTCTTTGCATAATCCAAGGAATCATAAATCATGCCAAAGCCAGTTGTCTTGCCACCTCCAAGATGGGTTCTGAATCCAAATACAAAGATGACATCTGGTGTGGTCTTGTACATTTTGGCTAGTTTTTCCTGAATTTCTGTCTTAGGTACTGTTGCCTTTCCGGGGTGAAGAACATCCATGACCATCTGTTTCCGCTGAAGTAGTCGGTTGGTCATGAACTTCCTGGTCCGGATAGTTACTGTGTCATTCATGATGGCGGTGGAGCTTTAGGCAGCCAGGGAGGAAAAGAGCTAGATTATTTTAAGTTAATAAATTCATTGTAATCCCCAGGGCAACCACTAAGAAATTATCAAAAAAAAAAAAAAGAAATAAACAGCAAGGGAATTAAAATGATATATTAGAAAATATTTAAATAGAGAAGGCAGTCATGGAGTAATAGAAGAACCAAAAAGATGTAAGAATGTAGAAGACAAATAGCAAAATGAAAGACATAAATTCTACCTTATCAGTAATTATTTGGAATGTAAATGGATTAAACATTCCAATAAAAAAGCAAGGATTGCTGGAATGGGCTAAAAATGATCCAACTGCTCTATAAGCCAACCAGGAAAAGAGTTCCTTTATAAGCGAATTTATTAATGCTCTCTCAAGATAAGGCAACATTACACAATTAATTACATAATGAGAAGGAAAGGTCTTTCTGGATCACAGACACATAAACACACACAGATTGCTTCAATTATAGCCCTTTTCCCCACTAAATGATCTTGCCACCTTTGTTGAAAATCATTTAACATATATATACAGACTTACTTCTGTGCTCTTTATTCTATTCTATAGGTTTGTTTTTATGGTAGTATAGCTGTGGATTTCATAGATACCCTTTAATAGTTTGAGAATGTTCCCTTCATTCCTAGTTTTTATCATGAAGCATGTTGGATTTTGGTCAAATGCTTTTGTGTCTGAGATAATCATGTGATTTTGTCCTTTTTTTTATTATTAATACAGTGTTTGACACTGACTGATTTTCATATAACCAATCTTGCATTCCTTGAATGAATTACACTTGGTCATGCTACATAATCTTTTTTATGTGTTGGTGTCTTTGGTTTGCTGGTATTTTGTTGAGAGGTTTGCATTTGTATTCATAAGAGAGATTGATCTATAGTATTCTTTTCTTGTTATGTCTTTGGTTTGGGTATCAGAGCAAAACGTGCTTTGTAAAATTAGTTGAAAAATGTTCCCTTCCATTATATTTTTGGGGGTGAAAATGCATTGTGTTTTTTTTGTTTTTGTTTCTTTAAATTTTGGGTTTAAGCCATCTGGGCCTGGGGTTCTCTTTATAGGAAGGTTTGTTTGTTTTTGTTTGTTTGTTTGGGGTGGAGGTTTTTTTTTTTAAATATGAAATTTATTGTCAAATTGGTTTCCATACAACAACATATCAAAAACTCACAAGAGAATTTCAATAGCACATTTGAACAGGTACACAGAAGAATTACTAAATGGAAGATGAGACAATTGAAATTATTCAAACCATAAGAGACTCTTAAAAACTGAGAATAAACTGAGGGTGTGGGTGGGAGGGGTGGGTGGGTGATGGGCATTGAGGAGGACACCTGTTGGGAGGAGCACTGGGTGTTGTATGGAAACAGTCACTTTCCTCTTGCTACTTTCAAGATTCTCTTTTTGTCTTTGTCTTTCAACAGTTTGATTATAAGGTGCCTTGCTGTGGATTTCTGAGTTTATTGAGCTTGTTAAATGCGTAATGTCTTTTATAAGATTTGGGAAGTTTTCAGCTATTATTTCTGCAACTATTCTTTCTCTCTTTCCTCTCCTTCTGGGACTCTCATTCTGCATATGTTGGTAGGCCTGATTGTGTTCCACAGGCGACTTAGGCTCTGCTTATTTTCCTTCACTGCTTTTCCTTTCTACTCTTCAGCTCAGGTCATGATCTCACTGTCTGTGGGTTTGAGCCCTGCGTCAGGGTCTGTGCTGACGGCTCAGAGCCTGGAGCCTGCTTCAGATTCTGTCTCCCTCTCTCGGCTCCTCCCCTGCTTGCACTCTGTCTCTGTCTCTGTCTCTCTCTCAAATAAAAAAAACATTAAAAAGTTTATAAAAAATAAAAGCAAAGAAAACTGGATCTGCACATGCCAAAAAAAAAAATGAAGTTGGACCTTTACTTTACAACATATATAAAATGTAACTCAAAATAGATCGAAGACCACAATGTAAGAGCTAAAATAAAATTCTTAGAAGAAAACAGAAAAAAGCTCCATGACACTGGATAAGACAGTGATTTTTTGGATATGACACCAAAAGTACAGGCAAAGAAAGAAAAAATAAATTGACTACATCAAAATTAAAAACTCTTGTACACCAAAGACAGAGTGAAAAAAACCCACAGAATGGGAGAAAATATTTGCAAATCATATACTTGTTAAGGGACTAATATATAAAAATATCTATAACTTCATAACAACAAAAAACAACCTGAGTTTAAAATGGGCAAAAGACTTGAGTGGACATTTCTCTAAAGGTATACAAATGAACAGTAAACACATGAAAAGATGCTCAACATCACTAATTATTAGGGGAATGCAAATCCAAACCACAATGTGATACCATTTTACATTCATTAGGATGGTTATTATTAGCAAAACAAAACAGAACAGAACAAATCTTTTTTTCCTTTTTTATGAGAGAGAGAGTGGGGGTGGGAGACTGGGAGGGGCAGAGGGAAAGGAAGAAACAATATCCCTTGATCTCACAACTGTGAGATCATGACCTCAGCCAAAATCAAGAGTCGGACACTTAACTGATTGAGCTCCCCAGACACCCTGAAAATAACAAGTCTTAACAAAATGTGGAGAAACTGGAACACTTCTGCACTGCTGGTGGGAATGTAAAATGATGCAGCTGTTACGGAGAGCAATATGGCAGTTATTCAAAAAATTAAAAATAGAATTACCATATAATCCAGCAATTCCAATTCTGGGTATATAACTAAAATAGTTGAAAGTAAAATATTTGTACACCCATGTTTATAGCCCCATTATTCACAGTAGCCAAAAGGTGGAAGCAACTAAAATTTCCATCAATGGATAAATGGATAAACAAAATGTAGTACACCCATAAAATGGAATATTACTCAACCTGAAAAAGGAATAAAATACTGACACATGCTACAACATGGATGGACCTTGAAGACATTATGCTAAATGAAATAAGCCATACACAAAAGGACATGATTCCACTTCCTCTAATACGAAATATCTACAGTAGTCACATTCACAGAGACAAAAATAAAATGGTGGTTACCAGGGACTGGAGGTGGGAGAGAATGAGAGTTAGAGATTAATGTGGACAAAGTTTCAGTGTAGGAAGATGAAAAAGTTCTGGAGATGGATGGTTGTGATGGTTGCAGAACAACGCTAATGGACTTAATGCCACAGAACAGTAAACTTAAAAATGGTTGTATGATGCATTATATGTTATATGTATTTTATCACAATAAAAAAAACACAGTTAACATCATATGCAGTGGTGGAAAACTAAATGTTTTTACCCATTATTAATAACAAGACAAGGGTACCAACTCTTGCAACTTCTATTCAACATTGCACTGGAGATTCTAGCTGGGGTAATTAGACAGGGAAAAGAAATAAAAGGAAACTTGGTTGGAAAAAAAGAATTAAAATTACCTCTATTTGCAGATGACATCATCTTATATATGGAAAATCCTAAGGAATACACTCATACACAAAAAAGCTTTTAGAACTAATAAATGAATTCAGCAAAGTGGCAGGATATAGGACTGATATAGTAAAACCAATCATCCTCAATGGGGAAAAACTGAGAGCTTTCCTCCTCAGATCAGGAATACAACAGGTATGCCCATTCTCACCAGTGTTGTTTAACATAGTGTTGGAAGTCTTAACCTCGGCAATCAGACAACAAAAAGAAATAACTTCAGCCAGGTCACGATCTCGCGGTCCGTGAGTTCGAGCCCCGCGTCGGGCTCTGGGCTGATGGCTCAGAGCCTGGAGCCTGTTTCCGATTCTGTGACTCCCTCTCTCTCTGCCCCTCCCCCGTTCATGCTCTGTCTCTCTCTGTCCCAAAAATAAATAAACGTTGAAAAAAAAAATTAAAAAAAAAAAAAAAAGAAATAAAATGCACCCAAATTGGCAAATAAGAAGTCAAAGTTTCACTCTTTGCAGATGACATTATACTCTACATGTGAAACCCAAAAGACTTCACCAAAAAACTGCTAGAGCTGATACATGAATTCAGCAAAGTCACAGGATATAAAATCAATGTACATAAATCAGTTGCATTTTTATACACCAAAAATGAAGCAATAGAAAGAGAAATAGAAACTAATCCCATTCACAATTGCACCAAAACCCATAAAATACCTAGGAATAAACCTAAACAAAGAGCTAAAAGATAAATATGCTGAAAACTATAGAAACCTGTGAAAGAAATGGAAGAAGACACAAAGAAATGGAAAAACACTCCATGTTCATGGATTGGAAGACCAAACATTGTTAAAAATGTCAATACTACCCAAAGCAATCTACATGTTCAATGCAATCCCTATCAAAATAGCACCAGTATTCTTCACAGAGCTAGAACAATCCTAAAATTTGTATGGAACCACAAAAGTCCCTGAATAGCCAAAGTAATGTTGAAAAAGAAAACCAAAGCTGGAGTCATCACAATCCCAGACTTAAACCTGTATTACAAAGTTGTAATTATCAAGACAGTGTGGTATTGGCACAAAAAACAGACACATAGATCAATGGAATAGAACAGAGAACCCAAAACTGGATCCACAAATATATGGCCAGCTAATCCTCAATAAAGCAGGAAAGAGTATCCAGTGGAAAAAAAGTGTCTTCAGCAAATGGTGCTGGGAGGACTGGATAGCAGAATGCAAAAGAATGAAACTGGACCACTTTCTCACACCATACACAAAAATAAATTAATAATGGATGAAATACCTAATGTGAGACAGGAAACCATCAAAATCCTAGAGGAGAACACAGGCAGCAACCTCTTTGACCTTGGCTGAAGTAACTTCTTACTTGACATGTCACCGAAGACAAGAGAAGCAAAAGCTAAAATGAACTATTGGGACCTCATCAAGATAAAAAGCTATAAACAATCAACAAAACTAAAAGACAACCAGTGAAATGGGAGAAGATATTTGCAAATGACATATCAGATAAAGGGTTAGTATCACAAGTCTACAAAGAACTTACCAAATGCAACACCCAAAAACAAATCATCCAGTGAAGAAACAGGCAGAAGACATGAACAGACATTTTTCCAAAGAAGACATCCAGATGGCAAGTGGACACATGAAGAGATGCTCAAAATTGTGTATCATCAGGGAAATACAAATCAAAACCACAATAGATACCACCTCACACCAGTCAGAATAGCTAAAATTAACAACTCAGGAAACATCAGATGTTGACAAGGATGTGGAGAAAGGGGGACCCTATTGCACTGTTGGTGGGAATGCAAACTGGTGCAGCCGCTCTGGAAAATAGTGTGGAAGTTCTTCAAAAAATTAAAAATAGAATTACTCAAAGACCCAGCAATTTCACTACTAGGAATTTATCCAAAGAATACAGAAATCCTGATTTGAAGGGGCACATGCATCCCAATGTTTATAGCAGTGCTATCAACAATAGCCAAAGTATGGGAAGAGCCCAAATGTCCATCAACTGATGAATGAATGAAGAAGATGCAGTTTATATACACAATGGAATACTACTTGGTGATGAAACAGAATGAAATCTTGCCATTTTCAACAACATGAATAGAACTGGAGGGTATTATGCTAAGTGAAACAAGTCAATCAGAGAAAGACAGATATCACATGATTTCACTCATATGTGGAATTTGAGAAACTTAACAGATAATCTTAGGGGAAGAGAAGGAAAAATAAGATAAAGACAGAGAGAGGCAAACCATGTAAGACTCTTAAGTGCAGAGAACACACTGAAGATTGATGGGGGCGAGATTAATAGTAAAAAGCTTAAGGAGGGCACTTGGGATGAGTACTGGGTGTTATATGTAAGTGATGAATCACTGGATTCTACTGAAGCCAAGACTACATTTTTTTTAAAACTAACTTCAGAATTAAAACCCCCCCCCCAAAAAAATTGTATTTCTATACACTAGTCATGAACATTGAATGAAATCAAATTTAGGAAGCAATTCTATTTGTAACAATATCAAAAGAATAAAATATTTAGAAAGAAATTTACAAAATGTGTATGACTTATACATTGAAAACTAGAAAATAATAATTGAAAGAAATTTTAAAAGACCTGAGTAAATGGAAAGACATGCTATGTTATGAATTAAAATATTTAATATTAAGATGGTAGGTCTTCTCAAATTGATCTACAGATAAATGCAATCTTTATAAAACCTTAATTACACTTTTTTGTAGAAATTTGGCAAGATAATATGAAAATTCATACAGAAATGAAAGAGACCTGGAATAGTCAAAAACCTTTGAAAAAGAAGAAGACAGAGGAGGACTCATAGTTTCCCAATTCAAAATTTATTAGAAAGCTATAGTCAACATTACTGTATAGTACTGGCACAAGAATAGATGTATAGTTCAAGTTAATAGAAATAGAATTTAGAGTCCAGAAATAAATCCTTATGTTTCTACTCAATTAACTTTGGACAAGGTTGCCAGGATAATTCAGATGGGAGAAAACATATTCCTTTCAACATACAGTGTTATATAATTTGGTATAGAAACAGTAAATTTGGATCCCTGTTTCACATCATATACAAAAATTAACTCCAAAAGGATCATAGGGATATTAGTGAAAAGAGAGTATGGAATTCAAAAGGCCCATCTCACTGAAAAAAAAGCAAAAGAAAGGCGTGATCAATTTTTTTGAACCCCAGAAAATAGTCAAAGGTTTAGAGCAATGAAGAAAATGCTGAATCAAGAAAAAGATAGCTGAAGCACAGCATTTAATCAAATGTCTGTGAAACTGTTAGCTGAACACTAAACTAAAGGGGTAGAGACTTCAGTCATCACATGCCAAAAAAATAGTCTTTTGAGAAAATATTTTAGAAAAATCACTAAACAGACAATCACAACCCATAGCAAGCAAAAACAAACACTGAGGAGAGGGAAGAATCTGATTTAGATTTACCACATTATAATGTAAAAATTTTCACTTTTCAATAAAAAATTATGAGACATGGAAAAAAAGCACAAGAAAGCATGGCCCATTCACACACACAAAAGAAATGAACAGAAACTGTCCCTGTGGAAGTACAGACATTGGAGTTACTAGACAAAGACTTTAAATCAACTGTCTTAAATAGGCTCAAAGAGCTCAAAGAAATTAGATAAGGAACTAAAGGAAACCAAGAAAGTGATGGCTCAACAAATAAAGAATAACAATAGAAATTATCAAAGGAATGAAATAGGAATTTGGAGCTGAAAAGTACAACAACATATCAAAAATTCACAAGAGAATTTCAATAGCACATTTGAACAAGTAGACAGAATTACTAAATGGAAGATGAGACAATTGAAATTATCCATTCTGAAGAGTAGAAAGGAAAAGCAGTGAAGGAAAATAAGCAGAGCCTAAGTCACCTGTGGAACACAATCAGGCCTACCAACATATACAGAATGAGAGTCCCAGAAGGAGAGGAAAGAGAGAAAGGGAGAGAAAGAATAGTTGCAGAAATAATAGCTGAAAACTTCCCAAATCTTATAAAAGACATTATACATTTAACAAGCTCAATAAACTCAGAAATCCACAGCAAGGCACCTTATAATCAAACTGTTGAAAGACAAAGACAAAAAGAGAATCTTGAAAGTAGCAAGAGGAAAGTGACTGATTATGTATGGATCTTGCTATATAGATGGGTTAAATATGACTGCTGAGGGCACCTGGGTGACACAGTTAAGTGTCCGACGCTTGATGTCAGCTTAAGTCATGATCTCAGGGTCATGAGATCAAGTTCTGCATTGGTCTCCATCCTGGCTATGAAGCAGGCTTAAGATTCTCTCTCCCTCTCCCTCTGCACCTCCCCTCTCCCCTGCTCATGCTTTCTCTCTCTCTCTCTCTCTCTCTCTCTCAAAAAAAGATCCCTATATATTGCCCTTATGTGGTTTACTTCTTCATGTAGTCTAGGACTGCTAGCTCAATGTCCAGTTGCACCAAACTTAAATCTTATACACTTACTATTTTATTTATTTATTTTATTTTTAAAAAATGGCTAAAAATACTTTTATTTTTTATTGAAGTATAGTTGACACACAGTGGCATTTTAGTTTCGGGTGCATATTCACTGTGCAAGTTTACTTTTATTTATTTTATTTATTTATTTTTGTTTATTTATCTTTGAGAGAAAGAGAGAGAATGCATACATTAGCAGGGGATGGGCAGAGAGAGAGGGCGAGAGAGAGAGAGAGAGAGAGAGAGAATCCCAAGCAGGCTCTGCACTGTCAGTGCAGTCAGATGTGGGCTCAATCTCACAAACCGTGAGATCATGACCTAAGCTGAAACCAAAAGTCAGATGCTTACCGACTGAGACACCCAGGCGCCCCAGATTCACTTTTAAATGTAACCCCCAAAGCTACTTAAGTTGAGCCTTCCTGCCTTGCATACCCCATGAAATTGCACTCAAATGTGCTAACCAAAGATATGACAAACTCTTTGTCTATAAAAGACCCTAAGCTTCTGTTGCTCTTCAGAACTCCATGACCCAGAGACTCCATCTTGCTACTGAACAACATCACCTAAACGTCATGTAAGCCCTCCCATCTCCCTCTCTTCTGGGAGTTCCCTTACGCGTTTCCTCCTTCAGGGAGGTACTTGTGCCACAGTCTCTGGAAGCTCTCCTGCTGTGAGGGACTTTCTTTCTCATTCAATTCTGTCCAAGTGTTGCCCAATAAAAATATTGGCATCTTGTGGGCCTGTCTTTTCCTTGATCAGCTCTGAATCCTATAGCTTACTATAGATCCTCAATAAGACTGACAGCTGATTTATCAATGGGATGATATCTTCAAAGTGCTTAAAAGAAGAAATCTGTCAAACAAGAACTTTATAGCCAACAATACTGCCCTTCAAAAATAAAGGCATAATTAAAACATTCCCAGATAAATAAATAAAACCTGATGGAGTTTGTTGCTAGTACACCTACTCTACAAGAAATGCTTATAGGGAGGTCTTCAGCTGAAATGAAAGCACACTAAACAGTATCTCAAAACCACATGAAGAAATAAAGAATACTGGTAAAGATAGTCACATAGGTAAATATAAAAGCCAGTATTGTGTTTTTGGTTGGTAACCTTCCTTCCTTCCTTCCTTTTCTTTCTTTCTTTCTTTCTTTCTTTCTTTCTTTCTTTCTTTCTTTCTTCTTTAAATTTAATTACTTATTTTGAGAGAGTGTGTGAGTGAGGGAGGGGAAGAGAGAGAGGGGAGAGAGAGAATCCCAAGCAGGCTCCACTCCTTCAGCACAGAGCTGGACATGGGGCTTGATCTCACAAACTGAAATCATGACCTGAGCTGAAATCAAGAATTGGACGCTTAACCCACTGAACCACCCAGGCACCCAGTAACTTTTTTTTCTATATTATTTTAAAGACAAATGCATAAAATAAGAATTATAAATCCATGTTAACGGACACACAATGTATAAAGATGTAATTTATGACACTAACAACATGAAGGAGAAAAGAAGGAGCTACATAGGAACAGAGTTTTGGGATACTATTGAAGCTAAGTTGTTATTAGTTCCGTCTAAACTAGTTCCATATAATTTAAGATGTGAGTTGTAATTCCCAAGGTAACCTGAAGAAAATAATATACAGAAAAAAAATCAGAAAGGCATAAAAATAGTGCACTATAAAAAAATCAAACACAAAGAGTTAGTAATGTAAGAATTGATGAATAAAATAGATAAAAGACATAAAGAAAAATAAAAAAATTGCAAAAGTAAATCATTATCTGTAATTACTTTAAATGTGAATGACATTAAACTCATTTAAAATGCAGAGATTAGAATGCACACACACAAAAAAAGAGCCCCAACTGTAAGTTGTCCACAAGAGTCTCCTGTTGTATTCAAAGACACAAAAAGGTTGCAAGTGAGAGAAAAGATAATGATATTTTATGTGAATAATAATCAAAAGAGAGTTGAAGTGGCTATACTAATCTCAGGCAAAATAAGCCTTAAGTAAAAAGTTATTATAAAGACAAAGAAGAATATTATATATTGATAATAGGGTTAATCTGTCACATAGGTACAACATTTACACATATACACACCTACTGAGTCTCATGATATTAAACACTGACATAATTAAAGAGAGAAATAATTCTACAATAATAGTGGGAGACTTCAATTCTACATTGTCAAATGAGTGGAACAACTAGACAGAAGAGCAATAAGTAAATAGAGGACTTGAACAACATCATAAATCAATTAGATCTAACAGATATGTACAGTACGCTCCATCCAACAACAGCAGAATACACATTCTTGTCAAGTGCACAAGTCGTGGTCTACATATTAGGCCGTAAAACAAGTCTCAATAAATTTAAAAAGACTGAAATCATACAAAGTGTCTTCTATGACCACAATGGAATGAAACTAGAATTCAATAACAGAAGGAACTGGAAAATTCATGAATATGAGGAAATCAAATAAAACACTTAACCAGAAGGAAAATTTGAAAATATTTTGACATGAATGAAAACAGAACACAACATACCAAAATTCATGGGATATAACAAAAGCAGTGCTCAGAAGGAAATTTATAGGTGTAATGCCTATATTAAAAAAAGAAGAAAAACATATAACTGATATCATAACTTTACAATAGGAGCTAGAAAAAAAGGACAAACTAAACACAAAGCTAGAAGAAGGAAAGAGATTATAAAGATTAGAGTGGAGATGAACAAAATGGAGGATAGGAAAACAATAGAAAATCAACAAAACCAAAAGGTGAGTCTAGGAACATCAACAAAATTGACAATCAGTTAACTATACTACTGAGAGCAAACTTAAATTATTAAAATCAGAAATGAAAATGAGGATATTACTACTGACCTACAGAAATAAAAAAGTATAACAATAAAACATTGTAAATACTTATATGCCAACAAATTAGATTATCTACTTGAATAGACAAATTCCTAGAAACATACCAACTACCAAAACTGATTCAAGAAGAAATAGAAAATCTGCCCAGAATATAAAAAGAAAGAGATTGAATCAGGAAAAAAAAAAGCTTCCAACAAAGAAAAGCCAAACAGCGGATGGCTTCCCTAGTGAATTAGACAAAACATTTAAAGAAAATTAACTTCAATCCTTTTCAAACTCTTTCAAAAAAACAGATAGATATTTTTCTAACTCATTCTGTCAGGCCATAATTACCTGAATACCAAAGTCAGACGAAGACATCAGAAGAAAACAAAACTGCAGGTAATATTCCTTATGGATATGTGTATTAGTATGCTTGGGCTGACATAACACATTACCACAGTCTGGGTGACTTAAACAAGAGAATTTTCTTTCCCATGGTTCTAGAGGCTGGAAGTCTCAGATGAAGGTGCCAGGGTTTGGCTTCTGAAGACTGCTCTCTTTCTGGCTTGCAGATGGTTGCTTTCTCACTGCAGTCCTCACATGGCCTTTCCACGGAATGGAGAGACATAGATGGATAGATACATAGATGGATGGATAGATAGATAGATAGATAGATAATAGGTAAATAGATGAAGAAATTAAAGAGATATATTCCTCTTATTTTGAGGTCACCAGTCCTATCAGATTAGGGCCCCACCTATGACTTCATTTAACCTTAATAACCTTCAGAAATGCTATCTCCAAATATCATCACATTGGGGGTTAGGACATCAACATATGAGTGTTAGAAGGGAATCCAATCTATAGCAGTATATGAAAAAATCCTCAGCAAAATACTAGCACACCTAATTAACAGTACAATTCAAAAGGATTATACACTATGACCAAGTGGGATTTATCCTAGGAATGCAATATATGAAAACAAATTAGTGTAATACACCATATTAATACAATGAAGAAAACCCCACATGATCACCTGCATTGATGCAGAAAAAGCATTTGACAAAATTCAACTCCCTTTCATAATAAAAACAATCAACGAACGAGGAATAGAAAGTAACTTAATATAGTAAAGGGTGTTAGTGAAAAAGCCCACAGCTAATATCATACCCAAAGCAAAAGGCTGAAAGCTTTCCTTATAACATTAAGAAGAAAATATTGATACCAGTTTCACCACTTCCATTCAAACACTACTGGTCTTTCTATCCAGAAACTTAGACAAGAAAAAGAAATTAAAAGGCGTTTAAAATGGAAAGAAAGGGGCGCCTGGGTGGCGCAGTCGGTTAAGCCTCTGACTTCAGCCAGGTCACGATCTCGCGGTCCGTGAGTTCGAGCCCCGCGTCGGGCTCTGGGCTGATGGCTCAGAGCCTGGAGCCTGTTTCTGATTCTGTGTCTCCCCCTCTCTCTGCCCCTCCCCCGTTCATGCTCTGTCTCTCTCTGTCCCAAAAATAAAAAACGTTGAAAAAAAATTTTTAAATAAAAAAAAAAATAAAATGGAAAGGAAAAAGTTAAATTAACACCATTTTCTCATGGCATGATCTTATACATAGAAAAGCCTGAGGGATCCATAAAACCTTACGAGCAGGTAATAAATAAGTTCAGTAAATTTTCAGGGTACAAGACACTGGCCACAATTAGTTGTATACCACAATATACCACAATTAGTTGTATTTATAGACACTAGCAATGAACAGTGTAAGATGGAAAGTAAGAAAAAAATTTTACTGGGGTGTCTGGGTGGCTCAGTCCACCCAGTCCATTAAGCACCTGACTTTGGCTCAGGTCAAGATCTCATGGTTCATGAGTTCAAGTCCTGCATCAGGCTCTGTGCTGACAGTGAGGAACCTGCTTGGGATTCTCCCTCCCTCGCTGCCCCTCCCCCCTCTCAAAATAAATAAATAAACTTAAAAAAAGAAAAAAACTTACTTACAACAACATCAAAAAGAATAAAATACCTAGGTATATATTTAACCAAGGAGGCATGAGAAAACCACAAAACATTGCTGAAAGAAGTTAAAGATCTAAATAAATGAGAAGCCATCTTGTGTATTGGAAGTTTTTTTTTTTAAATTTTAATTCCAGTATAGTTAACATTCAGTGTTCTATTAGTTTCAGGTGTACAATATAGTGATTCAACAATTCCATACATCACCTGGTGCTCATCAGGACAGGTGCACTCCTTAATCCCCCTCACCTATTTAACCCATTCCTCCACCCACCTCCTCTCATGACCATCAGTTTGTTCTCTATAGTTAAGAGTTTGTTATTGACTTGTCTCTCTCTCTCTCTCTCTTTTTTCCCTTTGATCATTTGTTTTGTTTATTAAATTCCACATATAAGTGAAATCATATAGTATTTGTCTTTCTCTGACTGGTTTATTGTACTTAGCATAATACTCTCTAGCTCCATCTATTCCTTTGCAAATGGTAAGATTTCATTCTTTTTTATGGCTGAATAATATTCCACCATATATATGTATATATATATATGTATATATACACATATATATATATGCACACACACATATGTGTATGTGTATATACACATACATATGCTACATCTTCTTCATCCATTTTCTATCAGTGTACACTTGGGCTGCTTCCATAGTTTGGCTATTATAAATAATGCTGCTATAAACACAGGGGTGCATGTATCCCTTAAGATTAGTGGTTTTGTATATTTTGAGTATTGTGGATGGGAAAATTTAATATTGTTAAGATGGCAATACTCTTCAAAGTGATCTACAGACTCAGTGTAATCCCTATCAAACACAAGAGCCTTTTTTTTTCCTTGCAGAAATAAAAAAGCTGATCCTAAAAGTCATCTATTATAGTAAGGGATCCAAAACAGCCAAAATAATCTTGAAAAAAAGAATGAAACTGGAAGACTCACATATTCCACTTTCAAAGCTACAGTAATCAAAACAGTGTGATACTGACATAGGATAGGTATATAGACCATGGAATAGAACTGAGGATCCAATAATTAACCCATGCATCTATGGCTAATTGATTTATGGCAAGGGTTCCAAGAACATTTACTGGGAAAGAAAAGTCTCTTCAACAAATGGTGTTGGACAACTGGATATCCACATGGAAAAAAAAAAGTGAAGTTGGCCCCTTACTTCATACCATATATAAAAATTAACTCAAAATGGATCAAAGACCTAAATGTAAGAGATAAAACTATACAAAACTTAGAAGATATAGGTTTAAATCCTCAAAAATTTGAACTTGGCAATGGATTCTTTTTTTTTTGTTTTCATTTTTTTTTTTAATTTACATCCATGTTAGTTAACATATAGTGTAATGATTTCAGGAATAGAATTTAGTGATTCATCACTTACATAAAACCCCAGTGCTCATCCTAACAAGTGTCTTCCTTAATGCCCCTTGCCTATTTAGCACATCTCTCCATTCCAAACCCCTCCAGCAACTCTCAGTTTGTTCTCTGTATTTAAGAGTCTCTTATGGTTTGTCTCCCTCACTGTTTTTATATTATTTTTGCTCCCTTTCCTTTATGTTCACCTCTTTTGTATCTTAAATTCCACATATGAATGAAATCATATGACATTTGTATTTCTCTGATTGACTCATTTTGCTTAGCATAATGCACTCTAGTTCCATCCATGTTGTTGCAAATGGCAAAATTTCATACTTTTTGAATGCTGAGTAATATTCCATTGTATATATATACATCTTCTTTATCTCTTCATCAGTCAATGGACATTTGGGCTCTTTCCATACTTTGGCTATTGTTCATAGCACTGCTATAAACATTAGGGTGCAAATGCCCCTTTGAAACAGCATTCCTGTATCCTTTGGATAAATACTTAGTACTGCTATTGCTGGGTCATAGGGTAGTTCTATTTTTATTAAAAAATTCTTTTTAATGTTTATTATTTTTGAGAGAGAGAGAGAGAGAGGGAGAGAGAGGCAGAGTGTGAGTGGGGAAAGGGCAGAGAAAGAGAGAGAGACACAGAATCCGAAGCACCCTCTAGGCTCCCAGCTAGGCTCTAGCTGTCAGCACAGAGCCTGATGTGGGGCTAGAACCCACAAACTGTGAGATCATACCTGAGCTGAAGTCGGACACTTAACTGACTGAGCCACCCAGGTGCCCCTATTTTTAATTTTTTGAGGAACCTCCACACTGTTTTTCAGAGTGGCTGCATCAGTTTGCATTCCCACCAACAGTGCAAAAGGGTTCCTCTTTCTCTGCATCCTCACCAACATCCGTTGTTGCCTGAATTGTTAATTTTAGCCATTCTGACACATGTGAGGTGGTATCTCATTGTGGTTTTGATTTGCATTTCCTTGATGATGATGTTGAGCATTTTTTTCATGTGTCTCTTAGCCATCTGGATGTCTTCTTTGGAAAAGTGTCTATTCATGCCTTTTTGGCAATGGATTCTTAAATATAACATTAAAAGCACAGGCAATGAAAAAAATAGATATATTACATATCATAAAAATGTTTAACGTGCATTAAAAACCACAAGAAAGGGAAAAGAAAACACACAAAATGAGAGAAAATATTTGTAAATCATATATCTGTATAGGATCTAGTATTCATAATATATGAATAACTCTTACAACTTAAACACCCCAATGATAAAATCATTCAAGAATTTGAATGCATTTCTCCAAATAAGATGGATAATGATATGAATGGTCACTAAGTATATGAAAAGATGCTCAACATCTTTTCCCCGGACATTGAGGAAATGCAAATCAAAATTATATGAGGTACCCTTTCATTTCCACTAGAATGGCTAGTGGAGAAAGGATGTGGAGACACCACTACAAGCATGAAACCTACAGATATCACAATGACTCTAAGCCCATATCTTTCAATAATAACACTGAATGTAAATGAACTAAATGTTCCAACCGAAAGACATAGGGTATCAGAATGGATAAAAAAAAACAAGACCCATCTCTTTGCAGTCTACAAGAAACTCATTTTAGACCTGAGGGCACCTTCAGATTGAAAATGAGGGGATGGGGCACCTGGGTGGCGCAGTCGGTTAAGCGTCCGACTTCAGCCAGGTCATGATCTCGCGGTCCGTGAGTTCGAGCCCTGCGTCAGGCTCTGGGCTGATGGCTCAGAGCCTGGAGCCTGTTTCTGATTCTGTGTCTCCCTCTCTCTCTGCCCCTCCCCCATTCATGCTCTGTCTCTCTCTGTCCCAAAAATAAATAAACATTGAAAAAAATTTTTTTAAAAAATTAAAAAAAAAAAAAGAAAATGAGGGGATGGAGAACTATCTATCATGCTACTGGAAGTCAAAAGAAAGCTAGAGTAGCCACACTTCTACCAGACAAACTAGACTTTAAATTAAAGGCTGTAACAAGGGATGAAGAACGGCATTATATAATAATTACAGGATCTATCCATCAGGAAGAGCTAACAATGTCTATGCACCAAATTCAGGAGCACCCAAATATATGGAACAATCACAAACATAAACAATCTTATGGATAAGAATGTGGTAATTGCGGGGGACTTCAATACTCCACTTACAACTATGGAAAGATCATCTAGACAGAGAATCAGTAAAGAAACAATGACCCTGAATGATTCATTGGACAAAATGGACTTGACAGATATATTTAGAACTCTACATCCCAAAGCAGCAGAATATACTTTGTTCTCGAGTGCACATGGAACATTCTCCAAGATAGATTACATACTGGGTCACAAAACAGCCCTTAATAAGTATAAAATAATTGAGACCATACCATGCACACTTTCAGATCACAATTCTATAAAACTTGAAATGAACCACAGGAAAAAGCCTGGAAAACCTCCAAAAGTATGAAGGTTAAAAAACATCCTACTAAAGAATGAATGGGTCAACCAGGCAATTAGAGAAGAAATTTAAAAAATATATGGAAACAAGTGAAAATGAGAATACAACAATCCACATGTTTTGGGATGCAGCAAAGGAAGTCATGAGAGGAAAATACATTTTAATCCAGGCCTATCTCAAGAAACAAGAAAAATCCCAAATACGAATCTAACAGCACACCTAAAGGAACTAGAAGCAGAACAGCAAAGACACCCCAAACCCAGCAGAAGAAGTGAAATAATAAAGATCAGAGCAGAAATAAACAATATAGAATCCAAAAAGAACAGTAGAACAGATCAAAGAAACCAAGAGTTGGTTTTTTGAAAAAAATAAACAAAATTGATAAACCTCTAGCCAGGCTTCTCAAAAAGAAGAGAGGACCCAAATAGATAAAATCGCAAATGAAAATGGAATTATTACAACCAATCCCTCAGAAATACAAGCAATTATCAGGGAATACTATGAAAAATTATATGCCAACAAACTGGAAAACCTGGAGGAATGGACAAATTCCTAAACACCCACACACTACCAAAACCCAGATGGGAAGAAAAAGAAAATTTGAACAGACTCTAACTGGTGAAGAAATTGAATCAGTTATCAAAAATATCCCAATAAATGACAGTCCAGGACCAGATGGCTTCCCTGGGGAATTCTACCAGACATTTCAAGCAGAGTTAATACCTATATTTCTCAAGCTGTTCCAAAAAAATAGAAAGGGAGGGAAAACTTCCAGACTCATTCTATGAAGCCAGCTTTACTTTGATTCCCAAACCAGACAGAGACCCAGCAAAAAAAGAGAACTACAGGCAAATATCCCTGATGAATATGGATGAAATAATTCTCAACAAGATACTAGCATATCGAATTCAACAGCATATAAAAAAATTATTCACCATGATCAAGTGGGATTTATTCCTGGGCTGCAGGGCTGCTTCAGTATTCACAAATCTATCAATGTGATACATCACATTACTAAAATAAAAGATAAGAACCATATGATCTTGTCAATCAATGCAGAAAAAGCGTTTGACAAAATTCAGCTTCCTTTCTTAATAAAAACCCTCGAGAAAGTCGGGATAGGAAAAACATACTTAAAGATCATAAAAGCCATTTATGAAAAGCCCACAACTAATATCATCCTCAATGGGAAAAAACTGAGAGTCTTCCCCCTGAGATCAGGAACACAACAGGGATGTCCACTCTCACCGCTGTTGTTGAACACAGTGTTGGAAGTCCTAGCAACAGTAATCAGACAACAAAATAAAATCAAAGGCACCAAAATTGGCAAAGATGAAGTCAAGCTTTCACTTTTTGCAGATGACATGATAGTATACATGGAAAACCCGACAGATGCCATAAAAAATCTACTAGAACTGATACATGAATTCAGCAAAGTCGCAGGATACAAAATTAATGTACAGAAATCAGTTGCATTTTTATACACCAATAATGAAGCAACAGAAAGAGAAATAAAGAAACCGATCCCATTCACAATTGCACCAAGAATCATAAAATACCTAGGAATAAACCTAACCAAAGATGTAAAAGATCTAAGCTTATGAAGGAAACTGAAGAATACACAAAGAAATGGAAAAACACTCTGTGCTCATGGATTGGAAGAAAAAAAATATTGTTAAAATGTCAATACTACCCAAAGCAATCTACACATTCAATGCAATCCCAATCAAAATTACACCAGCATTCTTCTTGAAGCTAGAACAAGCAATCCTAAAATTTGTATCGAATCACAAAAGACCCTGAATAGCCAAAGTAATATTTAAAAAGAAAACCAAAGTGGGAGACATCACAATCCCAGACTTTAACCTCTACTACAAGTTGCAATCATCAAGACAGTATGGTATTGACACAAAAATAAACACATAGACCAATGGAATAGAATAAAGATTCCAGAATTGGACCCACAAAAGTATGGCCAACTAATCTTTGACAAAGCAGGAAAGAATATCCAATGGAATAAAGACAGTCTCTTTAACAAATGGTGCTGGGAAAACTAGACAGCAACATGCAGAAGAATGAAACTAGACCACTTTCTTACACCATTCGCAAAAACAAACTCAAAATGGATAAAGGACCTGAATGTAAGACAGGAAACCATCTAAACCCTAGGGTATAAAGCAGGAAAAAACCTCTCTGACCTCAACCGCAGCAATTTCTTACTTGACACATCTCCAAAGAAAAGAGAATTAAAAGCAAAATGAACTATTGGGACCTCATCAAGATAAAGAGCTTCTGTACTGCAAAGGAAACAATCAACAAAACTAAAAGGCAACTAACGGAATGGGAAAAGATATTTGCAAATGACGTCGGATAAAGGGCTAGTATCCAAAATCTATAAAGAGCTCACCAAACTCCACACCCGAAAAACAAATAATCCAGTCAAGAAATGGGCAGAAGACATGAGTAGACACTTCTCTAAAGAAGACATCCAGATGGCCAACAGGCACATGAAAAGATGCTCAATGTTACTCCTCATCAGGGAAATACAAATAAAAACCACAATGAGATACCACCTCACGCTGATCAGAGTGGCTAAAATGAACAACTCAGGGACTATAGATGCTGGTGAGGATGTGGAGACACAGGAACCGTCTTGCGCTGTTGGTGAGAATGCAAACTGGTGCAGCTGCTCTGGAAAACAGTGTGGAGGCTCCTCAAAAAATTTAAACTAGGTCTACCCTATAACCCAGCAATAGCACTGCCTGGAATTTACACAAGGGATATAGCAGTGCTGATGCATGGGAGCACTTGTACCCCAATGTTTATAGCAGCACTTTCAACAATAGCCAAATTATGGAATGAGCCTAAATGTCCATCAACCGAGGAATTGATAAAGAAGATGTGGTTTATATATACAATGGAATACTACCTGGCAATGAAAAAGAATGAAACCTGGCCATTTGCAGCAACATGGATAGAACTGGAGAGTATTATGCTAAGTGAAATAAGTCAGGCAGAGAAAGACAGATACCATATGTTTTCACTCATATGTGTATCCTGAGAAACTTAACAGAAGACCATGGGGGACGTGTAGGGGGAAAAAGTTACAGAGAGGGAAGGAGGCAAACTATAAGAGACCCTTAAATACTGAAAACAAACTGAGGGTTTTGGGGTGTGGGGGAGAGGGGAAAGTGGGTGATGGGCATGGAGGAGGGTCCCTGTTGTGATGAGCACTGGGTGTTGTATGGAAACCAATTTGACAATAAATTATATAAAAAAGTAAAAAAAAACCCACTGAACTGTACACTATTAATAGGGAGGACTCTAAGGTTTATGAGTTATATCTTAATAAAGCTCTTACAAGAATAGCAAGTATTTTCTCTGCACTATGGAGCAATGATTAAAATTAGGAAGTTAACATATTAATTTAATACTATTATATAATTTATATATCTGAATTAATTTGCCATTCGTTCCATTAATTCCCCTTCTAGCAAAAGAAAGTCTTTGATCATGTGTTGCTATCAGTTGTCATGTCTCATCTCCTTTAATCTGGAACAATTTTTCAGCTTCCCACCCTCCCCCCATACTTTTACCATTTTTAAGAGTGGATTATTTTGTAAAATGCTTCTCACTTTGCTTTTTTTGATATATCCTTATGATTACTTTCAGATTATGCATTTTTGTTAAGAATACCACAGAAGTAGTATGTGCCTTTTCTTTTCTGTGTATCCTATCAGAAAACACCTGGTGTTGATTGTCCAGTTACTGGTGATGTAAAGTGGTGTCTGCCTGGTTCTTCCACTGTCAAGTTATCATATTTACTTTTGAAATTAATATATATTTTGTGGGGGAAATACATTGAGACTATGTAAATATCCTCAAAGTTCCACCTGATGATTTAGTATTCACTGATAATTTTTGCCTGAAAAAATTGGGACTCACACCAATTCCTATTTTTGTTTTTGGGGGTTGTATTTTGATTCAAAGGATTCAAGGAGCTTTGTGTTTTCTAAAACATGTACAGTCAAGCATTGGCCTGCCTGTTTTGAAGTGGTCCATAAAACTAGCCAAACCAGTCAAGCTTAATTTTCCCTATTTGCAGAGAAAACAATGATGTCCTGTGAGTCATTTAGCTGGTCTTAAAACCAGCTAAATTTTTGGAGTTTGCACTCTGCCTTTTTAGACTTGGAGGGGTACGTTGATGATTTGGTGATTGTTTTAAAGGATGCTAAGGTAGTTCTTTGTACTTTACAGAAGTTGAGAGGGTCCTGGACCACTTTTATTTATTGAGATTCTAGGAATAGTAAAATATAAGTAGCAAAAGTGGGTTGAGACTCTGGTAGAAAAAAGTCAACAGGTACTGCAAATGGGGTGGAGGTGAGGATGAGCTGGGAATGGGACGGGATTGCCTGGAAAGGGGCCAGAGAACTTTTTAAGGTAATGGTATGTGATATTATGTATGTTTTACCTAAAAATCCCCACCAACACATACTGAGCTCTGGTTAATGATGCACATGCTGAGGTATTTAGGGGAAGGGCACTGATGTCAGCAACTTAACTTAGATGCTAATTTCAATGGGTGGATAGGTGGACAGAGAGATAGATTTGTGATGAGGGAGGTCTAACAAAAATTTTAACAATTGTCAACTGTATGTGGTGGCTGAATGAAGGTTCACTTTCAACATTTCTGAATATTTTTTATAAACTTTTTTTTAAAAATTTTTTTTTCAACGTTTATTTATTTTTGGGACAGAGAGAGACAGAGCATGAATGGGGGAGGGGCAGAGGCAGAGGGAGACACAGAATCGGAAACAGGCTCCAGGCTCCGAGCCATCAGCCCAGAGCCTGACGCGGGGCTCGAACTCACGGACCGCGAGATCGTGACCTGGCTGAAGTCGGGCTTAACCGACTGTGCCACCCAGGCGCCCCAACATTTCTGAATATTTGAAAATTTTTATAATAAAATGTTGGAGGAAAATGAGTTACCAAAAGGCTATGTATATTTCAGTTGTTTGCATTTACCAAGTAAATGCCTTTAATGCACCAAAATACAGTGCAAGGAAGTTGTGCTGTTTATGAGATAATTTGGATTTGTTAAAAATATTAATTTACAGTGTCAAAGGTATGATCTCATAATGAGACACAAGTTGAAAGTTGTATGAAGGACTTTTTAATTTTAAATTCTGACAATATAAATTGGAATTATAATCTGATTTGAACACACTTCTCTTCAAACTTTGGTGATCTATCCGAAGTCTGAATTTGTTGAAGTGATATGGCCCTTGTTACTCCCCACTACCCCTCACACCTTGTCTGATGGTGAGAGTTCATCACAGGGAGACTTGCCATCACATTTTACAGAGGAAAAGCAAAAACATGGCACACTGAACACACTGGATCTCCGAGTTGCTCATTCCCTCACCCCCAACCCACAGGCCCCTCTATGGTGCCTGAAAATAACAAAGCTTTAACATTTACCAAGCAGGAGGTGACAGGTTCTCCCCACTGTTTCTATTCATGGTTTCAATTAATAATTAGTCGCCTGTAAAATGAGCCAATCTGTTTCATGGAGGGGAACAACCTTGAGCCAAGGCGATTAGCATCTTGGTTCTGGCTGCCCTGGGAATTTAAGTTAGTCACACGGCCCATTTAACGTCTCCAAATATTGTTGTCTCCTGAAGAGGGAAGTCATGATTGTTAAATGAAGGAAGGCCCTGGGGACCCATATGCTGAGGATGCCCTGTGCAGTGGGTTGGCTGGGGCACAGGGCCAGCGGCTTTTGTCCAGCCCACATGCCCGCTCTATTCTTCTCCTAGGACTCAGCAGCTGGCTCCAGGCAGCAAGGACCATAACCACCAGCTGAGGGAGTGGCGGCTGCCCCCAAATACTTGCACACTTGAGCGGCTCTTTTGTCTGCTGAGAAGACATTCCAACTGTCTGTTACCAGTTGGCCTTTGCACAAAGAGGGTGGCGGTAGAGCAGGGCAGTCTGTTTGCACAGAATATTGTTGAGGGGAGGCCAATCTGCAAACAGGCAGCTGTGAGTTGTCTCCTGTGTGGATGTGTGCATGGAATGGCTGCAATGCCCAGGACGGACTGAGGCCAGGGGGTGGGCTCAAGGAGCAGGATTAACCAGACAATTTAATTAGTGAGATTTGAGGAATCTTACAATTAAGATATTGGGGCTCCAGGGGGAATGTGAGGAATAATCTAGACCTTTTCTATTCTTTTCCAGGAACCACAAATCTGGCGAGATGGAATCTTCTTTTAAAAGAAATTGCAAGGCGTCCTGTGTTTAACAACTGTTGCTGGAAGAAAATTCTTTGAATCATGCTGATTCAAAAATCTGCTCTCCTTTTTCAAATGTCCGTCAATAACAGATGGCTTTTCATCTAAGAGGAGACGTGAAAAATGATCACTAATGATGGCAACAATAGCATGCATTATAGAGGCCTCTGAGAGGCATGTACCTCTGAGTGCTTATACTTCTCTCACTGCATCCCCACAGCAGCCCTCTTGCCACATTTCATAGGCAAGAGAATTGGGGCTTTAAAAGGACTAAGTCCTAGAGCACTGACACAGGAACTGAGACCAGGCTGGCCTGCTCCCACACCTGTGCTGCACACCCTCCTCTCCGCCTCCCCAGTGGCAGCTCTTCTCCTTTCTCTGCCAGCTTTGGCTTCTCACCTGTCTGTTCCCCAGGACAGGTTGCAGAGCTGCAGCTCAAGCACCGCCTTCAAGCCTCTTTGGGGACAGCGCCCAGGCCATGGGAGAGCTGGGAAGCATGCTGTTGACTTTGGGCATTGCTTTAGTCCACCCATGCTACCTGCATCTGATGTACAGGGTGCCATGAACAAAGAGCTGGTGGATGGAAGGAAGAGCTCTCCAAAAGTCTGCATACCCTTGCTGGGGATGAGATCAGAAAACAATTTGGAGACTTGGGCAGAGATGGTGGAGGGCCTTAGGAGTATCTTGTCAAAAAGGGTGAGATGAAATGGAGAGGTTGTGATAGGGGAGCTGGGAAGAAATGGTGTGGATCAGAACTCAGGAGACAAGGCAGAGGCAGAGGCAGACACCCAAGAGAGCAGGTCATCAGGGGCCTCTGCTTGGGCAGAGAGATGGGGCTGCAAGACAGACATGAGGATGGGTGGAGGTGCTGGCTGTGTTCCCAAAGGAGTGTCTTGACACCTGTCTGGACACCCAGGGCCTCCTGGTGCACCACTCGTGATGCTGTGAAATAGTCCCACCCCGGCCAGTTGTAAGGGGAACCTGGATATGGCAATTAGGGCTCAAAGCCCACTCTGGTGGACTTCAGCATCCTCGATGAGCACACTAGCTAGGGCGACATCAGGCTAGGATGCATGGTGGCTGTTCTCAAGGTGGGGGATCACAGAATGGCCTCTGTTAGCCTTTATATAACAATAATAGCATCCTTAGCTCTTTCACAAATACACAATTTGTGAGGCCACTTGACCAAAAGCAGAATTACCCATCACTGCAACAGCTGTACCACTTCTGTCCCAGGGTATGCCAAGCCCCTTTACCACCCCACACTGAGATGCTCTTGGTCCCTGGAAGGGGGTTAAGTAGAAGCCCTGCTGGAAGAAGAGGCCCAGAGGCCAACTCACATGAGAAGGTTAGCTTGGCTGTAGGCAGAGCACACCCATCAGAATTTGGAGTGTAGGTATCATCTTCCCTGATGTTGTTGTGCAACCTCCATGCCTCTCAGGCTGTCACACTGCATCCAAATGCATGTGAATTAAACAACTCTGTAAGTAATTTTCCTTTGGGGCAAATAAAGAAAGCAAGGGCTGTGGGCAGTAGGGAGCCAGAGGGAGGGTGTGTGGCATGGAAGAACTGAGCAGGTCTGGGGTTAACTGAGACATATAGAATGGAGATGTGACAGACAATTTCCCTACCATAGCTGAAGAAACAAAAGTGCCTAGGATATCCATGTCTGTTTTGCCCATTGTGGCCAGATGTCAGTTGGAGCAGGGGTAGAAAGATGGCCATCAGTGGCTGGGGGAGTGTGCTGATGTCCTGTGATTGTCACAGGATGCAACATGCCAAGTGGAACCCACCAGTAACAGGTTTTTCCTAGTAGCTGATGGTGGCACAATAGTTCAGCATTTGGGCCCTGAATCTGACAGTGCTGGGCTCAAACTCTAGCTCAGTCACTGCAGACTTGAGACGGGATTTGGTACAAGGCATTTAATTGGTAGGTGACTCAGGGAAGTACTGTGAAGGATGTGGGAAGTGAGACAGGGAAGAAAAGGGAGCCAAGGCAGGACACATTAGAGATGAGCTTACTTTTGTGGGCACTTGGGCTAAATCCCACTGGGTGCCTCTGGAACCTGGGAAAACCAGTTTGTCTGGTGGGAAGCTGGGGTCTTTATCCACTAACAGTAGTCTGGTAGTCCCGTGGTTGGCTGTGGGCCGTGCCTGGGGATGTTAGTTCCTTAGCCCTTCTGCCTTCCCTCATGCAGTCTTGGTCAGGTCCCTGGGCAGAAAAAAGCTCTGTAAGAGCCTCACCGGCACTCTGGTTGGAAGTTGCAGGAGCAGCCAGTGCAGGAAGGATGGGCCCTCTGCCCCATGATCTGAGGGATGTGCTGGCCCCGCCTCCTCCACTGTCCATCCTTTTGGTTTCTCCTCTCCTCTGTGATTCCACTTTGCCCAGGAGCAATCTGATGTGCTGGCCCATGGCCCTGCACTAGAGAAGAATCATCCTTCCTGTGGAGGCTCCCTGGGCCTGATCTGCAATGCCTGTGGGGAGCTGACACACAAGGCCCTTCTTCCCTGGGGGACAGTTCTCAGACACCTTACCGAAGTCCCTTTCAGACACTGCACAGGCAGGGTGACCAACTCAGTAATGCACCCCAGTATTGGCATCCCTCAGCCTGCATACCTGCTCCCTGGGATTGCTCCCCAAACCAAGCCTGCATGCCAGCCTGTGTCAGGTTCCACCTTCTGTGGACCAGCTGTTTGCCTCAAGGTTAGACTGAAGGATACTATATGTTTGTACCTTTACAGGGCAGAGTGGAGACTTGACTTTGCTGTGGGTATGTCAGAAAGCTCAATGGGACGACAAAGTAGTTTAATCAGATCAACACTAGGTTGCAGGGCAAGCAAGGACTGGTGAGATGGGGAAATTCTTCCAATGTGTCAACCATGTCTCCATGTTCAGAAGTAGGCAAAGTGCAGAACAGTATTGAGGATTGTTGCTCAAGGCATTTCTTTCCAAGGTACAGAGAAATTTCAGGGGAAGGGTCACCTCTTCATTTTTCCTCATTGTCCTGGAATTCGGGGCCACAGTGTGAAACAGCACTGTTGTCACTGCCCCTTGCTGACAGCAACTGTCTGAGGGGCTCATGTGGCAAATCCAGGGAGCACCTATGTAACCGTGTTACATTTATCAAAACTAAAAGCTTCATACTGGTACTGCTGTTCACTGAACTACAGACTTTATTTGGATTTCACTAGTTTTATCTCTGTCATTTTTCCTGTTTCAGAACCCAATCCAGAATGCCACATTGTGTTTACTCACTGTGTCACCTTAATCTTCATTTCTGGCAGTTCTCAGTATTTCCTTGTTTTTTCATGACTTTGAACTTTTGAAAAGTGTATTTACCAATTTTAGAAAAGTGAAGCTGGCTGACAACCAGGTTGGTTGTTTTGTTTCTGTGACTTTTGGCATTCTGGCACATGAGACCTAACTTCACAACAGCCAGAGGTCATCTGCATTACCTGGTGCAGTGAAATCATCAAAGATTTCCAAAAATGAATTGAATGTCATTGTTTTCCCATGTATGTGCGCTTTGATGCACTCTTTTGTTGTTGGAAGGGTGCTCCTGCGAAAATAGGCTGCAGTAGGAAGCATTTGGAGATGGTTACCCCACATGCTTGAGTTTCTGTAGTAAGGGCACGTTTTATTTATTTATTTTTTTATTTTATTTATTTTTTTTTTTTGCAGGATCAAATGTGCTTGTTACGATTTTATTTTTTTTTTTATTTTTTATTTATTTATTTATTTTTTTTTTTTCTGAAATTTATTGACAAATTGGTTTCCATACAACACCCAGTGCTCATCCCAAAAGGTGCCCTCCTCAATACCCATCACCCACCCTCTCCTCCCTCCCACCCCCCATCAACCCTCAGTTTGTTCTCAGTTTTTAACAGTCTCTTATGCTTTGGCTCTCTCCCATTCTAACCTCTTTTTTTTTTTTTTTCCTTCCTCTCCCCCATGGGTTCCTGTTAAGTTTCTCAGGATCCACATAAGAGTGAGACCATATGGTATCTGTCTTTCTCTGTATGGCTTATTTCACTTAGCATCACACTCTCCAGTTCCATCCACGTTGCTACAAAAGGCCATATTTCATTTTTTCTCATTGCCACGTAATATTCCATTGTGTATATAAACCACAATTTCTTTATCCATTCATCAGTTGATGGACATTTAGGCTCTTTCCATAATTTGGCTATTGTTGAGAGTGCTGCTATGAACATTGGGGTACAAGTGGCCCTATGCATCAGTGCTCCTGTATCCCTTGGATAAATTCCTAGCAGTGCTATTGCTGGGTCATAGGGTAGGTCTATTTTTAATTTTCTGAGGAACCTCCACACTGCTTTCCAGAGCGGCTGCACCAATTTGCATTCCCACCAACAGTGCAAGAGGGTTCCCGTTTCTCCACATCCTCTCCAGCATCTATAGTCTCCTGATTTGTTCATTTTGGCCACTCTGACTGGCGTGAGGTGATACCTGAGTGTGGTTTTGATTTGTATTTCCCTGATAAGGAGCGACGCTGAACATCTTTTCATGTGCCTGTTGGCCATCTGGATGTCTTCTTTAGAGAAGTGTCTATTCATGTTTTCTGCCCATTTCTTCACTGGGTTATTTGTTTTTCGGGTGTGGAGTTTGGTGAGCTCTTTATAGATTTTGGATACTAGCCCTTTGTCCGATATGTCATTTGCGAATATCTTTTCCCATTCCGTTGGTTGCCTTTTAGTTTTGTTGGTTGTTTCCTTGGCTGTGCAGAAGCTTTTTATCTTCATAAGGTCCCAGTAATTCACTTTTGCTTTTAATTCCCTTGCCTTTGGGGATGTGTCGAGTAAGAGATTGCTACGGCTGAGGTCAGAGAGGTCTTTTCCTGCTTTCTCCTCTAAGGTTTTGATGGTTTCCTGTCTCACATTTAGGTCCTTTATCCATTTTGAGTTTATTTTTGTGAATGGTGTGAGAAAGTGGTCTAGTTTCAACCTTCTGCATGTTGCTGTCCAGTTCTCCCAGCACCATTTGTTAAAGAGGCTGTCTTTTTTCCATTGGATGTTCTTTCCTGCTTTGTCAAAGATGAGTTGGCCATACGTTTGTGGGTCTAGTTCTGGGGTTTCTATTCTATTCCATTGGTCTATGTGTCTGTTTTGGTGCCAATACCATGCTGTCTTGATGATGACAGCTTTGTAGTAGAGGCTAAAGTCTGGGATTGTGATGCCTCCTGCTTTGGTCTTCTTCTTCAAAATTCCTTTGGCTATTCGGGGCCTTTTGTGGTTCCATATGAATTTTAGGATTGCTTGTTCTAGTTTCGAGAAGAATGCTGGTGCAATTTTGATTGGGATTGCATTGAATGTGTAGATAGCTTTGGGTAGTATTGACATTTTGACAATATTTATTTTTCCAATCCATGAGCAGGGAATGTCTTTCCATTTCTTTAAATCTTCTTCAATTTCCTTCAGAAGCTTTCTATAGTTTTCAGCATACAGATCCTTTACATCTTTGGTTAGATTTATTCCTAGGTATTTTATGCTTCTTGGTGCAATTGTGAATGGGATCAGTTTCTTTATTTGTCTTTCTGTTGCTTCATTGTTAGTGTATAAGAATGCAACTGATTTCTGTACATTGATTTTGTATCCTGCAACTTTGCTGAATTCCTGTATCAGTTCTAGCAGACTTTTGGTGGAGTCTATCGGATTTTCCATGTATAATATCATGTCATCTGCAAAAAGCGAAAGCTTGACTTCATCTTTGCCAATTTTGATGCCTTTGATTTCCTTTTGTTGTCTGATTGCTGATGCTAGAACTTCCAGCACTATGTTAAACAGCAGCGGTGAGAGTGGGCATCCTTGTCGTGTTCCTGATCTCAGGGAAAAAGCTTTCAGTTTTTCCCCGTTGAGGATGATGTTAGCTGTGGGCTTTTCATAAATGGCTTTTATGATGTTTAAGTATGTTCCTTCTATCCCGACTTTCTCAAGGGTTTTTATTAAGAAAGGGTGCTGGATTTTGTCGAAGGCCTTTTCTGCATCGATTGACAGGATCATATGGTTCTTCTCTCTTTTTTTGTTAATGTGATGTATCACGTTGATTGATTTGCGAATGTTGAACCAGCCCTGCATCCCAGGAATGAATCCCACTTGATCATGGTGAATAATTCTTTTTATATGCCGTTGAATTCGATTTGCTAGTATCTTATTGAGAATTTTTGCATCCATATTCATCAGGGATATTGGCCTGTAGTTCTCTTTTTTTACTGGGTCTCTGTCTGGTTTAGGAATCAAAGTAATACTGGCTTCATAGAATGAGTCTGGAAGTTTTCCTTCTCTTTCTATTTCTTGGAATAGCTTGAGAAGGATAGGTATTATCTCTGCTTTAAACGTCTGGTAGAACTCCCCTGGGAAGCCATCTGGTCCTGGACTCTTATTTGTTGGGAGATTTTTGATAACCGATTCAATTTCTTCGCTGGTTATGGGTCTGTTCAAGCTTTCTATTTCCTCCTGATTGAGTTTTGGAAGCGTGTGGGTGTTCAGGAATTCGTCCATTTCTTCCAGGTTGTCCAATTTGTTGGCATATAAGTTTTCATAGTATTCCCTGATAATTGTTTGTATCTCTGAGGGATTGGTTGTAATAATTCCATTTTCATTCATGATTTTATCTATTTGGGTCATCTCCCTTTTCTTTTTGAGAAGCCTGGCTAGAGGTTTGTCAATTTTGTTTATTTTTTCAAAAAACCAACTCTTGGTTTCGTTGATCTGCTCTACAGTTTTTTTAGTTTCTATATTGTTTATTTCTGCTCTGATCTTTATTATTTCTCTTCTTCTGCTGGGCTTAGGCTGCCTTTGCTGTTCTGCTTCTAGTTCCTTTAGGTGTGCTGTTAGATTTTGTATTTGGGATTTTTCTTGTTTCTTGAGATAGGCCTGGATTGCAATGTATTTTCCTCTCAGGACTGCCTTTGCTGCGTCCCAAAGCGTTTGGATTGTTGTATTTTCATTTTCGTTTGTTTCCATATATTTTTAAATTTCTTCTCTAATTGCCTGGTTGACCCACTCATTCGTTAGTAGGGTGTTCTTTAACCTCCATGCTTTTGGAGGTTTTCCAGACTTTTTCCTGTGGTTGATTTCAAGCTTCATGGCATTGTGGTCTGAAAGTAAGCATGGTATAATTTCAATTCTTGTAAACTTATGAAGGGCTGTTTTGTGACCCAGTATATGATCTATCTTGGAGAATGTTCCATGTGCACTCGAGAAGAAAGTATATTCTGTTGCTTTGGGATGCAGAGTTCTAAATATATCTGTCAAGTCCATCTGATCCAATGTCTCATTCAGGGCCCTTGTTTCTTTATTGACCGTGTGTCTAGATGATCTATCCATTTCTGTAAGTGGTGTATTAAAGTCCCCTGCAATTACCACATTGTTATCAATAAGGTTGCTTATGTTTATGAGTAATTGTTTTATATATTTGGGGGCTCCGGTATTCGGTGCATAGACATTGATAATTGTTAGCTCTTCCTGATGGATAGACCCTGTAACTATTATATAATGTCCTTCTTCATCTCTTGTTACAGCCTTTAATTTAAAGTCTAGTTTGTCTGATATAAGTATGGCTACTCCAGCTTTCTTTTGGCTTCCAGTCGCATGATAAATAGTTCTCCATCCCCTCACTCTCAATCTAAAGGTGTCCTCAGGTCTAAAATGAGTCTCTTGTAGACAGCAAATCGATGGGTCTTGTTTTTTTATCCATTCTGATACCCTATGTCTTTTGGTTGGCGCATTTAATCCATTTACATTCAGTGTTATTATAGAAAGATACGGGTTTAGAGTCATTGTGATGTCTGTATGTTTTATGCTTATAGTGATGTCTCTGGGACTTTGTCTCACAGGGTCCCCCTTAGGATCTCTTGTAGGGCTGGTTTAGTGGTGACAAATTCCTTCAGTTTTTGTTTGTTTGGGAAGACCTTTATCTCTCCTTCTATTCTAAATGACAGACTTGCTGGATAAAGGATTCTTGGCTGCATATTTTTTCTGTCTAGCACCCTGAAAATCTCTTGCCAATTCTTTCTGGCCTGCCAAGTTTCAAAAGAGAGATCAGTCACGAGTCTTATAGGTCTCCCTTTATATGTGAGGGCACGTTTACCCCTTGCTGCTTTCAGAATTTTCTCTTTATCCTTGTATTTTGCCAGTTTCACTATGATATGTCGTGCAGAAGATCGATTCAAGTTACGTCTGAAGGGAGTTCTCTGTGCCTCTTGGATTTCAATGCCTTTTTCCTTCCCCAGTTCAGGGAAGTTCTCAGCTATGATTTCTTCAAGTACCCCTTCAGCACCTTTCCCTCTCTCTTCCTCCTCTGGGATACCAATTATGCGTATATTATTTCTTTTTAGTGTATCACTTAATTCTCTAATTTTCCCCTCATACTCCTGGATTTTTTTATCTCTCTTTTTCTCAGCTTCCTCTTTTTCCATAACTTTATCTTCTAGTTCACCTATTCTCTCCTCTGCCTCTTCAAGCCGAGCCGTGGTGGTTTCCATTTTGTTATGCATTTCGTTTAAAGTGTTTTTCAGCTCCTCGTGACTGTTCCTTAGTCCCTTGATCTCTGTAGCAAGAGATTCTCTGCTGTCCTGTATACTGTTTTCAAGCCCAGCGATTAATTTTATGACTATTATTCTAAATTCACTTTCTGTTATATTATTTAAGTCCTTTTTGATCAGCTCATTAGCTGTTGTTATTTCCTGGAGATTCTTCTGAGGGGAATTCTTCCGCTTGGTCATTTTGGATAGTCCCTGGCGTGGTGAGGACCTGCAGGGCACTTCCCCTGTGCTGTGGTGTATAACTGGAGTTGGTGGGCGGGGCCGCAGTCAGACCTGATGTCTGCCCCCAGCCCACCGCTGGGGCCACAGTCAGACTGGTGTGTGCCTTCTCTTCCCCTCTCCTAGGGGCGGGATTCACTGTGGGGTGGTGTGGCTCGTCTGGGCTACTTGCACCCTGCCAGGCTTGCGATGCTGGGGATCTGGCGTATTAGCTGGGGTGGGTAGGCAAGGTGCTCGGGGGCAGGAGGGGCAGGCTTAGATCGCTTCTCCTTAGGTGATCCACTTCAGGAGGGGCCCTGTGGCAGCGGGAGGGAGTCAGATCCGCTGCCGGAGGTTTGGCTCCGCAGAAGCGCAGAGTTGGTTGTTTGCGCGGAGCGAGCAAGTTCCCTGGCAGGAACCGGTTCCCTTTGGGATTTCGGCTGGGGGATGGGCGGGGGAAATGGCGCTGGCGAGCGCCTTTGTTCCCCACCAAACTGAGCTCTGTTGTCAGGGGGCTCAGCAGCTCTCCCTCCCTTTGTCCTCCAGCCTTCACGCTTTCGGAGCAGAGCTGTTAATTTCTGACCTCCCAGACGCTAAGTCGCGCTTGCTGTCGGAACACAGTCCGCCCGGCCCCTCCGCTTTTGCAAGCCCGACTCGGGGTTTCTGCTTGGCCGGCGAGCCGCCCCTCCGCCCCGGCTCCCTCCCGCCAGTCTGTGGAGCGCGCACCGCCTTGCCGCCCTTCCTACCCTCTTCCGTGGGCCTCTCGTCTGCGTTTGGCTCCGGCGACTCTGTTCTGCTAATCCTCTGGCGGTTTTCTGGGTTAGTTAGGCAGGTGTAGGTGGAATCTAAGTGATCAGCAGGACGTGCGGTGAGCCCAGCGTCCTCCTAAGCCGCCATCTTGGTAAGGGCACGTTTTAATCCCCACAAACCGCTTGTTCCAGCGTGGTGATGTGGTTCTCTCCTCCTGGCACCTGCGTGGAAGGCTCATCACCTCTGCAGGGAATTCTCCCTTGGCTCATGTTCTCCCCAGCGGATGTCAGTCAGTCTCTGCGGTGGTAGCTCCAGGCCAATATGGTTCCTTTTGGCTTTCCTTGGCCCTCTTCCCTGAACAAGGTTCATCTGTGTTTCTGTGCAGAAACAGCCCTGTAGAACTTACTGGGATGAGCTCCTTGGATTGCAAGTACTAAGTGCTCTGGATTCAGTCTCTCAGGACTTGTCTCTGCATTTGTATGGTTCCTTAAACAGGCTTGGGAATTATAAGGGAGAGAGACAAGAAGGAAGACAGCCAATTACCAAAGACCCTTAGAAGCCATTTGAGTGATTTCAGACTCCATGTCCTCATTGGTGAGGGTGCCCCTGGCACTTCCTGGCTTTCTCTGGGTGTGGGCTGAGAAGGTTCCCAATATACCCAGAAAGCCCCCAGCATTGTGATCTTTTTATTTAAAAGCAATTTGGCTGCATTGAAATCCTGGGCTCACATATTCTTGCTTTGCATCTTAAATGGATTTCTCTAATTCTTTTTGGAGTAAACGTTGCTGTCAACACTGATGGTGATCTGATTTTCTATCCCTTTTTTATTATGTCCAGTCATGCCCTTTTTGCCCAGCTGTCCAAAGGAATTATTTATTTGACTTTAAAGCTCAGTACTTTTACTAGGATCTGTCTTGGTTTTGGTCATTCTGGTGATATTCTCAGGTGTGTATTGTGCTCTTTCCAAATCTCTTTCTAACCCCTATGTTTCAGGAAAATTTTCTGCAATTACAGATTTCAAAATTTGTTCTCTTTCTTTACTCTTGTTTTTTCTTCAGGTACTGCTATTACTTATATGCTGACTTTGTTGTTGTTGCCTAAATGTCACTTCTAGCAAATTCCTTTTTGCATCTTTTTAGATTTCCTTGTGATTAAAATAATGTTCTATTTTTCCCAAGGCATTGACTGTTGTGTTATTTGCTCTTATGTTCCTTGAAATTTAGTCTCCATCTCTCAGGTAATTTTCTTTCAATTTGAATTCTTTCCTGAGTTCTCTCTTTTCTGGTTTCTCCAGTTTCCTTCACTTCTCTCTCCTCTCTTGACACAGTGGTGATACCAGGCAGGGCTCTGGCCATGTGGTGGTTGTCCTACTTGCTTGTATTTGAGGACTTCGGGGCAGATACTTTCTCATCTAGTTTTGTCGTAAGTTTGTTCATGTGTTTTTGGTTTCGCTTTCTAATTGTCATATTATTTTTGTTATTATTAGGATTCAAAGAGATTCAAAACTTTCGTTACTACTGCTATCTTCCCAGAAGCCCCTTAAATCCTCCTGGATTTGATGACATTAAGCATGTTCCTGAAAGCCATCCCCATGTTAAGATGGCTGCAGTAATCTAGCTGCAACCAGAAGTGATGTGAGTCACATAAGTGCATCCCCCACTCAACTTCCCCCGAATGCCTCCCACCACCCAGAGCCACTTGACACACAGGATGTGAGGGAGACAGGTTGGAGAGGTCTTAAGTGCCTGCAATTACAGTAGTTCACTGTGTCAGATTTTACAAAAACATATGACCATGTGAACACATTGCTGGAGCTCTTTCTAAGACCTTGAAAAGGCCAGATAAAGACTTTGTAAACCAGAGGGTATTTGTAAGATGAAATATTACACAGCCGAGGAGAACAATTTTTTTGTATTTAAAAATAATCTTTTCATAATAATAAATGTGCATTTCAGAAAATTAGAAAATATAGATAAAACTGCATAAGAAAATAAAAACATCATATTCCTGTCACCAAGAGGTGACCACTGTTAATACCTTAGCATATAGCTTTGCAGATTTTGAAATCTCTTGATGACAGTTAAAACTGCCCCAAAATGATGTGGAGTGAAAAAAAAAAATCAGTACAAGTTGTCTCAGCAATGATATTGAGTTGTGAAGTTACATATACGTTGAACAGTATTAAAATGAAATATACCAAAAATGTTAACAGGGTTTATTTGTGGATCATAGGTGTAGGGGGATTGTTATTTTCTTATTTCCTATATTTCCTACATCAGGCATGCAGACTTTTATAATCAGAAAAAAATGAATCATTTAGAAAAGTAATTATAGATTTCCAGAAGTGAGATGCAATTATGAGCGTATGTAAAATCGGATAAACAGCTTATTTTGTGTCTGATGATTATGTAGCTGCATTATGGTGTTTCATGTTCTCCTTCCTTAAAAAAACAAAATAAAAAACAAAAAACCCCCAAATCAGATCAGATTGTGATTTTGTTCCCTGACATTAACACGTGGGCATTACAGGAACGTGTATGTCACATGGTCAATTCATTGCCAGAAGGATTATGTCGTCAGGGGAATAAATTTGAAATTCTCAAGGTACTTTGCTCTGGTAATCAGGACTTTATTTATCTCTAAGCTAAAAGAGGGGATTGAATTCTTTAACAATGATCAGAAAATGCTTTTAGGAAGATTCCTTTCCTATTAAAATTTTTCTTAAAGTTGCAGCAAACACTGTGTGATGTGCCCATGCAGGGGGAGCCAGCAGAAGGCTTGATGAGATTGTTTCCTTTTCCTTGAAAGACACAAGAAAGAATGTCACAGGACGCATGGAGGAAAAATGATTTGTAAGAGGAAAAGTTTGAGTAAGGTGCAGTCAATGATAGTGATGACATATTGGCAAGGTTTCCTGGCATAGTCACTTTTGGGGACTTTGATTTTCCAAGTAAAACTCAGTTGGTGACAAAATTCCCACCATTGGCCACAGAGTATTCTTAACTATTTGAGAAATGTAGGCCTTAAGTTAAAGTCAGATTTACGCAACTTAATTACACTTTAGTAGTTCAATTTAAGTGCAACTTCTGTGTTTGAAATGTGTCTAATTTTTTTAGTCATGTAAATTGGAAGGGCTAGTACTTACCAGATGGCCGAGCCTCAGAAGACCTGAATACTTCCAGTGAGAAGACCCTAGACCACACCCACTTAACCCTACCCTTTCTTTGGGGCTGCTGGAGATATCCGATATATCCCATGGTTCATACTATTGCACTTACACTGTTGGAAGGGAGTGGTGGAATTGCTATCCCCATGCCACTGCCCAGAGGAGAGGACCCCATTTCCCAGGAACAATGACTGTCCTATCTCCTAGGCAAGAAAGTCAGCAGGAGCCCTTGTGCAGCGGCAGCAGCTTAGGTATGGGTCCTCTGCACTCCTCTCTTCTGCTTCTAGAGAGGCTTGGAAGATAAGGGAGTATTCCTACTTGCTTCTAGGTGACTCTTAACTGGGTCTGGATCCAGACTCACTCACAGGAGAAAGAACCTTCTCATTTCCATGTTCAGAACTGAAAGGTGCATCTTTACTCAGACCAGAAAGTAGATAGTTACAACTTTGACCCCGGGGGAAAGCCACAGCTTGGACACTAATAAATATTATGTGTGGTTCTTTTTATCTATAAATCATATGAGAGAAGTTAAGTTGTGAGTCATGTACCTTGATAAACAAACTATTGACTTAAGTCTTCTTAGTAATTTGCTGGGCACTCATGAGTATAATCTCTCCCTTTCACGTCACTGGGGAAAGCATCATGGGTGGGAACTAGATGTCCACTCATTATGAGCACTGAAATATCAAAGAATTTCTATGCATATCTCGCAAAAATATTTCTGGGGTACAAGGGATTTGCTCACATATATGAAGCTTACTGGTAGTAAGACTCTCTTAACATACAGTATGCAGGCATATTTTGTTTTATTTCATCTCACAGATATGGTGTTTTTCACAAATTGAAGGTCTGTGGCAACCGTGTGTGGAGCAAGTCTATTGCCATCATTTTTCCAACAGCAATTGCTCACTTCATGCCTTTCAATTCTTGAAATATTTTAAACTTTTCAAATTGTTATTATTTTTGTTTTGATGATCTGTGATCAGTGATCTTTGATGTTACTGTTGTAATTGTTTTGGCCACAAACTGTGCCCATATGATAGTGAACTTGTTTGATAAATGTTATCTATCTTCTGATTGCTCCACCGACCAGCCATTTCCCCCAACCCTCTCCTGCTTCTCAGGCCTCCCAGTTTCTGAGACACAACAATATTGAAATTAAGGCTATTAATAACCTCACAGTGGCCTGTAAGTGCTCAAGTGAAAGAAAGTATCACATGTCTCTCACTTTAAATCAAAAGCTAGAAATGATTAAGCTTAGTGAGGAAGGCATGCTGAAAGCTGAGACAGGACAAATAGTTGGCCTTCCACCAGTTAGCCAAGTTGTGAATGCAAAGAAAAGTTCTTGAAGGAAAGTAAAAGTGCTACTTCAGTGAACACATGAATAATAAGAAAGTGAAACAGGCTTATTGCTGATATGGAGAAGGTTTCAGTGATCTGGATATAAGGTCAAACAAGCTTAAGCCAAAGCCTAATCCAGAGCAAGGCCCTAATTCTCTTTCATTATGTGAATGCTGAGGGAGGTGAGGACATTACAGAAGAAAAGTTTCATGCTAGCAGAGGTTGTTTCATGAGGTTTAAGGAAAGAAGCCATCTTCATAGCATAACAGTATAAGATGAGGCAGCAAGTGCTGATGTAGAAACTGCAGCAATTATCCAGAAGATCTAGTGAAGGTAATTAAGAAAGTTGGCTATACTCAACAACCGACTTTCAATGTAAATGAAAACAGTCTTTTATTGGAAGATGTCATTTAAGACTTTCATAGCTATAACGGAGAAGTCAATACCTGGCTTCAAAACTTCAAAGAACAGGCTAACTCTCTTCTTAGGGATTAATGCAGCTGGTGACTTAAGTTGAAACGAATGCTCATTTACCATTCTGAAAATCCTAGAGCCCTAAAAGTTATGCCATATCTACTCTGCCTGCGCTCTCTAAATGGAACAGCAAAGCCTGGATGGCAGCACATCTGTTTACAACATGGTTTACTGAATATTCTGAGCTCACTGTTGAGAACTACTGCTCAGAAAAAAATATTTACCTCAAATATTGCTAATTGATAATGAACCTGACCACCCAAGAGTTGTGATGGGATGTCCAATGAGATTCATGTCATTTTCATGCTTGCTAATACAACAACCATTCTTCAGCCTATAGATTAAGGAGTTACTTTGACTTTCAAGTCTTATTATTAAGAAACACAGTTTGTAAGGCTATATCTGCCATTAAATAGTATTCCTCTGATGGACCCAGGCAAAGTAAATAGTAAACTGTCTGGAAAGGGTTCACCCCTCTAGATGCCACTATGAACATTCATAATTCATGGGAAGAGGCCGAAATATCATCAGGAAGTTTGGAAGTAGTTGATTCCAACCCTCATGGATGGCTTTGAGGGATTCAAGACTTCAGTGGGAATTAACTACAGATGTGGTAGAAACAGCAAGAGAACTTGAGTCAGAAGTGGAGCCTGAAGGTGTGACTGAAATGCTGCAATCTAATGATAAAACTTGAATGGATGAGGAGCTGTTTCTTATAGATGAGCAAAGGGTCATTTCTTGAGATGGAATCTACACCTGTTGAAGATCCTGTGAAGGTTGTTGAAATGGCAGCAGAGAATTTAGAATAGTATTTAAAATTAGTGATAAGCAGTGGCAGGGTTTGAGAGCATTAATTCCAATCATGAAAGAAGTTCTACTGTGGGTAAAATGTTATTAAATAGCATCCCCTGCTACAGAGAAATTGTTTGTGAAAGGAAGAGTCAATCAACACATCAAACTTCATTGTCTTATTTTAAGAAATTGCCACAGCAACCTCAGCCTTCAGCAACCATCACCCTTATCAGGTCAGCAGCTACCAACATTGAGGCAAGGCTCTCTATCAACAAAAAGATTACAACTTGCTGACATTTCAGGTGATGGTTAGCATTTCTAAGCAATAAAGTATTTAAATTTTTAAAAAATGTTTACTTATTTATTTTTGAGAGAGAGAGAGAGTGCAAGCAGGGGGCGGGGCAGAGAGAGAGAGAGAGAGACAGACAGACAGAGACAGAGACAGAGACAGAATCCTAAGTAGGCTTCAGGCTCTGAGCCCACAGTCAGCACAGAGCCCAATGAGGGACTGGAACCCACAAACTGCAAGATCATGACCTGAGCCAAAGTCAGACACTCAACCAACTGAGCCACCCAGGTTACCCAGCAATAAGGTATTTTAATTTTTTATTTCTTTATTTTTATATTTAATTTTTTAAAAGTAGGCTCCACACCCAACGTGGGACTTAAACTCACAACCCTGAGATGAAGAGTGGCATGTTTCACCAACTGAGCCAACTAGGCACCCCTAGGCAATAAGGAATTCTTAAATTAAGGTATGTACATTGTGTTTTTAGACAATAGTATTGCACACTTAAGAGGCTAAATTATAGTGGAAACAAAACTTTTATATGCACTGGGAAATAAAATATTTATTTGACTCTTCATATTGTGATATTTGCTTTATTTTAGTGTTCTGGAACCAAACCTGCAATATCTCTGAGGTATGTCTGTAATATAATCATGGCTGCTTTGTAAGGCCGCTTATGTGTCTGAAAGATCATGCCTTATGGGATTAGAGTGTTTTGTATTTGAATATTGTATGATGTTGGGCAAGTTACTTAGCCTTTCTGAGCCTTGGATGTATCATCCTTAAAAACAGGATGATAAAATGGAGTCACATTATATGACCTTTATAAATACAGTTACACAAGTTTCAGGGAGAGAGAGAGAGAGAGAGAGAGAGAGAGAGAGAGAGAGAGAGAGAGAAGGACAGAGAGTGGGAGACAGAAATAATCAGAAACAACAATTTAATTAGTGGAAGTCATTCAATCAGCAGTACACCTAATGAGCACATGGCCCAGAGAGATGGCGCTTTCCACTTGATTATTATCAGCTACGATGTTATTGCTGACTGTGAGTCTAACACTCTTAGACACATGAAACATCCTGGGTGAATTCCAGTATTCTTAGACATGGGCTTTTTCATGGTTAAGTTCACTAAGGGCTTGTATATCAGTCAGTCTTCCACATAATGGATTTCTAAGGGGTATTCAGAGGCAATTCTGACCATATGAACACCTCACTTTGCTCAAACCCTTTGGAAGCTCTTTCTGTGGTGAGCCATGATTCTGAGCACTGCCTTGTTAAAGGCTTGTTGTGAGGAAGAAAGGAGACTCAGCCTAGGAACATGGCTGGATACATTAGGAGCTCAATGAATGTGTATTTTATCACATCCATTGGGGAAATATCATTTAAATCTAAAGTAAAAAGATTATTTATTTATTTATTTATTTATTTATATTTACATCCAAGTTAGTTAGCATATAGTGCAATAATGATTTCATGAGTAGATTCCAGTGATTTATCCCCTATATAAAACACCCAGCACTCATCCCAACAAGTGTCTTCCTTAAGGCTCCTTACCCATTTAGCACATACCCTACCCACAACCCCTCCAGCAACCCTCAGTTTGTTCTCTGTATTTAAGAGTCTCTTATGTTTTGTTCCCCTCAAGTCAAAGGATCATTTAATGGGACTACAAGACAAGCACTTTGGGCAGGTATCCATGAGAGCTGACCGTGTTCGTCCTCCATGACCCAGCAATTCCATTGCTAGGGAACTATGCAAAAACTTGTATACCTAAGTTCACTATGTGCTCCATGGCAGCACTATTTGTAATGATCCCACATTGCAAAGAACTCAAATGCCCATCACCAGTAGAATAGATGAATAGCTTGTGAAATACACAGCAACGGCTTTAATGAATAAGCCTCAGCTACCCACAGAACATGGATGAACTCACAAATGCAACGATGAGTGAAGGAAATCAGAAAGAAAAAAGAGTTCACATTGTATGATTTTAGTTATATAATGTTTAGGAAATGGAAACACTAATCTGTAGTAGCAGAAGTCAGGAGAGTGGTATCCTTAGTGGGTGGGGAAGGGTGCTTCTGGGGTTCTAATAATTTTCTATTTCTTGATCTCGGTGTAAACATTTTGTGAAAATTCGATGAGCTGTACTTTTATGACTTGTGCATTTATGATTTTGTATGAATGTTATACTTTAAAAATATGATTGTGTCTCCAGATTTTTTAAAATGCTTATTATTTTTGAGGGAGAGCATGAGTGGGGAAGGGGCAAAGAGGGAAGGGGAAAGAGAATCTAAAGCTCTGTGCTGACAGCAGTGAGCCTGATGAGGGCTCAAACTCACAACTGTGAGATCATGACCTGAGCCAAAGTCTCCTACTCAACCAGCTGAGCCACCCAGCCACCCAGGCATTTTTAAATGCTGTTTTGTGTATGTTTGTTAGTTTTGACTTTTTAGCATACCGTCCTTGAAGCAGAGACCATTCTCGCTTCATTGTGACCCTCCATGGAGTCAGGCTGGGACAGTGCATACTCCAACATTTGTGGACAGATATTCAACATCCCTGTGATGATGGAGTCATCCTCATTCCTCAGCAAAATCACCATGTTGGGCATTAGTAGGTGGGAAGAAATGAACTAACAAAGCAGTTGCTTCTCTGCAATTCATTCTCAGAGCTTAGTACTTTTGGCCATTCCCTCAGCATTTCATCTCTATTGTGAAGAGATCAGGTGGGCGAAACTAGGTCAGACACAAGGAATTTCTAAGCTGGGGAATGGTGAATACGTGCAGTGTTTACCCATAAATGTTGTGTGGCCTTCATTACTTGTAATCACTGAGGATAGACACTCCATTTGCTCTGGAGAGTGATTGAGTGGCTGCACCACTACAGTGTAGATCTCAAACGACTTCAAATAGAAGGCATGAGTACTAGTGGCTTGGGAAACTTGGAGGTCCATGCCCTACTGCCAATGAAAGAACCGGGACCCACGGACCTGCTTGATGAATCCCAGCTATCCAGCCCATCACAGCTTAGTGAGGCTCTCTCTCAGTTGGGAGCACATGGGCAGAAGGAATGTATACAACAATTCAAGGGCAGCTAGGGCATCTGCTCATGGCACGTCTTTTTCTTGCCACTATCTCCAGCACCATATTAGGCACTGGGAACATGAAGAACTGAAGCAGTGCAGCTCCCGCCTTGGCTTGCTGCAGGTAAGTCTTCCTTGGTGGCACTCCCTGGTCCTGTCAGTCTTGGGTAATCATCATTAGCCCCTCCATGATTCAAAGGGACCACAGGCCATCCTAGGGTAACTCCCTTCTGATCTGTACCTTGTAAAGGTGTGGACACAGCGACTCCAAGGACTTGGCTGACAAACAGTGAGTGTCTTTATCTTTCTTTATCCTGAGGGCAGTAGTTCACCTGCATCACTCTGCACTACAATTGCTCCCTCAACACACAGCTGAAGAGTGAGAGCAAAACAGTATGTCTATTACATATTATCTAATTCAGAATTAGATTCCTAATTCACTCAGAAACAGCCATATTTATTCTATGTCTGTGGCAATTGGCATGGCACTTTCATTGGCTGATTTCCCATTCCATAAATATTTCTTCTCTCAGATTCACTATTCAGACTCAGACGTGGTGTGGTATTAGCTGTGGGAGACTCAGGCAAGCAGAAGGAGAGTTTAAAGCATTGTAAATGCACTTTGTAGACAAACTTACAATTATTGTCTGGTTAACTCTGTATGTCTACATTTCAGTTTACATATGTCAGGTTTAGGTAGACTTCAGACTTAGGCTGAATACCAAAACTGAAACCAAACTTCAGTGCATTTCTACATAATATTTCCCCTTAGAGTTTAAGGTGGAAGGCGGTGAAAGGCATATTTCATATTGATGAATATACAAGTCACCCAGAGGATATATCACAAACCTTCATGTATCTAACTACATTGTCAAAATAATGTCTGAGACACATGTTTTTTCACCTTTAACATTTCCAAAATGAGGATGTGTCATAATTGGAATGTCTTCCAAGAGCTATCAACCAGGTGGCAGTCACTGCCTGTTAACACAAGAACTGGCCTGTTACTCCTAATGGCCAGATGGATGATGACAACTGCAGCATGTCTGTCAGGAAACCAGGTGAGGGTCACCGGGGAGCATCATTGTCTGAAGAGCTTCTGGTAGCACATCAACAAAGCAGCAGCTTTGATGTGAATGGATATAGACACCTAGGAAGGAAACCTCAAAGACAATAGTGATGCACTTTATTTTTATTTATTTATTTATTTATTTATTTATTTATTTATTTATTCTTTTTAAAAATGCTTATTTATTTGTTTTTGAGACACAGAGAGAGAGATTGAGAGAGAGTGATTGAGAGAGAGAGATTGAGAGAGAGCGATTGAGAGAGAGTGATTGAGAGAGAGAGAGAGAGAGCAGGAGAGGGGCAGAGAGAGAGAGTCAAACAGAATCTGAAGCAGACTCCAGGCTCCAAACTTCCAGCACAGAGCCTGATGCTGGGCTTGAACCCACGAACCATGAGATCATGACTTGAGCCAAAGTCAGATGCTTAACTGACTGAGCCATCCAGGCACCCCGAGAGGCACTTTATTATTTTTTTAATATGAAATTTATTGTCAAATTGGTTTCCACACAACACCCAGTGATCATCCCAACAGGTGCCTTCCTCAATGCCCATCACCCACCCTCCACACCCTCCCACCCCCCATCAACCCTCAGTTTATTCTCAGTTTTTAAGAATCTCTTATGTCTTGGCTCCCTCACTCTAACTTTTTCTTTTCTTCCCCTCCCCCATGGTCTTCTGTGAAGTTTCTCAGGATCCACATAAGGGTGAAAACATGGTATCTGTCTTTCTCTGTATGACTTATTTCACTTAGCAGAGCACCCTCCAGTCCCATCCACATTGCTACAAAAGGTCATGTTTCATTCCTTCTCATTGCCAAGTAGTATTCCATTGTGTATATAAACCACAATTTCTTTATCCATTCATCAGTTGATGGACATTTAGGCTCATTCCATAATTTGGCTATTGTTGAAAGTGCTGCTATAAACATCAGGGTACAAGTGCCCCTATGCATCAGCACTACTGTATCCCTTGGATAAATTCCTAGCAGTGCTATTGCTGGGTTATAGGGTAGTTCTAGTTTTAATTTTTTGAGGAACCTCCACACTGTTTTCCAGAGCGGCTGCACCAGTTTGCATTCCCACCAACAGAGCAACAAGGTTCCCGTTTGTCCAAATCCTCGCCAGCATCTATAGTCTCCTCTTTTGTTCATTTAGCCACTCTGACTGGTGTGGGGTGATATCTGAGTGTGTTTTGATTTGTATTTCCCTGATGAGGAGCGACGTTGAGCATCTTTTCATGTGCCTGTTGGCCACCTGGATGTCTTCTTTAGAGAAGTGTCTACTCATGTCTTCTGCCCATTTCTTCCCTGGATTATTTGTTTTTCGGGTGTGGAGTTTGGTGAGTTCTTTATAGATTTTGGATATTAGCCCTTTATCCGACATGTCATTTGCAAATATCTTTTCCCATTCCGTTGGTTGCCTTTTAGTTTTGTTGATTGTTTACTTTGCAGTGCAGAAGTTTTTATCTTCATGAGGTCCCAATAGTTCATTTTTGCTTTTTTAATTCCCTTGCCTTTGGGGATGTGTCAAGTAAGAAATTGCTGCGGTTGAGGTCAGAGAGGTTTTTTTTTCTGCTTTCTCCTCTAGGGTTTAGATGGTTTCCTGTCTTACATTCAGGTCCTTTATCCATTTTGAGTTTATTTTGTGAATGGTGTAAGAAAGTGGTCTAGTTTCATTCTTCTGCATGTCGCTGTCCAGTTTTCCCAGCACCACTTGCTGAAGAGACTGTCTTTATTCCATTGGATATTCTTTCCTGCTTTGTCAAAGATTAGTTGGTCCATTTCTGGGTTCTCTATTCTGTTCCATTGATCTGAGTGTCGTTCTTGTGCCAGTACCATACTGTCTTGATGATTACAGCTTTGTAGTATAGCTTGAAGTCTGGGATTGTGATGCCACCTGCTTTGTTTTTCTTTTTCAAGATTGCTTTGGCATTCGAGGTCTTTTCTGGTTCCATAAAAATTTTAGGATTATTTGTTCTAGCTCTGTGAAGAATGCTGGTATTATTTTGATGGGGATTGCATCAAATTTGTAGATTGCTTTTTATAGTATTGACATTTTAACAATATTTGTTCTTCCTATCTAGGAGCATGGAATCTTTTTCCACTTTTTTGTGTCTTCTTCAATTTCTTTCATAAGTTTGTATAGTTTTCAGTGTATAGATTTTTCATCTCTTTGGTTAGGTTTATTCCTTGGTATTTTATGGTTTTTGGTGCAACTGTAAATGGGTTCAATTCCTTGATTTCTCTTTCTCTCACTTCATTGTTGGTGTATAGGAATGTAATCGATTTCTGTGCGTTGATTTTATATCCTGCAACTTTGCTGAATGCATGAATCAATTCTAGCAATTTTTTGGTGGAATCTTTTGGGTTTTCCATATAGCGTATCATGTCATCTGCAAAGAGTAAAAGTTTGACCTCTTCATGGCTGATTTGGATGCTTTTTATTTCTTTGTGTTGTCTGATTGCAGAGGCTAAGACTTCCAGTACTATGTTGAACAACAGTGGTGAGAGTGGACATCCCTGTCTTGTTCCTGACCTTAGCGGGAAAGGTCTCAGTTTTTCCCCATTGATGATGATATTAGCGTTGGGTCGTTCATATATGGCTTTTATGATCTTGAGGTATGCTCCTTCTATCCCTACTTTCTTGAGGGTTTTTATCAAGAAAAGTTGTTGTATTTTGTTAAATGCTTTCTCTGCATCTATTGAGAGGATCATGTGGTTCTTGTCCTTTCTTTTATTGATGGGATGAATCACATTGATTGCTTTGCGGTTATTGAACCAGCCCTGCATCCCAGGTATAAATCCCACTTGGTTGTGAGTGATTAATTTTTTTTTCAATATATGAAATTTGTCAAATTGGTTTCCATACAATACCCAGTGCTCCTCTCAATAGGTGCCCTCCTCAATACCCATAACCCACTCTCCCGTCCCTCCCACCCCCCATCAACCCTCAGTTGGTTGTCAGTTTTTAAGAGTCTCTTATGCTTTGGCTCTCTCCCACTCTAACCTCTTTTTTTTCCCTTCCCCTCCCCCATGGGTTTCTGTTAAATTTCTCAGGAGCCACATAAGAGTGAAAACATAGGGTATCTGTCTTTCTCTGTATGGCTTATTTCACTTAGCATCACACTCTCCAGTTCCATCCACGTTGCTACAAAGGGCCATATTTCATTCTTTCTCATTGCCATGTAGTATTCCATTGTGTATATAAACCACAATTTCTTTATCCATTCATCAGTTGATGGACATTTAGGCTCTTTCCATAATTTGGCTATTGTTGAGAGTGCTGCTATAAACATTGGGGTGCAAGTGCCCCTATGCATCAGTACTCCTGTATCCCTTGGGTAAATTCCTAGCAGTGCTATTGCTGGGTCATAGGGTAGGTCTATTTTTAATTTTCTGAGGAACCTCCACACTTTTCCAGAGTGGCTGCACCAATTTGCATTCCCACCAACAGTGCAAGAGGGTTCCCGTTTCTTCACATCCTCTCCAGCATCTATAGTCTCCTGATTTGTTCATTTTAGCCACTCTGATTGGCGTGAGGTGATATCTAAATGTGTTTTTGATTTGTATTTCCCTGATGAGGAGTGACGTTGAGCATCTTTTCATGTGCTTGTTGGCTATCTGGATGTCTTCTTTAGAGAAGTGTCTATTCATGTTTTCTGCCCATTTCTTGACTGGATTATTTGTTTTTCGGGTGTGGAGTTTGGTGAGCTCTTTATAGATTTTGGATACTAGCCCTTTGTCTGATATGTCATTTGCAAATATCTTTTCCCATTCCATTGGTTGCCTTTTAGTTTTTTTGGTTGTTTCCTTTGCTGTGCAGAAGCTTTTTATCTTCATAAGGTCCCAGTTCATTTTTGGTTTTAATTCCCTTTCGTTTAGGGATGTGTCAAGTAAGAAATTGCTGCAGCTGAGGCCAGAGAGGTTTTTCCCTACTTTCTCCTCTAGGGTTTTGATGGTTTCCTGTCTCACTTTCAGGTGTGAGTGATTAGTTTTTTAAATGTATTGTGGGATCTGGTTGGCTAATATCTTGTTGAGGATTTTTGCATCCATGTTCATCAGGGAAATCGGTCTATAGTTTCCTTTTTAGTGGGGTCTTTGTCTGGTTTTGGAATCAAGGTAATGCTGGCTTCATAGAAAGAGTTTGGAAGTTTTCCTTCCATTTTTATTTTTTATTTTTATTTTTATTAACACCTTCAAGAAAATAGGTGTTAACTCTTCCTTAAATATTTGGTAGAATTCCCCTGGAAAGCCATCTGGCCCTGGACTCTTGTTTTTTGGCAGAATTTTGATTACTAATTTGATTTCCTTACTGGTTATGGGTCTGTTCAAATTTTCTATTTCTTCCTGTTTCCGTTTTGGTAGTTTATATGTTTCTATGAATTTTTCCATTTCTTCCAGATTGCCCATTTTGTTGGCATATAATTGCTCATAATATTCTTTTATTACTGTTTTTATTTCGGCTGTGTTCATTATGATCTCTCCTCTTTCATTCTTGATTTTATTTATTTGGGTCTTTTTCTTTTTCTTTTTGATCAAACTACGCTAGTGATTTATCAATTTTGTTAATTCTTCCCAAGAACCAGCTTCTGGTTTCATTGATCTCTTCTGTTTTTTGTTTTTGTTTTTGTTTTTTTGTTTGTTTGTTTTTTTTTTTGGTTTCGATAGCATTAATTTCTGCTCTAATCTTTATTATTTCCTGTTTTCTGCTGGTTTGGGGCTTTATTTGCTGTTCTTTTTCCAGCTCCTTAAGGTGTAAGGTTAAGATTGTGTATCTGAGATCTTTCTTCCTTCTTTAGGAAGGCCTGGATTGCTATATACTTTCCTCTTATGACTGCCTTGGCTGCATCCCAGAAGCTTTGGGTTGTGGTGTTATCATTTTCACTGGCTTCCATATACTTTTTAATTTCCTCTTTAACTTCTTGCTTAGCCCATTCATTCCTTAGTAGGATGTTCTTCAGTCTCCAAGTATTTGTTACCTTTCCAAATTTTTTTCTTGTGGTTGATTTTGAGTTTCATGGCATTGTGGTCTGAAAATATGCACGGTATGATCTCAATCTTTTTGTACTTGCTGAGGGCTGATTTGTGTCCAGTATGTGGTCTATTCTGGAGAATGTTCCATGTGCACTGGAGAAGAATGTATATTCTGCTGCTTTAGGATGAAATGTTCTGACTATATCTGTTAATTTCATCTGGTCCAGCGTGTCATTCAAAGTCAGTGTTTCCTTGCTGATTTTTTTGATTAGATGATCTGTCCATTGCTGTGAGTGGGGTGTTGAAGTCTCCTACTATTATGGTATTACTATCGATGAGTTTCTTTATGTTTGTGATTAACTGATTTATATATTTGGGTGTTTCCACATTTGGCACATAAATGTTTACAACTGTTAGGTCTTCTTGGTGGATAGAACCCTTGATTATGATATAATGCTGTTCTGCATCTCTTGATACAGACTAGACTTTATTTTAAAGTCTAGATTTTCTGATATAAGTATGGCTACTCTGGCTTACTTTTGTTGACCATTAGCATGATAGATGGTTCTCCAACCCCTTATTTTCAATCTGAAGGTATCTTTAGGTCTAAAGTGGGGCTCTTCTAAACAGCATATAGATGGATCTTGTTTTCTTACCCATTCTGTTACCCTATGTCTTTTAACTGGAGCATTGAGTCCATTGACCTTTAGAGTGAATACTGAAAGAAATGAATTTATTGCCATTATGATGCTTGCATGTAGAGTTGGAGTTTCCGGTGGTGTTCTCTGGTCCTTTCTAATCTTTGTTGCTTTTGATATATATATATATATATATATATATATATATATATATATATATTTATATATATATTTTTTTTCTGCCCTCAGAGAGTCCCCCTTAAAATTTCTTACAGGGCTGATTTAGTGGTCACAAACTCCTTTAATTTTTGTTTGTCTGGGAAACTTTTTATCTCTCCTATTTTGAATGACAGCCTTGCTTGATAAAGAATTCTTGGCTGCACATTTTTCTGATTCAGCACATTGAATATATCCTGCCATTCCTTTCTGGCCTGCCAAGTTTCTGTGGATAGGTCTGCTGCAAACCTGATCTGTCTTCCCTTGTAGGTTAGGGACTTTTGTTTCCCTTGCTACTTTCATGATTCTCTCTTTGCCTGAGTATTTGTGAATTCGACTATGATATGCCTTGTTTATGGTGGGGTTTTGTTGAATCTAATGGATGTCCTCTGTGCTTCCTGGATTTTTATGTCTGTGTCTTTTCCCAGTTTAGGAAAGTTTTCCTCTATGATTTGCTCACATAACACTTCTACCTTTATTTGTCTCTCTTTCTCTTCTGGGACCTCTATGATTCTGATGTTGTTCCTTTTTTATAAGTCACTGATTTCTCTAATTCTTTTTTTTTTTAATTTTTTTTTCAACGTTTATTTATTTTTGGGACAGAGAGAGACAGAGCATGAACGGGGGAGGGGCAGAGAGAGAGGGAGACACAGAATTGGAAGCAGGCTCCAGGCTCTGAGCCATCAGCCCAGAGCCCGACGCAGGGCTCGAACTCACGGACCGTGAGATCGTGACCTGGCTGAAGTCAGACGCTTAACCGACTGCGCCACCCAGGCGCCCCAGATTTCTCTAATTCTTAAATCGTGCTCTTTTGACTTAATCTCTCTCTTTTTTTCTGCTTCATTATTCTCTATAAGTTTGTCCTCTATATCGTTGATTCTCTGTTCTGCTTCCTCCATCCTTACCGCCATGGCATCCATCCATGATTGCAAGTCAGTTATAGCATTTTTTATTTCATTCTATTTTTTACTTCTTTTACCTCTGCAGAAAGGGATTCTAATCTATTTTCGACTCCAGCTAGTATTCTTATTATCGTTATTCTAAATTCTGGTTCAGACATCTTGCTTGTATCTGTGTTTTGCTCTTTGTTTTGGGATGAATTCCTTCGTTTTGTCATTTTTATGGGAGAAAAGGAATTAATGAGGTAGAAAATTAAAATTAAAAAAATTAAAATTGGGGCACCTGGGTGGCTCAGTTGGTTGGGCGACCGACTTTGGCTCGGGTCATGATCTCGTGGTTTGTGAGTTCGAGCCCCACATCGGGCTCTGCACCGACAGCTTGGAGCCTGGAGCCTGCTTCGGATTCTGTGTCTCCCCATCTCTCTGCCCCTCCCCTGCTCATGCTTTCTGTCTCTCAATGATAACTAAATGTTAAAAAAATTTAAAAAATTAAAATTAAAAAAATATTAAAATAAAAAAATTCAACCCCCCCCACACAAAAAAATAGAATAAATGATGGTAGATCCTAGGTTTGTTTTGGTCTGGGTGTTGAAAGTGGTTTGACAGATTAGAGGAAAAAGTGGGGGGAAGAGGAATCATGTGAGAATTTGAAAAAATGAATACAGTGAAGTAGACTAAAATAAGATAATGGGAGTAAAATAGAATTTGGAAAAATTTACACAAAAGTAAAGAATATAGAAAAATAAAGAAAAATATTTTTAATAAAAATTAAAAATAAAAATGAATTTTTTCTCTTTCTGTATTCAAGAAAAAGAAACGCAATGAAAAAGAGAAAAAAAAGTCAATCGTTTGAAAAATTTTAAAAAGTGAATACACTGTAGTTGACTAAAATAAAATGATGGAAGTAAAATAGAATTTGAAAAAATTCACATAAAAGCAAAAATTACAGTCAAAAATTAAAGAAAAATATTTTTAATAGAAATTGAAAATAAAAATGAAGTTTTTCTCTTTCTGCATTCAATAAAAGGAAAAAAAATGAAAAAGAGAAAAAAGAAAAGAAAAAAAGGAAATCACTTGAAAATTTGAAAAAAGTGAATACACTGAAGTAGACTGAAATAAAATGATGGAAGTAATATAGAATTTGAAAAAAATTACACAAAAGTAAAAAATATGTTAAAAGAAATGAAGGAAAAATATTTTTAATAAAAATTGAAAATAAAAATGAATTTTTTTCTCTTTCTGTATTCAAGAAAAAGAAATGAAATAGAGAAAAAAAACAAGAAAATTGAATAGGTGGACCTACTAACACATTGAAATAGGACTGAAATTACTTTGTTTTCCCCTAGAAGTCAGACTATGAAGTGCTTTATAGTCCATAAACTAAGTAGGCGGTGAGACTTGTGTTCTTCAAGAGCGCGGTTGGCCCAGTTGGGCGGGGCTCAGTGTAATGGCTCTGTTATCCAATAGACGGCGCTGCTAGCCTACTGGGGTGGAGTGTTGTGGCACTCATAGGTGCATATGCCGATGTGTGGGAGCGGTGAAAATGGTGTCACCCAGTTACCCAGTCTCTAGTATCAGAACTCTGTTCTCCCTGATCAGAACCCGTCCTCTGTCTTCAGCTCTCATCCACTCCCCATTTTTTCACTGTCCTTGACCAGGCCCCAGGCAGTACCTCTCCCGAGGTTTGTCTCAGATGTGGCTTTCCCTGGCCCCTTACTTCTGAAGGACTGAGGCTTTGACCTGTTCTGCTTCTCTGCAGGAGGGTCTCATGGAGCAATGGCCGAATGAGCAATGGCCGAATGTCGGCTGCACCCAGGAATGTTTGCTGGACCCTGCTGCTGCTTGTGCCCCGAGACTGCAGCCAGGTGCCAGCCTGCCCCAGAAAAAGTTTGTGAGATAGTGTAGCAGCAGCTTTTCAGGGATTATGGAAAATCACAACACACATTTGGCACCAGGCTTCACCCTTAATGACCTTGTTCCAGCACCAGTGAATGTGGCCATTCTCTGGGGTCTGCTGGAACCAGGTGGTTTCAACAGTCTCTACCAAATGTCCTTCCAGCAGTGGAACCAATTTTCCCCACGTGGCCCGAGAATCTCCCAGACCCCATTCTGTTCCTGGCGATTTACCCTTCCCACCAGAGCACCACCAGGTATCGAGCTGTGGAGTTGCAGACTTTGCACTCCCCTTGCTTACAGTCTTGAGTTTATACCCTCTCCTTTCTCCTTTCCCCCTTTTTAGTTTAGTCCCTGCGGCTGTTTCCAATTTTCCACTTTGTCTCCAGCTGCTTTTGGGGAGGGGTGCCTTTCCTGTATTCTCCCCCTCCCCGTCTCTGTCCTCTCTCCACCCGCAAAAGCACCTCCCTGCCTGCCATGGCTTCTCATTTCTCATGTTCACCTTTCTGGGCCATTGTACCTGCTGAATTCTGTGGTTCAGGTTGTGCAGATTTTTGTGTTAATCTTCAAATTAGTTTTCTAGGTGTGCAGGATGGTGTAGTGTTGGTCTCCTGTATTTCATGGATGTGAGACACACAAAAAACTTCCATGCTGTTCTGCCATCTTGGCTCCTCTTACCTTTTCTTTTATTAATGTGATGTATCAGATTGATTTGAGAATATTGAACCAGTCTTGCAGCCCAGGAATGAATCCCACTTGATCATGGTGAAAAATTCTTTTTATATGCTGTTGAATTCTATTTACTAGTATCTTGTTGAGATTTTTGTGTCCATATTCATCAGGGATATTGGCGTGTAGTTCTCTCTTTTTTTGCTGGGTCTCTGTCTGGTTTGGGAATGAAAATAATGCTGGCTTCATAGACTGAGTCTGGAAGTTTTCCTTCCCTTTCTATTTTTTGGAATTGCTTGAGAAGGATAGGTAGTAACTCTGCTTGAAATGTCTGGTAGAATTCCCCAGGGAAGTCATCTGGTCCCAGACTCCTATTTGTTGGGAGATTTAAAAAAAGTTTTTTTAATGTTTATTTTTGAGACAGAGAGAGACAGAACATGAATGGGGGAGGGGCAGAGAGAGAGGGAGACACAGAATCCAAAGCAGGCTCCAGGCTCTGAGCTGTCACCACAGAGCCCGACACGGGGATCAAACTCATAACTGCGAGATCATGACCTGAGCCGAAGTCAGATGCTCAACCGACCGAGCCACCCAGGCGCCCCTGTTGGGAGATTTTTGATGACTGATTCAATTTCTTCACTAGTTATGGGTCTGTTCAAATTTTCCATTTCTTCTTGTTTGAGTTTTGGTAGTGTGTGGGTGTTTAGGAATTTGTCCATTCCTCCCAGGTTTTCCAGTTTGTTGGCATATAATTTTTCATAGTATTCTCTGATAATTGCTTGTATTTCTGAGGGATTGGTTGTAATAATTCCTTTTTCATTCATGATTTTATCTTTTGGGTTCTCTCTTTTTTCTTTTTGAGAAGGCTGGCTACAAGTTTCTCAATTTTGTTTATTTTTTCAAAAAACCAACTCTTGGTTTCTTTGATCTGTTCTACTGTTCTTTTTGGATTCTATATTGTTTATTTCTGCTCTGATCTTTATTATTTCACTTCTTCTGCTGGGTTTGGGGTGTCTTTCTAGTTCCTTTAGGTGTGCTGTTGGATTTTGTATTTGGGATTTTTCTTGTTTCTTGAGATAGGCCTGGATTAAAATGTATTTTCCTCTCAGGACTGCCTTTGCTGCATCCCAAAACATGTGGATTGTTGTATTCTCATTTTCATTTGTTTCCATATATTTTTTAAATTTCTTCTCTAATTGCCTGGTTGACCCATTCGTTCTTTAGTAGGATGTTCTTTAACCTTCATGTTTTTGGAGGTTTTCCAGGCTTTTTCCTGTGGTTGATTTCAAGTTTCATAGCTTTGTGATCTGAAAGTGTGCATGATATGATCTCAATTCTTTTATACTTATTAAGGGCTGTTTTGTGACCCAGTATGTGATCTATCTTGGAGAAGGTTCCATGTGCACTCGAGAAGAAAGTATATTCTGTTGCTTTGGGATGCAGAGTTCTAAATATACCTGTCAAGTCCATCTTGTCCAATGAATCATTCAGGGTCATTTTTTCTTTACTGATTCTCTGTCTAGATGATCTTTCCATCGTTGTAAGTGGAGTATTGAAGTCCCCCGCAATTACCACATTCTTATCAATAAGATCGTTTATGTTTGTGATTAATTGTTTCATATATTTGGGTGCTCCTGAATTTGGTGCATAGACATTGTTAGCTCTTCCTGATGGATAGATCCTGTAATTATTAAATAATGCCTTTCTTCATCTCTTGTTATAGTCTTTAAAGTCTAGTTTGTCTGGTAGAAGTGTGGCTACTCTAGCTTGCTTTTGACTTCCAGTAGCATGATAGTTCTCCATTCCCTCACTTTCAATCTGAAGGTGTCCTCAGGTCTAAAATGAGTCTCCTGTAGACAGAAAATAGATGGGTCTTTTTTTTTATTCATTCCGATACCCTATCAGACAAACTAGATTTTTAACAAAAGACTGTAACAAGAGATTAAGAAGGGCATTAAATCATAATTAAGGGGTCTATCCATAGAAAATATCTAACAGTTGTAAATATTTATACCCCTGTATTGAACACCCAAATATATAAATCAATTAATAACAAACATAAACAAATTCATTAATTGTAATACAATAATAGGATGGGATTTTAACACCCCAGTTATAGCAATGGGCAGATAATCTAAGCAGAAAATAAATAAGGAAACTGACTTTGAATGACACATTGAACTGTATGGACTTAACAGATATATTCAGAACATTTTATCTGAAAATAGCAGAATACACATTCTTTTCAAGTGCACATGGAACATTATCCAGAATAAGATCACGTACTGGGTCACAAATCATCTCTCAACAAGTACAAGCAGATTGAGATCATGCCATGTATTTTCAGACCACAACACTATGAAACTTGAAGTCAACCACAAGAAAAAAAATTGAAAGCCCTCAAATACATGGAGGTTAAAGAATATTCTACTAATGAATTAACCAGTAAATTAAAGAAGAAATAAAAAAATACATGGAAGCCAATGAAAATGAAAATATGACAGTCCAAACCCTTTGGGATGCCACAAAGGCAATCCTAGCAGGAAAATGCATTGCAATTCTGGCCTATCTCAAGAAGCAGGAAGGTCCCCAATAACAACTTAGCCTTACAGCTAAAAAAGCTAGAAAAGGAACAGCAAATAAAGCCTAAAGCCAGCAGAAGAAGGGAAATAATAAAGATTAGAGCAGAAATAAGTGATATAGAAATCAAAAAACCCAGTAGAACAAATCAATGAAACTAAGAGCTGGTTCCTTAAAAGAATTAACAAAATCGATAACCCCCTAGCCAGACTTATCAAAAAGAAAAGATAAAGTACCCAAATAGATAAAGTCATGAATGAAAGATGAAAGATCACAATCAACACCACTGAAATACAAACAATTATAATACAATACTATGAAAAATTATATGCCAACAAACTGGACAATCTGGAAGAAATGCACAAATTCCTAGAAACTCACAAGGTACCAAAACTGAATCAGGAAGAAATAGAAAATTTGAACAGATGCAAAATGAGCAAAGAAATTGAATCAGTTAATCAAAAATCTCCCAACAAAAAGGAGTCCTGGGCCAGATGGCTTCCCAGGGGAATTCTACCAGACATTTAAAGAAGAGTTAATGCATATTCTTCTCAAACTGTTCCAGAAAATAGAAGTGGAAAGAAAACTCCCAAACTCATTCTCCAAATCCAGCATTACCTTGATTCAAAAATCAGGCAAATACCCTGCTAAAAAACATTATCACAAGCCAATATCCCCGAAGAACCTGGATGCAAAAATTCTAATAAAATACTATCATATTGAATTCATGGGACATTAAAAGAGTTATTCACCATGTTCCAGTGGAATTTATTCCTGGGCTGCAGGGCTGGTTCAATATTTGCAAATCAATCAATGTGATATACCACATTAATAAAATAAAAGATAAGAACTGTATGATCCCGTCAATAGATGCAGAAAAAGCATTTGACCAAATATGGCATCAATTTCTGATAAAAATCTCTCAACAAAGTAGGGATTGATGGTACATACCTCAACATCATAAAGGCCATATACAAAAGACCTGCAGCTAATATCGTCCTCAATGGGGAAAAACTGAAAGTCTTTCCCCTACAGTCAGAAGAATCAAGACAAATATGTCCACTCTCACCATTACTATTTAACATAATACTAGAAGTCTTAGCATATGAAATCAGAAAACAAAAAGAAATAAAAGACATATAAATCATCAAGGAGAAAGTCAAACTTTCACTATTTGCAGATGACATGATACTCTACATAGAAAAACCAAAAGATTCCATGAAAAAATTGCTAGAGCTAATACATGAATTCAGCAAAGGCACAGGATTCAAAATCAACATATAGAAATCTGTTGAATTTATATACACCAATAATGAAGCAGCAGTAAAGAAATCAAGGAATAGATCCCATTTGCAACTACACCAAAAACAATAAGATACCAGGAATAAATCTAACTAAATAAGTAAAATATCTATACTCTGAAAACTACAGAACACCTATGAAGTAAACTGAAGAGGACACAAAGAAATGGAAAAGAATTCCATGCTCATGGATTGAGAGAACAAACATTGTTAACATGTCTATACTACTTAAAGCAATCCACACATTTTATGCAATCCCTATACAATAACCACCAGCATTTTCTGCAGAGCTAGAAAAAACAATCCTAAAATTTGTGTGGAATCACAAAAGACCATAAATAGCCAATCCCGAAAAAGAAAAACAAAGCTGGAAGCATCACAATTCTGGATTTCAGGCTATATTACAAAGCTGTGGTCATCAAGACAGTATGGTACTAGCACCAAAACAGACACATAGGTCAATGGAACAGAATAGAAAGCCCAGAAACAAATCCATATATATGGTCAACTCATCTTCAACAAAGCAGGAAAGAATATCCAGTGGAAAAAAGACAGTCTTTTTAACAAATGTTGTTGGAGAAACTGCATGGCCACATGCAAAGGAGTGAAACTGGACCACTTCGCTACACCATACACAAAAATAAATTCAAAATGGATGAAAGACCTAAATATGAGACAAGAAACCAGCAAACTCCTAGAGGAGAACACAGGCAGCAACCTCTTTGACCTTGGCCAAAGCAACTTCTTATTAGATATGTTGCTGAAGGCAAGGGAAACAAAAGCAAACATGAACTATTGAGTCTTCATCAAGATTAAAATCTTTTGCACAGCAAAGGAAACTATCAGCAAAACTAAAAGCAGCCTATGGAATGGGAGAAGATATTTGCAAATGATATATCTGATAAGGGGTTAGTATCCAAAATCTATAAAGAATGTAATCAAACTCAATACCAAAAGAAGAAATAATGCAGTTAAGAAAGGGGCCAGAGGCACCTGGGTGGCTCAATAGGTTAAGCATCTGACTTCAGCTCAGGTCATGAACTTAGAGTTCGTGAGTTCGAGCCCTTCATTGGGCTCTGTGCTGACAGCTTGGAGCCTGGAGCCTGATTCAGATTCTGTGTCTCCCTCTCTTTCTGCCCCTCACTTGCTTTCACCCTGTCTCTCTCTCCCTCAAAATAAATAAACATTAAAAAAAATTGTTTTAAAATGAAAGGGGCAGAATACACAAATAGACAATTTTCCAAAGAAGGCATCCAGGTGGCTAACAGACACATGAAAAGATGCTCGACATCACTCATCCTCAGGGAAATGCAAATCACAACCACAATGAGATACCATCTCACACCTGTCAGAATGGCTAAAATTAACAAGGCAAGAATCAACAGGTGTTGTCAATGATGTGTAGAAAGGGGAGCCCTCTTGCACTGCTGGTGGGAATGCAAACTGGTGCGGCTACTCTGTAGAATAATATGAGGGTTCCTCAGAAAACTAAAAATAGAAGCACCTTAGAATTCAGCAATTACGCTAATAGATATTTACCCGAAGGATACAAAATACAGATTCGAAGGGATACATGCATCCTAATGTTTATAGCAGCATTATCATCAATAGCCAAACTATGGAGAAAGCCCAAATATCTATCAACTGATGAATGGATAAAGATGTGGTATGTGTGGATATATATGTGTATAATATACACACATATATATGAATATATAATATATATATAAATATGTATATATATAATATTCTCTTGATATGTATATATACATAAATACAAGGGAATATTACTCAGACATCAAAAAGAATGAAATCTTGCCATTTGCAATGATGTGAATGGAGCTAGAATGTATTAGGCTAAGTGAAATAAGCCAATCAGGGAAAGACAAATACCATATGACTTCACTCATATGTGGAATTTAAGAAACAAAACAGATAAACATATGGGAAGGAGGGGGAAAGAGAAGAGAGGGAAACAAACCACAAGAGACTCTTAATGATAGAGAACAAACTGTGGGTTGACAGAGAGAGATGGGTGGGGGATATGGGCTAGATGGGTGATGGGTACAAAGGAGGGCACTTGTGATGAGCGCTGGGTGTTGTATGTAAGTGATGAATCACTGAATTCTACTCCTGAAACCAATATTGCACTGTATGTTAACTAAAAAAAATTTTTTTTTAAATAAAAAGAGTCAAATGTCTAACCAACTGAGCCACCCAGGCCCCCTTTGAGTGACTTAGATCTAAAATAAAAACTGATGGAAATACAAAGAGAAATTTATTTATTTGGTTTTAAGTTTTTTTTTAAATCCACTTAGTCAACATATAGTGTTATATACATTTTAAGTGTTCAATATAGTAATTCAACACTTCCATACAACATCCAGTGCCAATCATGACAAATGCATCCTTAATCCCCATCACCTATTTTACACATCTCCCTTCTGGTAACCATCAGTTTGTAACTTCACCATTATGAGTGGGAATTTTAATGGACATTTCTCAAAATTGACAGAGATCATGAAGATAAAAATAAGCAGAGCATTTGAATACTACAGACAACAAACTTCATGTAATAGATAATAGGTCTACTGACCCATGAGAGAATCTACATTATTTTCAACCATATATAGCATGGTCACAGAAATTGAGTATGTGTAAGCTATAAAGAAATTGTCAGGGCACTTGGGTAGCTCAGTTGGTTAAGCATACAACTTCGGCTTAGGTCATGAACTGGCTGTTCATGAGTTTGAGCCCCATATCAGGCTCTGTGCTGACAGCTCAGAGCCTGGGACCTGCTTCGGACTCTATGTCTCTCTCTCTCTCTCTGCCCCTCACCCACTCATGCTCTCTCTCTCTCTCAACAATAAATAGACGTCTAAAGAATGTGTGTTTTTCAAAAATTGTCAACAAAAGATAAAAAATAGAAATCATGTTATAGGTCACACTGATCACAACACAACACAATAAAATTAAGAATTGACAACAGAAGATAATATATAAATATACTCAGAAATGATAAACTATATAGAAGTAAATGTTGTACAAAGTTTATCATTGTTAGTAATAGGAAAAGTACAAATAACCTAAATCCCCTTCATTAGGCAAATAGTTACAACCATGGTACATCCATAGTATGGGATGCCATGCAGCAGTTAAAAGAATGAGGTAGATTTATTATATACATAAACATGAATGATATCCAAGATATGTTGATAAATGAAAAAGCAGTTTGAAGAGCAGTAATACACTGTATGACAGAGTTTATGAAAAAATCTACAAAATGAAATTACCTTTCTCATTAAATTAAATCCATTTCATACCTACACATACACATGATATGTAATACAAAGAAAACTGTAAAGGAAAATTCTGGGATATTAGATCAATGAGATAACAGTGATTGCCTCTGGGATGGGCCTGTCATTCAAGGTAATGTAGTCAAGATGTGGCTTCTCCTTTTGTAGCAATGTGGATGGAACTGGAGAGTGTTATGCTAAGTGAAACAAGTCATACAGAGAAAGACAGACACCATATGCTTTCACCCTTATGTGGATCCTGAGAAACTTAACAGAGTCCATGGGGGAGGGGAAGAAAATAAAAAGTTAGAGAGGGAGGGAGCCAAACCATAAGAGACTCTTAAACACTGAGAATAAACTGAAGGTTGATGGGGGGTGGGTTGATGGGGAGTGGGAGAGAGGGGAAAGTGGGTTATGGGCATTGAGGAGGGCACCTGTTGAGATGAGCACTGGGTGTTGTATGGAAACCACTTGACAATAAATTTCATATTAAAAAAAGAGGGCACTTCTCGTCACATGCATTGTTAGACATTCTTATAATGGTGATATATGTATGCACTATTGATAGCATTTTTAAACCACTTAAAATAACAAGAAATGTAAGAAAAGAAAAACAGTTCTGGGTACCACTGTCCAATGGAAGTACAAGAAGGTTTGCTTGTAATTTTTTCTCTTCTTCTTGTTCACTCTTCATCCTTCACATCCTCTACCAATGCTTACAGTGTCATGGACTTGACATGGACTGCTCATCATTTCCTGTTTTCATAGATTGTTGTGTCTCTGTGTTAGCCAACTTCCAAGATGGTTGTCAGTGATTCTTGCCTCCTGGGAGCCACACTTTCATGCACCCACACCGAATCAAGGTGGACCTCCAGCCTCCATGGCTGAGAAATCATTGCAGTTTCCATCTTGCTCTCCTCGATGGCTCATGCTGAGGGAAGCCAGCCACCCTGCCCTAAGGAAGCTCAAGTAGGCCATTGGAAGGGCCCATGGAGAGAGGTGCTAGCGCTTCCCCCAAAGCCAGCACTACCTCAATAGCTATGTGAGGGGACTAGTAGGAGCTTCCCAAGCCAAGCTTCAGATGATGGCAGCCCAGGCAGATGTCTGACTGTAGCCTCTTGAGACACCCTGAACCAGAATCACCCAGTAAATTCCTGACCCACAGAAATCATGAGAGATAATGATTATTGCTGTTTTCCACCATTAAGTTGTATGATACCTGTTATGCAACATTCTGGGACATTCTCCCAGGTACCTTCCATTCATAGCCATCTAATGATTTCAGCTATAATTGATTACCCTAATCAGCATCCAATGCCATAATCTGTGTTTGAAGTTGGATCATCCCTCTCTGACCACTCATCTTTATTCACCTGCCTATGAGGCCCCCACCACTTGGCCTGCCCCCTAGGATGAGGAAAGGTCATCAGCATGCCGGTGGTTGACCCAAGTCTCCCACTTGGACACTGTGGCAGACATGACAGTTTTGTGGGCCAACCTTTGTGTAAGTTTGTAGCTGGACAAGGGGTTCCAAGGAGGACAGAGCCTCATTTGTTTTCATGGCTTAATTCTCTTTCTATTTTCTAGAGGATGAACCATTGTGGTGGGAACACTATCCTGACACAAGGGGCCAGACCAGCTTTGGGCAAAGGCAAGGGAAGTCTTTTAGGGCCAGGAATTTTCTGGAATGTGTTTGAGTGGTTTAAGGGGTCAGGTTGCTGAGTATCCAATGTTTGGTAATAGAAGCCTCCACCTCGTGAGTACTGTAGAATAAAGCCTTTTTAGGCCTGGTTTGCCACCAAGATGCCACCTGGCTATCCAATGGCAGTCCCAGGTCTGAAGAGAGGAGTGGGCTGGTTAACAGGAGGAGTCTTTCCAGAGCACCTCCTGGTGGTAGAGGTAAGACTTCCTGGGTGGCAGACTTCATGTTGCTCACTTTGGGAAGGCTGACAGGCAGGTTTTAATGGATGACTTGGATAATCAGAGCTGGAAGGGAGCCTAAAAAGTCATCAGTCAGAGAAAGAAAAATACCAAATGAATTCACTCATATGTGGAATTTAAGAAACAAAACAGATGAACATAGGGAAAGGGAAAGAAAAATAAAATAAGATAAAAACAGAGAGGGAGGCAAATCATAAGAGACTTTTAACTATAGAGAACAAGCTGAGGGTTGCTGGAGGGGAGATGGGTGGGGAATGGGCTAACTGGGTGATGGGCATTAAGGAGGGCACTTCTTGTAATGAACACGGGGGGTTATATGTAAGTGATGAAGCACTAAATTCAACTCCTGAAACCAACATTACACTGTATGTTAACTAATTTGAATTTAAATAAAATCTTGGAGAAAAAAAATGACCTATCAGATTTTGCACAAAAGTAAAAATATTGAAATGATCCTCTTAGGATCTATACAGTATATATTGTAAACAAGGCAATATAAATTATCCTCTTGCACTTAAAAAATAACATAAAGGGTGCCTGAGTGGCTCATGAACTGAGCTGAAGTCGGACATTTAACCATCTGAGACACCCTCATGGCCCTGTTGATTATAAATAGATTTGGTATGAACAGATAATAGGGGCACCTGGGTGGCTCAGTTGGTTGAGCAACCAACTCTTGATTTAGGCTCAGGTCATGATCTCATGGTTTGTGGGCTTGAGCCCAGTGTCAGGCTCCATGCTGACAGCTCAGAGCCTGGAGCCTGCTTCAGATTCTCTATCTCCCTCTCCCTCTTCCCCACTCACACTCTGTCGGTCTTTCTCTCGCTCTCTCTCAAAAAATATTAAAAAGTGGGTTGTTCAGAGAAGATGGTGGCGTAGGAGGACGCTGGGCTCACCGCGTCCTGCTGATCACTTAGATTCCACCCACATCTGCCTAATTTACCCTGATAACCACCAGAAGACTAGCAGAATGGACTCTCTGGAGCCAAGCATAGATGAGAGGCACATGGAAGAGGGTAGGAAGGGCAGAGAGGTGGTGCACGCTACATGGACTGGCGGGAGGGAGCCAGGGTGGTGGAAGGGCAGCCAGCCCACCCAGCAAGGCAGAGCCCCTGAGTCTGGCTTGCAAAAGTGGAGGGGACAGAAGGAGTGTGTTCTGACAGCCAGTGGGACTTAACATCTGGAATGTTATAAGACAACAGCTCTGTTCAGAGAGCGGGAGGGAGAGTTGTTGAGCCTGGGAGGACAGAGCTCAGCTTGATGGGGAACAAAGGCACTGGGAAGCACTGTCTCCCTCGCCCATCCCCCAGCCAAAATCCAAAAGGGAACCAGTTCCCATCATGGAACTTGCTTGCACTGCACAAACACCCAACGCTGTGCTACTGTGGATCCATCCCTCTGACGGGTCTGCCTCCCTCCTGGTGCCATAGGGCCCCTCCTGAAGCGGACCACTGAAGGCAAAGTGAGCGGAGCCTACCCCTCCCACCCCTGTGCACCTTGCGGATCCACCCCGGCTAATACGCCAGATCCCATAGAAGCAGTACCACAAGACTGGCAGTGTGCAAGTATCCCAGACAGAGGCCACACCAATCCACGGTGAGTCCTGCCCCTGGGAGAGGGGATGATAAGGTATACACCAATCTGACTGTGGCCCCAGCGGTGGGCTGGGGGCAGACATCAGGTATGACTACGGCCCGCCCACCAACTCCAGTTATTCAAGACAGCACAGGGGAAGTGCCCCGCAGTCCCGCACCACTCCAGGGACTATCCAAAATGACTAAATGGAAGAATTCCCCTCAGAAAAACATCCAGGAAATAACAACAGCTAACGAACTGATCAAAAATGATTTAAACAATATAACAGAAAGTGAATTTAGAATAATAGTCATAAAATTAATCGCTGGGCTTGAAAAAAGTATAGAGGACAGCAGAGAATCTATTACTACAGATCAAGGGACTAAGAAACAGTCAGGACTAAGAAACAGACTAAGAAACTAAAAATGCTATAAATGAGCTGCAAAATAAAATGGAGGCAATCACAGCTCGGATTGAAGAGGCAGAGGAGAGAATAGGTGAATTAGAAGATAAAATTATGGAAAAAGAAGAAACTGAGAAACAGAGATATAAAAGAAATCCAGGAGTATGAGGAGAGACTTAGAGAATTAAGTGACACACTTAAACGAAATAATGTATGCATAATTGGGATTCCAGAGGAGGAAAAGAGAGGGAAAGGTGTTGAGGTGTACCTGAAGAAATCATAGCTGAGAACGTCCCTGAACTAGGGAAGGGAAAAGGCATTGAAATCCAAGAGGCACAGAGAACTCCCTTCAGACGTAACTTGAATCGATCTTCTGCACGACATATCATAGTGAAACTGGCAAAATACAAGGATAAAGAGAGAATTCTGAAAGCAGCTAGGGATAAACATGCCTAACATATAAGAGATGACCGATAAGACTTGTGACGGATCTGTCTACTGAAACTTGGCAGGCCAGAAAGGAATGGCAGGAAATCTTCCATGTGATGAACAGAAAAAATATGCAGCCAAGAATCCTTTACCCAGCAAGTCTGTCATTTAGAATAGAAGGAGAGATAAAAGTCTTCCCAAACAAACAAAAACTGAAGGAATTCGTCACCACTAAACCAGCCCTACAAGAGATCCTAAGGGGGATCCTCTGAGACAAAGTACCAGAGACATCCCTGCAAGCATGAAACTTACAGACATCACAAGGACGCTAAACCCATATCTTTCTATAATAATACTGAATGTAAATGCACTAAATGCTCCAACCAAAAGACATAGGGTATCAGAATGGATACAAAACCAAGACCCATCTATTGCTGTCTACAAGAGACTCATTTTAGACCTGAGGACACCTTCAGATTGAAAGTGAGGGGATGGAGAACTATCTATCATGCTACTGGAAGTCAAAAGAACGCTGGAGTAGGCATAATTATATCAGACAAACCAGACTTCAAATTAAAGGCTATAACAAGAGATGAAGAAGGGTATTATATAATGATTACAGGGTCTATCCATCAGGAAGAGCTAACAACTATAAATATCTATGCACCATTACAGGAGCCCCCAAATATATAAAACAATTAATCAAAAACATAAGCAACCTTATTGATAAGAATGTGGTAATTGCAGGGGACTTTAGTACCACTTACAACATTGGATAGATCATCTAGACACAGGATCAATAAAGAAACAAGGGCCCTGAAAGATACACTGGATCAGATGGACTTGATAGATACATTTAGAACTCTGCATCCCAAAGCAACAGAATATACTTTCTTCTCGAGTGTACATGGAACCTTCTCCAAGATAGATCACATACTGGGGCACAAAACGGCCCTTCATAAGTATACAAAAATTGAGATCATACCATGCATACTTTCAGATCACAATGCAATAAAGCTTGAAATCAACCACAGGAAAAAGTCTGGAAAACCTCCAAAAGCAAGAAGGTTAAAGAACACCCTACTAAAGAATGAGTGCGTCAACCAGACAATTAGAGAAGAAATTAAAAAATATATGGAAACAAATGAAAATGAAAATACAACAATCCAAACTCTTTGGGAAGCAGTGAAGGCACTCCTGAGAGGAAAATACATTGCAATCCAGGCCTATCTCAAGAAACAAGAAAGATCCCAAATACAAAATCTAATAGCACACCTAAAGTAAAGAGAAGCAGAACAGCAAAGACACCCCAAATCCAACAGAAGAAGAGAAACAATAAAGATCAGAGCAGAAGTAAACAATATAGAATCTAAAAAACTGTAGAGCAGATCAATGAAACCAAGAGTTGGTTTTTTGAAAAAGTAAACAAAATTGACAAACCTGTAGCCAGGCTTCTCAAAAAGAAAAGGGAGATGACCCAAAGAGATAAAATCATGAATGAAAATGGACTTATTACAACCAATCCCTCAGAAATACAAGCAATTATCAGGGAATACTATGAAAAATTATATGCCAACAAACTGGACAACCTGGAAGAAACGGACAAATTCCTATACACCCACACACTTCCAAAACTCAAACAGGAAGAAAGAGAAAGCTTGAACAGACCCATAACCAGTGAAGAAATTGTCTCAGTTATCAAAAATCTCCCAACAAATAAGAGTCCAGGTCCAGATGGCTTCCCAGGGGAGTTCTACCAGACGTTTAAAGCAGAGATAATACCTATCCTTCTCAAGCTGTTCCAAAAAATAGAAAGGGAAGGGAAAATTCCAGACTCATTCTATGACGCCAGCTTTACTTTGATTCCCAAACCAGACAGAGACCCAGTAAAAAAAGAGAACTACAGGCCAATATCCCTGCTGAATATGGATGGAAAAATTCTCAACAAGATACTAGCAAATCAAATTCAACAGCATATAAAAAGAATTATTCACCATGATCAAGTGGGATTCATTCCTGGGATGCAGGGCTGGTTCAACATTCACAAATCAATCACTGTGATACATCACATTAATAAAAGAAAAGATAAGAACCATATGATCCTGTCAATCGATTTAGAAAAAGCATTTGCAAAATTCAGCATCCTTTCTTAATAAAAAACCCCGAGAAAATCGGGATAGGAGGAACATACTTAAAGATCATAAAAGCCATTTATGAAAATCCCACAGCTAACATCATCCTCAATGGGGAAAAACTGAGAACTTTCTCCCTGAGATCAGGAACACGACAGGGATGTCCACTCTCACCGCTGTTGTTTAACATAGTGTTGGAAGTTCTAGTGTCAGCAATCAGACAACAAAAGGAAATCAAAGGCATCAAAATTGACAAAGATGAAGTCAAGCTTTCACTTTTTGCAGATGACATGATACTATACATGGAAACCCGATAGACTCCACCAAAAGTCTGCTAGAACTGATACAGGAATTCAGCAAAGTCGCAAGATACAAAATCAATGTACAGAAATCAGTTGCATTCTTATACACTAATAATGAAGGAACAGAAAGACAGATAAAGAAACTGATCCCATTCACAATTGCACCAAGAAGCATAAAATACCTAGGAATAAACCTGACCAAAGATGTAAAAGATCTGTATGCTGAAAACTATAGAAAGGTTATGAAGGAAATTGAAGAAGACATAAAGAAATGGAAAAACATTCTGTGCTCATGTATTGGAAGAATAAATATTGTCAAAATGTCAATACTACCCAAAGCTATCTACACATTCAATGCAATCCCAATCAAAATTGCACCAGCATTCTTCTCGAAACTAGAACAAGCAGTCCTAAGATTTGTGTGGAACCACAAAAGGCCCCGAATAGCCAAAGTAATTTTGAAGAAGACCAAAGCAGGAGGCATCACAATCCCAGACTTCAGACTCTACTACAAAGCTGTAACCATCAAGACAGCATGGTATTGGCACAAAAACAGACACATACACCAGTGGAATAGAATAGAGACTCCAGAATTGGACCCACAAAAGTATTGCCAACTAATCCTTGACAAAGCAGGAAAGGATATCCAATGGAAAAAAGACAGCCTCTTTAACAAGTGGTGCTGGGAGAACTGGACAGCAACATGCAGAAGATTGAAACTAGACCACTTTCTTACACCATTCACAAAAATAAACTCAAAATGGATAAAGGACCTGAATGTGAGATGGGAAACCATGAAAACCCTAGAGGAGAAAGCAGGGAAAAACCTCTCTGTCCTCAGCCGCAACAATTTCTTACTTGACACATCCCCAAAGGCAAGGGAGTAAAAGCAAAAGTGAACTATTGGAACCTCATAAAGATAAAAAGCTTCTGCACAGCAAAGGAAACAATCAACAAAACTAAAAGGCAACCAATGGAATGGGAAAAGATATTTGCAAATGACATATCGGACAAAGGGCTAGTATCCAAAATCTATAAAGAGCTCACCAAACTCCACACCCGAAAAACAAATAATCCAGGGAAGAAATGGGCAGAAGACATGAATAGACACTTCTCTAAAGAAGACATCCAGATGGCCAACAGGCACATGAAAAGATGCTCAACGTCACTCCTCATCAGGGAAATACAAATCAAAACCACACTCAAGTATCACCTCATGCCAGTCAGAGTGGCTAAAATGAACAAAACAGGAGACTATAGATGCTGGCGAGGATTTGGAGAAATGGGAACCCTCTTGCTCTGTTGGTGGGAATGCAAACTGGTGCAGCCGCTCTGGAAAACAGTGTGGAGGTTCCTCAAAAAATTAAAAATAGACCTACCCTATGACCCAGCAATAGCACTGCTAGGAATTTACCCAAGGGATACAGGAGTACTGATGCATAGGGGCACTTGTACCCCAATGTTTATAGCAGCACTCTCAACAATAGCTAAATTATGGAAAGAGCCTAAATGTCCATCAACTGACGAATGGATAAAGAAATTGTGGTTTATATACACAATGGAATACTACCTGGCAATGAGAAAGAATGAAATATGGCCTTTTGTAGCAACGCGATGGAACTGGAGAGTGTTATGCTAAGTGAAATAAGTCATACAGAGAAGGACAGATTCCATATGTTTTCACTCCTATGTGGATCCTGAGAAACTTAACAGAAGAACATGGGGGAGGGGAAGTTAGAGAGTGAGGGAACCAAAACATAAGAGACCCCTAAAAACTGAGAACAAACTGAGGGTTGATGGGGGGTGGGAGGGAGGGGTGGATGGGTGATGGATATTGAGGAGGGTACCTGTTGAGGTGAGCACTGGGTGTTGTATGGAAATCAATTTGACAATAAATTTCATAGTAAAAATATTAAAAATTAATAGTAAAATAAAATCAGAGTGCCTCCTTCTAGTGGGAGACTCTGCAGCCTAAAGAAAGAGAAATGACACAGCACTTTTGAGCTGGCATGGCACAATTCCAAGGTGTGTTGTGAGTGAAAAATGCAAGGTGTGGGAGTTCTGTGTAAATAAAATAAACCATGCACTTGTTAATAAATGCATGAACTACTTCTGGAAACATGCATAAGTGGGGTTGGGCTGAGAGGGAGATTATCACAGAATATACTTTGTAATTTTAAACTCGAATTGTCTGCATTTATTCTTTTTCCAAGAATAAAATACACAGAACACAAATCTATCTAATTTAGCTTCCCTTTTACTGATCATCAAAGTGGTGGCCAGAGAAGGGTCAGACAGTGAGTCATGAGGTTAGGACTGGAATCTGGATCTTCCAACTTCTATTTCTCTTTGTCATTACTTGTTTCAACTTTCTGAGGCACCTGCTGGCTCTTTGCAACCCATTTTTTATGGGAATACCCCCAAGTTATAGGATGTGGGGTGGGGGTTACAAGCTGGGCTGGAAAGAGGGCTCTCAGTAACACCTTCTTAGGCCATCATCTATCAGGTGGTGGGGGGCGGGGGCTGAAATATGCATGTTGATTCCACACACAAGAAGCAAATTTTTCATCTGCAGAGGTTGAATCTCGTTGTGCTGTTAAGAAGGATTTCAGATGTGATATGTTGTATAGACATTGTTGGAGCCCATACCATTTCCATCTGACTATGATTCCTATGCTTTTTTATTTGCTTTCCATTCCTAGTTAAGTAACTATTATTTGGAAGAATTTGATGCTGTTGTCCTTACTGAACTTCTCATGGTTTTGCCTCTTTGAGCATCCACTTGGCCTTATAGTGTCTCTTTTCCTAGTTCCCTCCCTTTCTTTAAGCCACTATCTACATGGCACGAAACATAGTAAATAATTGCACGATGGTGGTGATGGTGCCAAGGAACTAAAATCCAAGACATGATTGTCTACCTGAGCTATAAAACTTTTATAACAACTTTCTATATTTTTAGCTTTTGCAAATGGGAATCTTAGGCACCTTTAGTGATTTTTACTCCATTCCCTAATGTTAACCAGTCATTTATATGTGCTAGACATTGTACTAAACACTCAGGCATTGTGTTAAACATGCTAACACACCCGTATACAACAATGTGTTGGAGATATTACAGGTCTAGTTCCAGAATAAGGGTTCTGGAAATTTTGACTCATAAAATCAAATTAATTTTTTGGTTCCTCAGTGCATATAGAAGTTGTGTTCATATTATGCTGTAGTCTGTCCAGGGAGCAATAGCATTATTGCTAAAAAAAAATGCTAACCACACTATCTGAGCCTTCAGCAGGCATAATCAATGATCATAGATTGCCATAACAAATACAGTAATAATGAAAAAGTTTGAAATATTGTAAAAGTTATCAAAATGTGACACAGAGAACCAAAATGAGCAATGCTATTGGAAAAAATGGTGCCAACAGCCTTGCTTAATGCGGGATTGTCTCAAACCTTTGATTTGTAAAAAATGCACCTTTAAAGTGCAATAAAGTGAAGCAGAATAGAATAAGGTATGCCTGTATATCAAAAAAGGCACATTTGTTGTCTCCATTTTACAGAGAAGGAAACTGGAGCTTAGAAAGGCTGGGTGAACTGCTCAAAGTGCACACAGCTTGCATGGAGAATGAGCCCATGGTGGTCATGGTCTCTATCATTCTGTGGGCCTGCATCCTACAGAATGTTCATGCTCCCACAGAATCTGATCAGGGAAATCTTTGCTTACAAGGGGTCTCAAAGGAAGGTGCTCATGTGGGCTGGGGCTGAGGCTGGCTGAGGCTGAAACCATGCAAGAGGGTTGGCCATAGAGAAATAGGTGGGTGTCTCTAGTGGTGGGAACAGTATATACAAGGTTCAAGGTGGGAGAGAGAATGTGGCTTCTCTGAGATTTGTGAAGAGGTAGGAGTGGTGAGCAATGAACAAAGTAAGGGAACACTTGGCTGGGGTAGCTGGCCTCCAGGGGTCACAGGTCACCCATGGGTGTCAAAGGTCACCCATGTCCCAGCCCTCCAAGCAGATGTCCCTCTGATGAAAATTTCCCAATTTCTCCACGGAAGCCTTTTGCCAGCTCAGGTAGTCACAGATGCACAGGGTTTCCTGAAACAGTCCTACTTTCATGAAGTTTAACATTTTCAGTAAGATTGGGTTTATTAATTATATAACTAAATGTGGTTTACTTACGTGTAATCCTTTGTAAGAAATGCTCTCATATGAAAGAAACAGTTGAATAGAAACTTTCCTTTTCTAGATCATGCTTTGATCTTGACATCTGATACTTTTGAATCTTTTGGATCCATCCAGACCTTTGGTCCTGACATCCATGTACAAGCTCTGGCTTACTCTCTATACCTTTAAGCCATTGTAGCAGATGTTTTTTGTGCCCTGTCCAGACCCTTGGGATCTCCTTTTCTGGTCAGAGGGTATGTACTCCCCAGATACTATGGGGGTTTGGGTTTCACTCCTGTCACCTGCCCCTGGGCCCTTCCAGGGAACTGAAGCTGCCTGGTCCAGAGCAGCTGCTTCCATCTGCTGATGCCTGGTTGCCTGTAGCCTCTGATTGCCTGGCTGCGGTGGGTGCCATGTGGGTACAAAGTCCCTGCCTCCTGTCTTAATAGGATGGTCCCTGCTCCAGGACCCCTGTAGGATCAGTTTGGAACCAGACTTCACCTGAAACCACATTCTTGCTTCTCTCTGTTTCCTGCCCTGCTTCTTCCCTCTTTCCCAGGGTTTACTCCAGTGCACTATGCACATATGGATCCCATCTGGGATCTGCTCCCTGGAGGCAGGGGATATGGACTGGCATTTTTGGCAACTTCTGATAGGCACAGCATGGGGGTTCTATGGACCTGAGATGGTGTAGATACCAGTTAGACAGTGGCTGCACCTACTTGTAGAAAGACCACCAGAAGAAGGTGGTAGATGATGTTTCAGCCTCCCTGGTGAGAAAACAGCTCACCAGGTGGTGACCTAGGTAAACGGATTAGTCAAAGGTGGTTGATTGGTGGCTATGTAAGATATGCAAACCAGATGTGAAGCTGGAAGGTAGAGTGGTGGCAATTCGCAGGGCTCAGCATTGGTGGGAAGGGGCATATGGGACCAGGACGAAACAGCCATAGCTAAGTGTTGCTGGTGATTCCAGGAAACCCCAACCCGGAGAGGAAAAGTGAGGCAGGCAGTGGGGGCAATACCATTGTGGATAACTAGAGCTTCTTCCCAGAGGGGAGCACTGGGAACCAGAGAGCAGGTACCTCAGGGCCATTGTAGCTAAAGTCCAGGGAGTTGGAACAGTTGTCTATCAGCTCCTGCCCTTGTTTTTTGGGGGCTATTTCTGGGGCCATTAACTCTCTGGAACTCCCAGTAAGTGTCCAGGCCAGAAAAATTCCCAGAGGCAGAGTTATAGGTGTTTACAGTGTGAAACGTAAAATGAAATGGAGTCACTTATATCAAAGAGTTTTAATCTTTCTTTCTTTCTTTCTTTCTTTCTTTCTTTCTTTCTTTCTTTCTTTCTTTCTTCTTTCTTTCATGAGCTCTATGTAGAGCTCGAACTCATAACCCTGAGATCAAGAGTTGCATGCTTTACCAACCAGGTGCCCCTCAAATGGTTTTAAAATGAACCAGGGGGCCATTAAGGAAATGGATCTCATTGTAATACAAATTTTTGTAATACATAAAATGACATAATACAAAAATATAGAAGCAAAGTTAATTGTCTTCCCTTGTCTGCCTTCTGCTTAAGCCTGTCATTTCTCTCTGGAAATCAATTTTAGTGGTCTCGTATATATTTTTCCATACATTTTTGTTGTTCAAATGGATATATAGCATAGAAAGGGATTTTGGTTGATTGATCATTTGTGCTTAAATGGTATTTTATTACACACGTAAGTTATTCTACAGTGTCCTTTCACTTGTCAATATGTTGTAGAGATTTCTAGAAATCAGTAAAAACAGATCCAACTTGCTTTTCCAATTTCCTTATGTAGACAAAACCACACAAATATTATAATGATAACCTAATGATCTCATATCTTATATATGATTATATCATATACATATATAACATATATATTCATATGTATAGCATTTTTTTAATTTTTTAAAATTTACATCCAAATTAGCATATAGTGCAACAATGGTTTCAGGAGTAGATTCCTTAGTGCCCCTTACCCATTTAGCCCATCCCCCCTCCCACAAGCCCTCGATTAACCCTCAGTTTGTTCTCCATATTTATGAATCTCTTATGTTTTGTCCCCCTCCCTGTTTTTATATTATTTTTGTTTCCCTTCCCTTATGTTCGTCTGTTTTGTCTCTTAGAGTCCTTATATAAGTGAAGTCATACGATTTTTGTCTTTCTCTGACTGACTAATTTCACTTAGCATAATCCCCTCCAGTTCCATCCACGTAGTTGCAAATGGCAAGATTTCATTCTTTTTGATTGCTGAGTAATACTCTATTGTATATATATATATATATATATATATATATATATATATATATACACACACACACACACACCACATCTTCTTTATCCATTCATCCATCAATGAACATTTGGGGTCTTTCCATACTTTGGCTATTGTTGATAGTGTTGCTATAAACGTGGGGGTGAATGTGTCCCTTCGAAACAGCACTCCTGTATCTCTTGGGTAAATGCCTAGTAGTGCAATTGCTGGGTGTAGGGTAGTTCTATTTTTAGTGTTTTTTTAGGAACCTCCATACTGATACTGTTTTCCAGAGTGGCTGCACCAGCTTGCATTCCCAGAACCATGAACTTTTAACTGGGCCAAACAGCAAATATTCCAAGGACTTTACTGGAAAACCTGCAACTTGCTACAGTAAGAGACTTAGCTTAGTGTTAGCCTTAGCAACCAATCATATTTAGTCAAGATTAGCTTTCTATCACCACAACCAATCAAAATTATTTGCAAGCAACACATACAAGTATTCCTTTTGTCTTCTAAAATCCTCGACTTACTTTTGTTCCCTAGGGGGATGTAATTTGGGTTATTACCCCTATTGCTCCCCGAATTGCAATTCTGAGACCCCAAATAAATTCTTTTGTTCTGTTTTAGTTCTGCCTTCTTTCTCAGTTGATAGTAGGAAGTACTTTCAGCATTTGCAGGAATAGAGGGGGTCTGGCCAGTGAGTCTTACTGGTATTATGTTCTATCTGTCCTGAGTTGAAAGATAAACTGAGTCATATTAAAGGCTTTAAGAGTTTATTTGAGCAAAAATTTGAATAAGGCAGCATCCAATCCAGCATATAGAAAGGAGCTCAGAGGAACTGCACAAAAGGAAAGGCTTTTACAGGCAGAAGGGAGCAAGAGCCAAGAAGTTATAGTAGGCAAAAAGTGGGTTGGTTATTGCAAGGTTAATTTCCTTTAGGGGATTGCAAGGGTCTATCAGGCAGATATCCAGCTAGTGCTGATCAGGGAATTTCTGACTGACTGGTTTATGATTCCATTCCTGGGAGAGCTGAAGCTGTAATTAAGTTAGGTCTTGGTTTGATGACATGGGACTGAGCACAAGAGACTCCATTTTGGGTTCTTTGTCTTGTGTCCTAAAACCTCATTCCTTCAATCCTTAGCACCACCTGTGGGATACACAAGACTGCTATCATATTACAGAAAAGGACACTGGTGGAGGCTGTGAGAGGCCACATCAGCTGCTGGGTGTTGCACAGCCACCAAGATGAAGAGTGGGGACTCAAGTTAGCCTGGCCCAGAGCTCTTGTCCTACCACCACCTGAGTTGTTTGTAGTCTAAATTGGAACTTCCCCACATGTTCTGAAGGCAAGGGCAGGTCCCCGCCCTCCATGGACCATCCCATCCCATCTTGGGGCCACTGCAGCCCTGCAGTGGCCCTGCTCCTTAGGGCTGTGCTCTGGGGCTGAGCATGCTCATCCCCTCAGTTCTTCTATCTAGCCTTCCCCACACCTGGTGTGGGGAGTTCTCCCTCACTCATGATAAAGGATAATTTCAACTTTTAATATTTGTGAACCCTGCTTCTGGGCTCCCAGGGAAGCTATACTTTAACATTCACTAAGGTCAAACAAAATGACTCGGCAAAACCTTAAAGTATGACCTCTATTTCTGCCCTGGGCACACATTGTATGTCTGCTTTTTAAACAAAACAAAATAAAAAACAAAAAATGAGCATTCCAAGCATAAAGATAAGAAAAACAAAAATACCTCTCTGGTTCCCATAAGACTCAAGTCCTATAGCCTTAACACACACTAAAAACATGAGATAAAGTCTGTAACTTTTTGGAATGTCCTTTACCATGGTGATTTGTAACTCTTTATGTAAAAAATATATAACCCTGCACCAAATGTTCCTTCCCTGGAGCACTCTCTTCTTTATGAAGATTGTGTACCCTGGACAGCTGTCCTCACTTGGGCTTGAATAAAACTCTTTTCCTTTCTCTTTAAAATTTTAGTGTTTATTTATTTTTGAGAGAGACACACACAGTGCGAGTGGGGGATGGACAGAGAGAGAGGGAGACACAGAATCTGAAGCAGACTCCAGGATCTGGGCTGTCAGCACAGAGGCTGATGCGGGGCTCAAACCCACAAACTGTAGGATCATGACCTGAGCCAAAGTCAGATGCTTAACTGACCGAGCCATCCAGGAGTCTCTCTCTTTAAAATTTTATAAAAGGTTTGTTCATTTTGGGCCTAAACTCACTGAACTCATACAAGTTGTTAATCCCTGCTTGGGGTCGGGAGGAGAGGCAGGTGGCTGCAACTCACGTTCATGTCCACATGGGAGTGTGATTGGAATTTCCTGCTTGCCTCTGTGAACCAAAAAAGGGTTAAACACTTTATTTAGATGGCTTTGCTTGTTCTGGAGAATTAATGGAAGATAAGCTAAAAGTTCATTTATAAGAGTATTAAAGGATAATTATGATGGAGTAAGTGCAGAAGGTCAAAAGGCATTATGATGAACAGACTTATGACACAGAGCTGGGAAAATAGGCTACAGTATATTCAGTAATGCAGCACCCAACATTTCTCCCACAGATTCCAGTATATGTGAAAATTTCTCTCCCTCCCTTCCCCTGTTTCCCTGCCCCCCCCCTTTTAATTAAAAGAATAGTAATTCAATCCCTGGTTAGGTCATCTATGAACTTATAATTATAAATTTATCCCAGGAACTTAAGAGTTTCAGTCAGATGCAAATAGGTGACCTTTTAATAGCTACAAAATTAAAAAAAAAAGACTTCGTACAAAATCTGCTTCAATCAGATTAGATGGAAAGTGGGTAAAGCTGATTACAATCCCACTAAAGACAGTATTTGGGCAGTATTTGTTCTCAAACAATAGCATTAATTCTTCTTTAACAAGCATTATCTGGAAAAAATCAATAATTAATGGGAACTCAGTATTAACTCAGTATTAACTCATGCTCCATGTGGCATAGGGAGAAGGAAAGATTGAAGCCCTGGGTGTTGCCTGACCCGAGGAAAGCAGAAGTCACCTGAGTTCCTCAAGTTTTGGGTTAGATTTGAGCATGTTTTCCTGTTTAAAACATAACACTTTTTTTTGAGGAATAATTCATGCACTATAAAATTCAACCCTGTAAAGTGTACACTGCAAGGTTTTCAATGACAGGATGTTGATAATATTCTGAAGTTTTCAGCAGACACTTGACTGATAAAATGGTAGGGGCTTTGTGGTGATCTTTAGCCGAGGACTGTGTGTCTATACAGGCATGTGTGGTACAGGATGATCTGTCAGGCACCACCTGGTGGGGATGCATTTTCCCAGACATAGCTCTCAGCTCCTGCCCAGTTTCCAGGAATGTTTTAAATGTATTAAAACAAAACTTTGAGCTACAATGAAAAATAGATTGATTTTATATAAATATATGGATTTTTTCTTTTTTTAAAATATGAAATTTATTGTCAAATTGGTTTCCATACAACACCCAGTGCTCATCCCAAAAGCTCCTCTCCTCAATACCCATCACCCACCCTCCCCTCCCTCCCACCCCCCATCAACCCTCAGTTGGTTCTCAGTTTTTAAGAGTCTCTTATGCTTTGGCTCTCTCCCACTCTAACCTCTTTTTTTTTTTTCTTCTTCCCCTCCCCCATGGACTTCTGTTAAGTTTCTCAGGAGCCACTTAAGAGTGAAAACATGGTATCTGTCTTTCTCTGTATGAGTTATTTCACTTAGCATAACACTCTCCAGTTCCATCCACATTGCTACAAAAGGTCATATTTCATTCTTTCTCTTTGCCACGTAGTATTTTTTCTTTTTACAGAGACATCAGAAGAGCTACAGAACTCCAGGCTCTCATTTACCCATGGTCATGACGAGCTGTTACCTGAGAAGTGTGTCCCCTTGGAAGAGGTGCTCTGTTTCCCCCCAGTGCCCACACTCCCTATCCATTCCCAACACTGTGTGTCTGTACATGTGCAGTTACCTAAGAGGAAAAGAGCATTTCATTGCAGTGTTGCCACTCTCAAGAGGGCTTAAATAAATAATAGTTGGGAAGGCCTCATGGTCATTTTCATACTCCTTTCACTTTGCTTATCACCTGCCTGGTTCCTATGCAATTGTTCTATCTGTCTATGTATCATCTATGTTTTCAATTAAAAAACTGGCCTAAGTTTGTTTTTCATCAACTTTGCTTTAGTGACAATTTAAGAAACAAGTAATCAACTGCCACATATAGTGAAATTGGAATAGGAACTGAATAAATAGGCCTTCGGTGTGAGGTTTTATGTTACCCTGGCTGGGAACTGTATGTATTTTGCCTGTACTTTTGGTGTCATGTCCATGAAATTATTGACAAATGCAGTGTCTTTAAGCTTTCACCCTATGTTTTCTTCTAAGAATGTTATGGTTTTAGGTCTTCAATCCACTTTGAGGTAATTTTTTTAATATGGTATAAGGTAAGGATCCAACTTCATTGTTTTGCATGCAGATATCCAATTTTCCCAATACCATTTGTGGAAAAGTCTGTCTTTTCCTCACTGAATGGCATTGGCACCCATCAAAAGTCATTTGACCATATATGTGATGGTTTGTTGCTGGGTTCTCTATTCTATACCACTGATGTATGTGTCTGTCTTCACGTGAGTACCATGTGGTTAGGTGACTATAGCTTGCAGTAAGTTTTGAAATTGGGAAGTGTGAGTCCTACAGTTTTGTTGTTTTTCAAGATTGTTTTTGCTATTCCAGGTCTTCTGATATTCCATGTGAATTTTAGGATTCTGTTTCTGCCATAAACATTATTGGGATATTGATGGGGATTGCATGGAGTCTGTAAGATCCCTCTGGGTGGTATGAACATCTTAATAATATTAAGTCTTCCAGTCCACGAACACAGGATGTCTTTTCATTTATTGGTGTCTTCTTGAATTTCTCTCAGTAATGTTTTGTAGTTTTCAATTTATAAGTTTTCTCCACCTTGGTTAAGTTTATCCCTAAGTATTTTATTGTTTTAGAAGCTATTGTAAATGGATTTTTTTCTTAGCTTCCTTTTCAGATGTTCATCTTTAGTATATAGAAACATAACATATTTTTGTGTGTGGATTTTGTATCCTGCTGTGTGTGTGTGTGTGTGTGTGTGTGTGTGTGTAATCTTAAGGGTTTTCTACATATAAGATCATCTCATCTGTGAACTGGCCCTCGTTATTGAAAGATTATATCAGATGGGTAGAATGCTAGGATTCCAGTTATTTTTTTTAACAGGAGAAAATCAAATTTAATAGGTGTACATAAGGGGAACCCATAAAGGCATGGAAATTCCAAAGTTAGTCCGACAAAATGAATCCTGAACTAAGAAGAAGGGGGCAGGGGGCAGGGATTTCAGAGGAAAGGAATGCACTTCATAGAGTGATAAGAGGAGTAGATGTTTGGCAGGTGGATATTTACCCTATGATACAGATGGGTCACCCAGATGAAACTTATCTCCATTAATAACCCTTATTCTGGGAAAGAGCTTCAATCTAGATTCTTCTGTGAAAGTTATTTTCTCTCAGTTTTTGAAGGTATCAACCACTGTCTTCAGGTGTCCATTGTTGCTAGAGAAGTCTAACTGTGGCTTCTTTGCAGGTAACTCTGTTTTATCTCTACTTGCTTTTTAAGATCTTCTTTTTGTATTTTTGTTTTATCCTTCTTGGTAAATATTGCACTTTTGTATCTGCAGGATTCAAGTCTTTCCTTAATCCTGAAAAATACTTAGGAATCATTAGGACAAATAACTCCCTCTCCCTTATTCTCTCCTTCAGAGATTCTGATTAGACACAAGTTAGGTTTTCTTCTTTCTTGTTATCTCTCTTTCATATTATCCATGTCATTTTCTTCCCTTGCTGAAATCTGGGCATTTTCTTCAGCTTTGTCCTGTTCACTATTTCTGTTTTCAGCGAGGCAATGAAATTATTACTTTAGTGAATATGGAATATTCACTAAATAAATACTCACAATGAAATATTTTTCTCAGAAATTTCATTTTCAAACTATGTTAATTTAAAAAATTTCTTGATTGTTCAGTTTTGATAGTATTTTCAGCCTTGCTCATTTTTTAACATCACTGTTTATATCCTCAAACTTTTCACATGTAACAATTTTATAGACCATATTTGATAATTCTAATACTTAAAGTCTTGGAGGGGGTATCTAAATCTGATGCTTACTTTCTGTCTTCATTTTGAGTCATTAGCTGAGTATGAACCGTGAGAACTCTTAGCAGAACATTGTGTTTTTTCTTTAGAGTTGATTAGCACTTTCTAGTGGCATTTCTATTGGTGCTTTCCATCTGGTACCCAGATGATTAGGTACCAGAGAGCACAACCAGCCTTGAAATGATTTAATTTAATTTTACTGCAATTATTTTGTTTTAATCTCTTGGGCTTGGCCAGGTTACTCTTACTGCTTGGGAAGTGTAAGATTACCAGATCCACATGTTCAATTATCAGGGGAGTCTAATTTTTTCTATCCAGATCAGGGCAGAGAGGAGGGCTTTTCAGGATACTTATGACACCATACCTCCAGAAGCAGAAATCAAGGTAGCTTTTCCAGAGTTTTACAATTTCTCCCTAATGTTGTACAGGTATACTCTCCGAATCTAATTTGAAAGTTTTTTTTTTTTGCATTTATATCTTGTTGGTTTACATATTATTCATATCTTATTGGTTTACATATTACTTCTAATTCTTTGTTTACAAATTATTTAACTAACTTGCATAATGCAGACAAGTACAACTGGCATAGATAGCTTTGGTAACAACCCCTACAAGCACACTACTTGATTAGTAGGAATGGAAGTATGAAGTCATTTTTGAAAGTAACTATAAGCATTCAGTGTGCATTTGGATTACTGCAGAGGAAATAGAGGATGTCTTTTGGCTTACTAGAGATTATTTTAGAGACCCTAAATGTAGTTTAAAAACTTAGGGGTGCCTGGGTGGCTCAGTCAGTTGGGCATCCAACTTCAGCTCAGGTCATGATATCACAGCTTGTGAGTTTGAGCCCCACATCAGGCTCTGTGCTGACAGCCCATAGCCCGGACCCCACTCAGATTCTGTGTCTCCCTCTCTCTCTTCCCCTCCCCTGCTCACACTCTGTCTCTTTCCTTCAAAAATAAATAAACACTAAAAAAATTTTTTTTAACTTAAGACTACTGGTAGCTTATAAAGTACAATAATACCTTGGTCCAAGTACCATTTCTGGTGCCCCATTGCTACCCACTTTGTCCATCTCAGATGTTATCTGTAGTCTCAGCGGACATGCTCATGAATTGCTACCTTGAGCACCTGCATCTATCTGCTTGAAGGTACAATTTGGCCATAGGAGTGTGCTTGGTGCATGCATGGAGCAGGCACAAAATTCCAGTGAGTTAGTGTCTCCAGGAGCAGCCCTCAGTCAGTAAGGGATGAGTAGCGATAATTCTGAGTATGTTCTACATAGTCTCTCAGAGATTTCCAGGAGCATTGAGCTCCAGCTGTCTACAGTGGCAACCTGATCATTAATTCATTCTGTATTGGCTTCCTTCCTTTCCCTGTCCCACTCTCCACTTTGTCTACCAGTGTTTCCTGGAATCATCTTCCAAATAAACTTCTTGTACTAATTGCCTGTTTTAGGATCTGCTTTGGGGAGAAACTGGGCTAAGATGTCCTACTACTTCTCACCCTCCCTTCCCACTGTACAGAGGCAACAAATTCCAATCTTTTTAGCTATTTCTAGAATTTATCTGCTTATTATTAAATAACATGTTTACCTAGCCATTTCTTGGTACAAGCATTTTAGAGATTATAATGTATTAGGACTTTGCTATCTTCTCTGCTTTCTTCTTTTTCTCACATCCTCCTTATAATTTTTGTTAAACTGATTATGTTTGTATTATTAGAACTATGTAGTGTGTTATAATTACAGTTGATTTCTTGTAGAACTTCTTGTTTCCCTGGAGTTAATGATCATCTCATTTAAAATTTGCTTTGTTGTATGGAAAGAGACCAAATGTCTTTTGACGGATGAATGGATAAAGAAGATGTGGCTTATATATACAATGGAGTATTCCTCGGCAATCAAAAAGAATGAAATCTTGCCATTTTAAACTATGTGGATGGAACTAGAGGGTACTATACTAAGTGAAATTAGTCAGTCAGAGAAAGACAAATATCCTATGACTTCACTCATAAGAGGACTTTAAGATACAAAACAATGAAGATAAAGGAAGGGAAGCAAAAATAATATAAAAAGAGGGAGGGGAACAAAACATAGAAGACTCTTTAATATAGAGAACAGAGGGTTGCCGGAGGGGTTGTGGGAGGGGGAGGATGGGCTAAGTGGGTAAGGGGCATTAAGGAATCTACTCCTGAAATCATTGTTGCACCATATGCTAACTTGGATGTAAATTAAACAATAAATAAGTTTAAAAAATTTGCTTTGTTTTCTGAGAATACCACTAATTAATTCTTTCTCCACCCTCTGACAGCTGCTATCACAACATTTTTTTTATGCTGCCAAGTATGTCAGATAACATTACTGATCTACTGATCTATTTTCCCTACAAACATATCTCCTGGAGCCCTCCAATCTCCTCTTCAGCCAGGGAGTTGCACAGATATCATCTTGGAATTTCTTCAAACTCTCAGGAGTTTCTTTGGGTTTTCCCTTATGTGACCTTTTTTCCTGGATCCCATATTTTCCTCTTTCTCGGTTTCTGGCCTTCATTTTAGTGGAGTGCTTTTTCCAGTGGCTTCATCTGGGAAGATGAGTCAAAATTGTTGCATCCACATGACTCCTGAAACAGAATGCTACAGGCACCAGTGACAGTCACAGCAAAGTTTATTGCAGTGAGAGGCAAGGCCAACCGATCTATCGGGACCAACACTCTTGACCAGAGTGTGGTCCTGAACAGCCGGGATACAGAGTTTTTATAGCCGACCACATCCTCTTATCATCACCTGGGAACAAAACAAAGAAATAGTTCCCAGATGGGGGTGGAAACAGTTCAGACATGCCCTTGCCCCAATCCAATCAAACACGAATCCAGTTGATTTTCCTTGAACTTTTGTTCCCTTGATTGATAGGTCAAGCCTGTTATCTCTTAATCTAAAGTGTTAAAACAAAGCTGTTATTTCTTAAAGCTACAGGTTAGCCCTACACTACAATTTAACCCTTACAAAAATAATATTTCAAGTCTTATAGATCTGAGAAAAGCCTAATTTTCACATTAGAGATCACTTCCCAATTGATTGACAGTTTACTTGTGGATAAAGTTCTAGGTTGGAAGCAATTTTCCTTCAGAATTGTGAAAGCACGTCCCCCTTGGCTTCCATCATTGTGTTGGGGAATCTTTTCCAGTTTCTCACCCTAGGTGTTTGAATTGTTTTTTTCCTCTCTAAGGACTTCTGGGATCTTTTATTTGTCCCTAGTACCCTGTAATCTCTTCGTGGTGTGACTCAATGTTGGGCCCTCCATCATTTCTATTTCTGGGTGTCTGGTAGGCCTTTTGATCAAGAGAAAAATTCTGTTCTGGGACATTTTCTTGTATGCTTTGTTTAGTGATTCTCTCCATTTCCCCCCCTTGACTCCCTTTGTAGAACTCTGGTCAGCCAAGTGTTGTATCCCTGAAGTGATTCCATAATTTTCCTTAAAATTTTTTAATGTTTATTTGTTTTTGAGAGACAGAGGAGAGACAGAGTTAGTGGGGGAGGTTGCAGAGACAGAGAGGGAGACACAGAATCTGAAGCAGGCTTCAGGATCTGAGCTATCAGCACAGAACCCGACGTGGGGCTCAAACTCATGAGCTGTGAGATCATGACCTGAGCCAAAGTCAGATGCTTAACTGACTGAGCCACCCAGGCACCCCGGATTCCCTAATTTTCTTACATTTTCTCATACTGTTCACCTCCTTGCCTTTCTCCACTTGCCTTCTGGGGGATGTCTTCAACTTTATCTTAAACTCCTGCTACTGAACTATTTTTGTTTTGGCTATCACATTTTTTAATTTTCAGGAAATCATTCTTAATTTCCAACTGTTCCTTTAAAAAATAAGTATGTTCTAGTTTCATAGATAAAAATATCATCTCTTTGAAGATGTTAGTTATAGTTCTTTTAATGTTTTCTGTTCCACACTTTCTCTACTTCCATTGGGTTTCTCTAGCTCTTGGTTATTTGTTTTCATCTCTGTGTCCAATATTAAGGGCTTTCCTCAGCTAGCCCCTCACATTTAAGAATGATTAACCCCAAAGCAGATGGAAGTTTTGTACATAGGTGTGGTGGAGTGTGTGGATGTGTGAGAGTATGTGTGTGTGTGAGTGTGGGTGTACATATGTGTGAGTGTGAATGTGTGAGAATGAGAAGAGAGTGTATGTCATTGTGTTTGTGTTAGTGTGTGGTGGGGGTGCTTGTTGACTGCTGGCTTTCCCTGTAGGTAATTAGGCACCAACCTAGTGTCCTGGCCAGGGGGTCTCACAATTTCTTCTCAAAGTTGCCACTTTCTGTCTTGTGCCAAGCCTTTCCCTCCACTGTGATCAATGTCGCCACCTCTGGAGCCTTCCTGGGTTAATTTCTCTAGAGAAAAAGCCCTGGCTTCTGAAGTGCAGGGAGAGGAGTGGTCCTGTGATGAAAAGGGATGGCTCTGTGGGAGTCTCCTTCTTCATACAGATTGCTCCCACTTTTAGCCCCAGACCTTGTCCTGCCTAAAGTGGTACGTGGGTTTTCAATACCGGAGGCTTCCTGGGTCTCTGTGGCACGTGATAGCCCACATTTCATAGGTGTTCCTGCACCAGCTCTCAGGTCTTTCTTGCTCTGCCCCGAGCACCAGTCCTCTGTTTACTGTCTCTGTTTGAAGTTTTGTTGACCTTTCCTGTCTACTGTTATCTCCTATTCCATTTGCCATTGTAGGTTTATACATCTTCCCCCTTTACTTTCATTTGGCAGAATTTGGGAAAGTAATGAGGACAAAATCTGCTGCTCAATTTATCACTGTTAACCAAGTGTCAGACTCCTGTGTTAATGTTCATATCATAACCAGTCAAATGAACTTATAATTATTTATTATCTGCCTTAAAGGGATATTTTAAGCTCTTCTCAGTTTTTTGCTATTTAGCAAATACTTCAATGGACATCCATGTAAATTGAGCCCTTTATTTCTGTTAAAATTTTTTTTCATTAAAAAATTGATACTGGGGCGCCTGGGTGGCGCAGTCGGTTAAGCGTCCGACTTCAGCCAGGTCACGATCTCGTGGTCGGGAGTTCGAGCCCCGCATCAGGCTCTGGGCTGATGGCTCAGAGCCTGGAGCCTGTTTCCGATTCTGTCTCCCTCTCTCTCTGCCCCTCCCCCATTCATGCTCTGTCTCTCTTTGTCCCAAAAATAAATAAACGTTGAAAAAAAATTTAAAAAAAAAATTGATACAACTGACATTTAACATTGTAGGTGTTTGAGATGTACAGTGTGTTGGTGAGATACATGTATGTATTGCAATATGATTACTAACTATAGTGGTGTTAACTAATACCTTTATCATGCCACATAATTGTCATTTCTTTTTTGTTTTGAGAATAGTTAAGGTCTAGCCTCTTAGCAACTTTGAGTTTATAGCACAGCATTATTTACTATAATTACTATGTTGTGCATTAAGTCTTCAGAACTAATTTATCTACTAGTTGTAAGTTTGTACCCTTAAATATTTCCCCAGTTCCCCCAGCCCCAGGCTACCACCATTCTACTCTCTTTTTACAAGTTCAGTTTTTTCAGATTGAACATATGAGATTGTATGTATTTGTCTTTCTCTGTGTGACTTTCCTCACTTAGCATAAAGCCCACCCCACAGTTGTATCCATGTTATCACAAATGGCAGGATTTTTTTCTTTCTTATGACTGAAAAAATTCCATGTATATATACTCCACGCCTTGTTTATCCATTTATCCACTGAATGACATTTAGATTGTTTTCATATCTTGGTTATTGTGAATAATGCTGCAATGAACATGGGAGTGCAGGTATCTCTTTGAGACCCTGACTTCAATTCCTTTGGGTATATACCCAGGAGTGGGATTGCTGGATCATATGATAGTTCACTTTTTAGTTTTCTGAGGAACTGCCTTATTATTTTCCATAACAGTTGCACCAATTTACATCCCTACCTACAGTGTATAAGGGTTCCCTTTTCTCTACATCCTCACCAACATTTGTTATCTCTTGTCTTTTTTGACAAAAGCTATCCTAACAGGTATGATGTTATCACATCATCGTGGTTTTGATTTCCCTGACAACAAATGATGTTGAGCATATTTTCCTTTGTTAAATGATCTCCTTAGGATAAATTCCTGGGAGGGCACTGGTGACCATCCTCATGAACTTTTGTACCTATTGTTTTCTCACCTGTAGCCACTCCCACCTGAGGATGTGTCCACATTGGCTTTTATTTTCAGTTGGCAGCAATGGTGTTATTTGTCCCAAAGTGTCCTCTGTGTTCACTTGGGAACAAGGAGGAGCACATGGGTTCACCTCTGAAGAAGGCCCACAACTTACAGGGAAATGTAGGTTTTTTTGACAAGTGGTGGCACTGGCTTTAAGAAGAAAAGAACAAGCTGTGGATGAAGGGGGAATGAGGGAGCCTCACAGAGGAGGAGGTGCCTCTGCAGTTTCATTTAATCACTGGACATTAACAGAGGACATCTGTCACTGCCCTCAACAGGGAGGGCAGGCTTGCAGCCTTCGTATGGCAATATGTTCTGGGCCTCATAATCACTTGAAAAATACCACTTTTGCAGAGGGTTCTTCCAACGTTTGTTGTAAATCCTTCTATTTTATTACAGAAATCCGAGGCAAATCCTTCATCAAGGGGGGCTTTCTATTAACATGCAGCTGTTAAGTGAAAAATAAACAAGAAGAAAACTATGCCACACCCCGAATAATCACACTGACCCTGTGAACACAGCACAGTTAGGCAGAGGAAAGCCTTTACAGCTTTGAGCAGTGCTCTTTTGAAAGGCAGAGCAGGAATCCCAGCCCAGACTTTGTCATAGATTACCAAAGGAGCTTGGAAGACCTCTTCTGTGGGTGGGGAATGTGGCCCTAGGTCCAGACTTTCCTGCCTCCTCTCTTTTCCTTTCCATCTCTTGCTTCCTCCTTTTCTCCCAAAAGGGAGATCACTTTTGTTGTTGTTGTTACTGTTACTAGCCATTGTGAGCATGACATTTATTCTTCTTTATTTTTTATTTTGATTTGAGTATAGTTGATACACACTGTTACATTAGTAACAATTGAGTTAGCAATTGACTAGTTTATACATTATGATATGTTCACCACAAGTGCAGTGTCTGTCCTATTACATTGTTGTTACAATATCATTATATGTATTCCTTATACTCTGCTTTTTATTCCTATGACTTACTCATTCCATAACTGAAGGCCTATATCTGCCTCCCACAAGGGAGATTTTAATTGTACTCATCCCTCTGTCAGTACTTGGGACACCATGGAATGACCCAACCCTTAGCTCATTCTCTCACCTGTGAGATGCTGCACATTAGGAAGCCTAGAGAATATTTTAAATGCAGGAAGGGATCCTTTGTCATGCTTCCCTTCTTGCTTTTCTGAAATCTTCCCTTGGTTAACATGTTATAAACAGAGATCTTTTGTTCTTGCAATAATAACTATTTTTCCATGGAAGTTCATCTTCCTTTTAAAGGGCAGGTTTATTAAGGTAAAATGGAAAGGCAGTGGGATTCATCCTGTTTGATGCACAGTTCTATGAGTTACACTAATGTACCCACCACTTGGAGGCCCATTCTTCTGTAACCACTTGGCTTACGTGGGTTTCCTGGAATCAGTGTCTGAGATGGAATTTGTGCCTGTGATTTGTTGAGGGAGGGCTCTCAGGGAGTGAGGAGGTGGGATGGGCCAGGAGAAGGAGCTGAGCAAGGACATGGAGCAGCAATTGTACCACAGTGAATCCCATCTTGAGGCTGGGGCTATACCTGAGGACTTGCTCAGTCAGTCAGTGTCTGCCACTGAGGGGAAGTTGAGTCCTCAGGCACTTGAGGGCATGGCAGTTCTGTCAGCCTTAGGAAGATTCCCAGGGAAGGATGTCCAGTGAGCCCATAATCAACAACTCCCACAGCAACAGGGGATTGGTGGCACTGGCCCAGCAAAAGCATTTGGGTGGGCACTGACCTTCCAACTACACTTCCTTAGAAGCAGAATATTTAACATTCACAAAAAACCATCCTGGGAAATACCAGTGTCCTAGAAGCATGCCAGTTCTGCATTCCCTGACTTCTCAGTTATGGGGAAAAGCTTGTGGGTGGTGAGGCCTGTGTCTCTGCTCTGTGTGTGTATGTGTGTGTGTGTATGTGTGTGTATAATATTTATATATTATATATAAATATATATGTGTATATAAATATATATTATTTATTTATTTATTTTGAGAGAGAAAGAGAGAGAGTGCACAAGTAGGGGAGGGGCAGAGAGAAGGGGAGACAGAATCCCAAGCAGGCTCCATGCTGTCAGCACAGAGCCTGATGCAGGACCCAAAGTCACAAACCAGGAGATCACGACCTGAGCCAAGATTAAGAGTCCGACGCTTAACCGACCACACCATCCAGGCACCTCACTGCTGCATATTTTGATGTCAAGGCAAAAGAGGTGAAAATTTTCACCTTTACTTCTGACTGATAAATATTCTATTTGCATGTAAAAATATGGTGGAAATAAGTTCTGAATTTATATTTTTGAAAAACATTCATCTAAATTTGTAGGAAAAATATCGTCATTGACTTTTGTAAAAAAAAATTTTGGGTACTGGAAATCCATGAAATAGAAAATAAAAATAAAAATATATTTTACGTTGGCACAAATCTCCTGCTGTCACTCATGAGACATTTCTCTTTCACTGGTTGGGGAGTGCGTTGTGGAATACTCTGTAAATAACGCACTTAGAAGCAGTCATTCATGCCCCTGCTGTAAGCCTGGATTATGATGCTCTCCTACCAGCAGAACATATACTGCACACATGTGCAGGATAAACATCTTCCTACAACATAATCTAGGAATCAATTCCCTGAATTTGAGAAAACCGGCTTCATTTGAGTAGGATTAATTCCTCCCTCTCAGATGTGGAGAGGCTGTGCTAATTCTGTCAGAAACATTAGTGTGAAGTCAACTCCTCTGTGTGTATTATACATATATCTGTCCCTCTGTCAGGCATTTTATTTTTAAGCACTTTAAGATAACATATAAAATGGAAATTGATTGAATGTATTAGTTTTTGCTCAGCATTGCTGGAACATTTCTAAAATGCACATTTTTGAATCTTACCTCAATTTCATGGTTTTGTTCCTTAAACAAGTTATCTCTAACAGATCCTAGGAGATGGTACTAATCAAGGTGCCTATAAAGCAAAAGAGTAGTAGGTATAATTGACAGTCATTTGATAGATCTAAATAAAACCTTTTGGGTTATGCTTTTTTGAAAAGGAAAAAGTGAAAGACTCCAATGGCTGGATAAGAAATAATTTTGGCAGTTTTCTTATTCTTTGTTTTAACAAATTGAAAGACTACCTGATTAAGTTGTTAGTTAATAGATAATTGAAAAATGGGACTTGAGGTGTGGGATAAGAAAGGGTTCAAATAATTGAGTGAGGTTGCTCTGAAGGAACTGCTTCGAGCTCCATCCTCTTCTTTACATAAACAGGCAATCCAATGCTCTGCAATACTCTGTACATAAAAAATGAGAATTAAGACAAAATGGATGATGTAAGCTGTCCCAGGTTAGCAACAATGAGTATTCACCCATGCATACATGAAGTAATTGACAAAAGTTCTATTTTAATAAAAGATACATTTCCAATAAAACTGAAGTTTCTGTATTCAATGGTTATTTAAAACTGAAGTATGTTTATGGTGTACTGTTCAATTGTGCATTAATAATAATTGTTATAATTCAACTCAGGTGACTTTTTTTTAGTTTTTATTTAAATTCCAGTTAGCTAACATACAGTGTAATATGTATTTCAGGTGTACAATACAGTGATTCCACAATTCCATTCAACAGTTGGTGCTCATCACAAGTGCACTCCTTAATCCCCATCACCTATTTCCCCCCTTACCTCCCATCTGGTAACCATCAGTTTGTTCTCTATAGTTAAGAGTCTGTTTCTTGTTTTTTTTTTTTTTGTCTTTTTTCTCTTTGCTTGTTTGTTTTGTTTCTTAAATTCCACATATGCATGAAATCATATAGTATTTGTCTTTCTCTGACTGACTTAATCTTGCTTAGCACAATACTCTCTAGCTCCATCCATGTTATTGCAAATGGCAAGATTCCATTTTTACTGGTTGAGTAATATTCCATTTTACACATATACCACATCTTCTTTATGTATTCACCAGTTGACAGACACGGGCTGCTTCCATGTCTTGACTATTGTAAATAATCCTGCTGTAAACATAGGGATGCACGAATCCCTTTGAATTAGTGTTCTTGTATCTTGAGTAAATACCCAGTATTTTGATTACTGCATCATACAGTAGTTTTATTTTTAACTTTTTGACGAACCTCCATACTAGTTTCCACAGTGGCTGCACCGGTTTGCATTCCCATCAACACTCTAAAGGGGTTCCCCCTTTTTTACATCCTTACCAACATCTGTTGTTTCCTATGTTGTTGATTTTAGCCATCCTGACAAATGTGAGGTGATATCTCATTGTGGTTCTGATTTGAATTTCCCTATGATAAGCAATGGTGAGCATCTTTCACGTGTCTTTTGGCCATCTATATGTCTTCTTTGGAGAAATGTCTGCTCATGTTGTCTTCTGCCCATTTTTAATTGGATTATTTGCTTTTATAAGTTGTTTATGTATTTTGGATACTAATCCTCTATTGGATATATCATTTGCAAATATCTTTTCCCATTCCAGAGGTAGCCATTTAGTTTTGTTGATCGTATCCTTTGCTGTGCCGAAGTTTTTATTTTGATGTGGTCTCAATAGTTTATTTTTGCTTTTGTTTCCTTTGCCTCAGGAGACATATCTAGAAAGTAGCTGCTATGGCCTATGTTAAAGAGGTTACTGCCTGTGTTCTCATTTAGGAGTTTTATGGTTTGGGGTCTCACAGTTAGGGCTTTAATACATATTGAACTTATGTTTGTGTATGATGTAAGAAAATGGTGCAGTTTCATTCTTTTGCATGTAGCTGTCCAGTTTTCCCAACACCATTTGTTGAAGAGACTGTCTTTTTCCCATTGGATATTCTTTCCTGCTTTGTTTAAGATTAATTGACCATATAGTTGTGGGCTTATTTCTGGGTTTTCTGTTCTGTTCTACTGAGTTATGTGTCTGTTTTTGTGCCAGTACCATACTGTTTTGATTACTACAGCTTTGTAATATAGCTTGAAGTGTGGAATTGTGATGCCTCCAGTTTTGCTTTTCTTTTTCAAGGTTGCTTTGCAAACTTTTAAGGTCTTCTGTGGTTCCATACAAAATTTAGGATTATTTGTTCTAGTTCTTTGAAAAAATGTTATTGGTATTTTGATAGGGATTGCATTAAAAGTGTAGTTGTTTTGGGTGGTATGGACATTGTAATATTTGTTCTTCCAATCCATGAGCATGGAATGTCTTTCCATTTCTTTGAGTCATCTTCAATTTCTTTCATCAGTGTTTTATAGTTTTCAGAGTACATATCTTTTGTCTCGTTGGCCAGGTTTATTCCTAAATATCTTATGGGTTTTGGTGTAATTACAAATGGGATTGATTCTTTAATTTCTCTTTCTGCTGCTTCATTATTGGTGTATAGAAATTAAACTGATTTCTGTACATTGATTTTTTCATCCTGTGACTTTCCTGAATTCATTTGTCATTTCTAGCAGTTTTTTGGTGGAGTCTTTTGGCTTTCTACATCCAGCATCATGTCATCTGCAAATAGTGAAACTTTGACTTCTTCCTTGTCAAATTTGGATGCCTTTTATTTCTTTTTGTCTTATTTCTGGGGCTGGGACTTCCAGTGCCATCTTAAATAATCATGGTGAGAGTGGACATCCCTGTCTTGTTCTTGGGTGCAGAGGAAAAACACTCAGGTTTTCCCCATTGAGGAAGATATTAGCTGTGGGCTTTTTATATATGGACTTTAATATGTTGAAGTATGTTCCCTGTAAAACTACTTTGTTGAGGGTTTTTATCATGAATGGATGCTGTACTTGTCAGATGCTTTTTCTGCATCTATTGACAGCATCATATGGTTCTTATTCTTTCTTTTATTAATATGGTGTTATCACATTGATTGATTTGCAAGTATTGAACCACACTTTGAACCCAGGAATAAATCCCCCTTGATTCTGGAGAGTGATTTAAAATTTTTTTTAAACGTTTATTTATTTGTGAGAGAGAAAGAGACAGACTGTGAGTTGGGGAGGGTCAGAGAGAGAGGGAGACACAGAATCTGAAGCAGGATCCAGGCTCTGAACTGTCAGCACAGAGCCTGACACAGGGCTTGAACCCATGAACTGTGAGATCATGACCTGAGCTGAAGTTGGATGCTTAACTGACTGAGCCACCCAGGTGCTCAGAATGATTTTTTTAAATGAATTGTTGGATTAAGTTTGTTAGTATTTTATTGAGAATTTTTGCATCTATGTTCATCCAAGGATATTGGCCTCTAGCTTTCTGTTTAAATGGAGTCTTTATCTGTTTTGGTATCAGGGTAATTCTGGCCTCATGGAATGAATTTGCAAGTTTTCATTCATTTTCTATTTTTTGGAATAGTTGGAAAGACTAGATAGTAATTTCTCTTTAACTGTTTGGTAGAATTTCCCCATGAAGCCAACTATCCCTAGGCTTTTGCTTTTTGGGAGATTTTTTTAATTACTGATTCAGTTTCTTTGTTCATTATTCATCTGTTCAAGTTTTCTATTTTTTCTTGTTTCAGTATTGGTAATTTATATATTTCTAGGAATTTATCCATTTCTTCTAAGTTGTCCTTATTGGCATATAGCTTTTCACAATATTCTAATTGTTTGTATTTCTGTGGTGTTGGCTGTTATTTCTCCTCTCTCATTTGTGATTTTATTTATTTGGGTTCTTTCTCTTTTGTTTTTGATAACTCTGGCTAGAGGTTTATCAATCTTATTAATTTTTTCAAAGAGCCAGATCCTGGTTTTATTGATTTGTTCTATTGTATTTTTAGTATCTGTATCATTTATTTATTCTCTAATCTTTATTATTTCCTTCCTTCTGCTGATCTGAGGTTTTGTTTGTTGTCCTTCTTTATCTTTTAGGTGCAAGGTTAGGTTGTTTATTTGAGATTTTTCTTGCTTCTTGGGGTAGGCCTGTATTGCTATATACTTCCCTCTTAGAATCTCTTTTGCTGCATTCCAGAGGTTTTGGACCATTGTATTTTCATTTTCATTTCTTTCCATGTAATTTTTAATTTCTTCTTTGATTTCCTGGTTGACCTGTTCATTGTTTAGTAGCATATTATTTAACATCCATGTATTTGTGCTCTTTCCAGATTTTTTCTTGTGGTCGACTTTTAGTTTCATGGTGTTGTGGTCAGAAAAGATGCATGGTATGACTTCAATCTTCTTGAATTTGTTGAGACTGGTTTTATGAGTTAATATGTAATCAATTTCCCTCTGAATTTTAAAAGAATGTGTATTCTGCTGTTTTATGATGGAATGTCCTGAATACATATCTGTTAAGTCCACCTGTTCCAGTGTGTCATTCAATGCCATTGTTTTTCTATTTAGATGATCTGTCCATTGATATAAATGGGGTGTTAAAGTCCCCTAGTATTATTGTATTATTATCAGTTAGTTCCTTTATGTTTGTTATTAACTGTTTTATGTATTTGGGTGTTCTATGTTGGGTGCATAAATATTTATAATTATTAGATCTTCTTGTTGGATTGTCCCATTTATTACTATATAGTGTCCTTCTTTGTCTCTTGTTACAGTCTTTGTTTGAAAATCTATTTTTTCCAAAATAAGTATTGCTATTCCAGCTTTCTTTTGACATCCATTTGCATGATAGGTGTTTCTCCATCCCCTCACTTTCAATCTGCAGGTGTCTTTAGGACTAAAATGAGTCTCTTTTTATAGGCAGCATATAGATGGATCTTCTTTTTTATCCACTCTGCCACCCTATGTCTTTTGATGGATTTAGATATGTATTTCTTGCCATTTTATTACTTGTTCTGTGATTGTTCTTATGATTTTCTGTTATCCTTTCTTGTCTTTTTCTCTTTCATAGTTTGCTGATTTCCTTTAGTGATGTATTTACATTTATTTCTCTTTGTTCTTTACATGTTTATTAGTGGCATTTGATATATGGTTATCGTTAGGTTTGCATATAACATCTTCTGAATATAGCAGTGTATATTAAGTTGATGGTCATTTAAGTTTGAATGCATTTTTTCTCCTCTCCTAATTTTTATGTATATGTTATTATATTTTATATCCTTTTTTATTGAGTTCCTTCATTTTTTATAGAAGTATTCATTTTCACTGCTTTGTGTATCCTACCCTTTTACTGTCACTTTTGGTCTCTCCTTTATTTTTTATTTTTTATTTTTTATTTTTTAAATTTTTTTTTCAACGTTTTTAATTTATTTTTGGGACAGAGAGAGACAGCATGAACGGGGGAGGGGCAGAGAGAGAGGGAGACACAGAATCGGAAACAGGCTCCAGGCTCCGAGCCATCAGCCCAGAGCCTGACGCGGGGCTCGAACTCACGGACCGCGAGATCGTGACCTGGCTGAAGTTGGACGCTTAACCGACTGCGCCACCCAGGCGCCCCTGGTCTCTCCTTTAAACTCAAAGAGTTACCTTTAATATTTCTTGTAGGGCTGGTTTAGTGGTCACAAACTCCTTTAGTTTTTGTTTCTCAGGAAACTCTTTATCTCTTCTCCTATGCTGAATGATATCCTTGCTGGATAGAGTTTTTTTTGGCTACAGATTTTTCTCACTCAGTACTTTGAATATATCATCCCTCTCCCTTCTAGCTTGCAAAGTTTTGTGGAAAAATCTCCTGCTAACCTTGTGGTCTTCTCTTTTAAGTGAATGACTTCTTGCTGATTTTAAGCTTTTTTTGTTTATTGCTATATTTTGCAAGTTTAATTATAATATAACTTGCTGCTGGTCTCCTTTTTTTTATTATATATTTTTTATTTATTTATTTATTTTTTCAATATATGAAATTTATTGTCAAATTAGTTTCCATACAACACCCACTGAACATCCCAAAAGGTGCCCTCCTCAATACCCATCACCCACCCTCCCCTCCCTCCCACCCCCCATCAAGCCTCAGTTGGTTCTCAGTTTTTAAGAGTCTCTTATGCTTTGGCTCTCTCCCACTCTAACCTCTTTTTTTTTCCTTCCCCTCCCCCATGGGTTTCTGTTAAGTTTCTCAGAATCCACATAAGAGTGAAAACATATGGTATCTGTCTTTCTCTGTATGGCTTATTTCACTTAGCATAACACTCTCCAGTTCCATCCACGTTGCTACAAAGGGCCATATTTCATTCTTTCTCATTGCCACGTAGTACTCCATTGTGTATATAAACCACAATTTCTTTATCCATTCATCAGTTGATGGACATTTAGGCTCTTTCCATAATTTGGCTATCGTTGAGAGTGCTGCTATAAACATTGGGGTACAAGTGGCCCTATGCATCAGTACTCCTGTATCCCTTGGATAAATTCCTAGCAGTGCTATTGCTGGGTCATAGGGTAGGTCTGTTTTTAATTTTTTGAGGAAACTCCACACTGTTTTCCAGAGTGGCTGCACCAGTTTGCATTCCCACCAACCGTGCAAGAGGGTTCCCGTTTCTCCAAATCCTCTCCAGCATCTATAGTCTCCTGATTTGTTCATTTTAGCCACTCTGACTGGCGTGAGGTGATATCTGAGTGTGGTTTTGATTTGTATTTCCCTGATGAGGAGTGACGTTGAGCTCCTTTTCATGTGCCTGTTGGCCATCTGGATGTCTTCTTTAGAGAAGTGTCTACTCATGTTTTCTGCCCATCTCTTCACTGGATTATTTGTTTTTCGAGTGTGGAGTTTGGTGAGCTCTTTATAGATTTTGAATACTAGCCCTTTGATATGTCATTTGCAAATATCTTTTCCCATTCCTTTGGTTGCCTTTTAGTTATGTTGGTTGTTTCCTTTGCTGTGCAGAAGCTTTTTCTCTTCATAAGGTCCCAGTAGTTCATTTTTGCTTTTAATTCCCTTGCCTTTGGGGATGTGTCGAGTAAGAGATTGCTATGGCTGAGGTCAGAGAGGTCTTTTCCTGCTTTCTCCTTAGGGTTTTGATGGTTTCCTGTCTCACATTCAGGTCCTTTATCCATTTTGAGTTTATTTTTGTGAATGGTGTGAGAAACTGGTCTAGTTTCAACCTTCTGTATGTTGCTGTCCAGTTCTCCCAGCACCATTTGTTAAAGAGACTGTCTTTTTTTCCATTGGATGTTCTTTCCTGCTTTGTCAAAGATTAGTTGGCCATACGTTTGTGGGTCTAGTTCTGGGGTTTCTATTCTATTCCATTGGTCTATGTGTCTGTTTTTGTGCCAATACCATGCTGTCTTGATGATGACAGCTTCGTAGTAGATGCAAAAGTCTGGGATTGTGATGCCTCCTGCTTTGGTCTTCTTCTTCAAAATTCCTTTGGCTATTCGGGGCCTTTTGTGGTTCCATATGAATTTTAGGACTGCTTGTTCTAGTTTTGAGAAGAATGCTGGTGCAATTTTGATTGGGATTGCATTGAATGTGTAGATAGCTTTGGGTAGTATTGACATTTTGACAATATTTACTCTTCCAATCCATGAGCACGGAATGTTTTTTCCATTTCGTTATATCTTTTTCAATTTCCTTCATAAGCTTTCTATAGTTTTCAGCATACAGATCTTTTACACCTTTAGTTAGATTTATCCCTAGGTATTTTATGCTTCTTGGTGCAATTATGAATGGGATCAGTTTCTTTATTTGTTTTTCTGTTGCTTCATTATTAGTGTATAAGAATGCGACTGATTTCCATACATTGACTTTGTATCCTGCAACTTTGCTGAATTCATGTATCAGTTCTAGCAGACTTTTGGTGGAGTCTATCGGATTCTCCATGTATAATATCATGTCATCTGCAAAAAGCGAAAGCTTGACTTCATCTTTGCCAATTTTGATGCCTTTGATTTCCTTTTGTTGTCTGATTGCTGACACTAGAACTTCCAACACTATGTTAAACAACAGCGGTGAGAGTGGACATCCCTGTCGTGTTCCTGATCTCAGGGAGAAAGTTCTCAGTTTTTCCCCATTGAGGATGATGTTAGCTGTGGGATTTTCATAAATGGCTTTTATGATGTTTAAGTATGTTCCTTGTATCCCGACTTCTGAAGGATTTTTATTAAGAAAGTTGTTGAATTTTGTCAAAGGCCTTTTCTGCATCAATTGACAGGATCATATGGTTCTTATCTTTTCTTTTATTAATGTGATGTATCACAGTGATTGATTTGCAAATGTTGAACCAGCCCTGCATCCCAGGAATGAATCCCACTTGATCATGGTGAATAATTCTTTTTATATGCTGTTGAATTCGATTTGCTAGTATCAGATTGAGAATTTTTGCATCCATATTCATCAGGGATATTGGCCTGTAGTTCTCTTTTTTTACTGGGTCTCTGTCTGGTTTAGGAATCAAAGTAATACTGGCTTCATAGAATGAGTCTGGAAGTTTTCCTTCCCTTTCTATTTCTTGGAATAGCTTGAGAAGGATAGGTATTATTTCTGCTTTAAACGTCTGGTAGAACTCCCCTGGGAAGCCATCTGGTCCTGGACTCTTATTTGTTGGGAGATTTTTGATAACTGATTCAATTCCTTTGCTGGTTATGGGTCTGTTCAAGCTTTCTATTTCCTCCTGATTGAGTTTTGGAAGTGTGTGGGTGTTTAGGAATTTGTCCATTTCTTCCAGGTTGTCCAGTTTGTTGGCATATAATTTTTCATAGTATTCCCTGATAATTGTTTGTATTTCTGAGGGATTGGTTGTAATAATTCCATTTTCATTCATGATTTTATCTGTTGGGGTCATCTCCCTTTTCTTTTTGAGAAGCCTGGCTACAGGTTTGTCAATTTTATTTTTTCAAAAAACCAACTCTTGGTTTCATTGATCTGCTCTACAGTTTTTTTAGATTCTATATTGTTTATTTCTGCTCTGATCTTTATTATTTCTCTTTTTCTGCTGGGTTTAGGCTGCCTTTGCTGTTCTGCTTCTATTTCCTTTAGGTGTGCTGTTAGATTTTGTATTTGGGATTTTTCTTGTTTCTTGAGATAGGCCTGGATTGCAATGCATTTTCCTCTCAGGACTGCCTTTGCTGCATCCCAAAGCGTTTGGATTGTTGTATTTTCATTTTCATTTGTTTCCATATATTTTTTAATTTCTTCTCTAATTTTCTGGTTTACCCACTCATTCTTTAGTAGGGTGTTCTTTAACCTCCATGCTTTTGGAGGTTTTCCAGACTTTTTCCTGTGGTTGATTTCAAGCTTCATAGCATTGTGGTCTGAAAGTATGCATGGTATAATTTCAATTCTTGTATACTTATGAAGGGCTGTTTTGTGACCCAGTATGTGATCTATCTTGGAGAATGTTCCATGTGCACTCGAGAAGAAAGTATATTCTGTTGCTTTGGGATGCAGAGTTCTAAATATACCTGTCAAGTCCATCTGATCCAATGTATCATTCAGGGTCCTTGTTTCTTTATTGACCATGTGTCTAGATGATCTATCCATTTCTGTAAATGGAGTGTTAAAGTCCCCTGCAATTACCACATTCTTATCAATAAGGTTGCTTATGTTTTTGATTAATTGTTTTATATATTTGGGGGCTCCCGTATTTGGCGCATAGACATTTATAATTGTTAGCTCTTCCTGATGGATAGACCTTGTAATGATTATATAATGCCCTTCTTCATCTCTTGTTACAGCCTTTAATTTGAAGTCTGGTTTGTCTGATATAAGTATGGCTACTCCAGCTTTCTTTTGGTTTCCAGTAGCATGATAGATAGTTCTCCATCCCCTCACTCTCAATCTGAAGGTGTCCTCAGGTCTAAAATGAGTCTCTTCTAGACAACATATAGATGGGTATTGTTTTTTTATCCATTCTGATACCCTATGTCTTTTGGTTGGCGCATTTAGTCCATTTACATTCAGTGTTATTATAGAAAGATACGGGTTTAGCGTCCTTGTGATGTCTGTATGTTTTATGCTTGTAGTGATGTCTCTGGTACTTTGTCTCACAGAATCCCCCTTAGGATCTCTTGTAGGGCTGGTTTAGTGGTGACAAATTCCTTCAGTTTTTGTTTGTTTGGGAAGACCTTTATCTCTCCTTCTATTTTAAATGACAGACTTGCTGGGTAAAGGATTCTCGGCTGCATATTTTTTTTTCTGTTCATCACATTGAAGATCTCCTGCCATTCCTTTCTGGCCTGCCAAGTTTCAGAAGAGAGATCAGTCACGAGTCTTATAGGTCTCCCTTTATATGTTAGGGCACGTTTATCCCTTGCTGCTTTCAGAATTTTCTCTTTATCCTTGTATTTTGCCAGTGTTACTATGATATGTCGTGCAGAAGATCGATTCAAGTTACGTCTGAAGGGAGTTCTCTGTGCCTCTTGGATTTCAATGCCTTTTTCCTTCCCCAGTTCAAGAAGTTCTCACCTATTATTTCTTCAAGTACACCTTCAGCACCTTTCCCTCTCTCTTCCTCCTCTGGAATACCAATCATGCGTAGATTATTTCTCTTTAGTGCATCACTTAGTTCTCTAATTTTCCCCTCATTCTCCTGGATTTTTTTATCTCTCTTTTTCTCAGCTTCCTCTTTTTCCATAATTTTATCTTCTAGTTCACCTATTCTCTCCTCTGCCTCTTCAATCCGAGCCGTGGTCATTTCCATTTTATTTTGCAACTCGGTTATAGAATTTTTTTAGCTCCTCCGGACTATTCCTTAGTCCCTTGATCTCTGTAGCAATAGATTCTCTGCTGTCCTCTATACTGTTTTCAAGCCCAGTGATTAATTTTATGACTATTATTCTAAATTCACTTTCTGTTATATTGTTTAAATCCTTTTCGATATGTTCGTTAGCTGTTGTTATTTCCTGGAGATTCTTTTGAGGGAAATTCTTCCGTTTGGTCATTTTGGATAGTCCCTGGAGTGATGAGGACCTGCAGGGCACTTCCCCTGTGCTGACTTGAATAACTGAATTTGATAGGTGGGACCACAGTCAGCCCTGATGTCTGCCCCCAGCCCACCGCTGGGGCCACAGTCAGACTGGTGTGTACCTTCTGTTCCCCTCTCCTAGGGACAGGATTCACTGTGGGGTGGTGTGGCCTGTCTGGGCTACTTGCACACTGCAGGGCTACTTGCACACTGACAGGCTTGTGGTACTGGGGATCTGGCTTATTAGCTGGGGTGGATCGGCAAGGTGCATGAGGGCAGGAGGGGCAGGCTTAGCTAGCTTCTCCTTCGTGATCCACTTTGGGAGGGGCCCTGTGGCAGCAGGAGGGAGTCAGACCCGTCGCAGGAGGGATGGATCTGCAGAAGCACAGCATTCGGTGTTTGCGCGGTGCAAGCAAGTTCTCTGGCAGGAACTCGTTCCCTTTGGGATTTTGGCTGGGGGAAGGGCGAGGGAGATGGCGCTGGGGAGCGCCTTTGTTCCCTGCCAAACTGAGCTCTGTTGACTTGGGGCTCAGCAACTCCCCCTCCCGTTGTCCTCCAGCCTTCCCACTCTCCGAGCAGAGCTGTTAACTTATAACCTTCCAGATGTCAAGTCCCACTTGCTGTTGGAACACACTGCCTCTGGCCCCTCCGCTTTTGCAAGCCAGACTCAGGGGCTTTGCTTGGCCGGCCAGCAACCCCTCCGCCCTGGCTCCCTCCTGCCAGTCCGTGTAGCATGCACTGCCTCTCTGCCCTTCCTACCCTCTTCCGTGGGCCTCTTGTCTGCGATTGGCTCTGGAGACTCCGTTCTGCTAGTCTTCTGGCGGTTTTCTGGTTTATTTAGGCAGGTGTAGTGACCAGTAGGTCATCTAGATGACCAGCTAAGTGACCAGCAGGACACATTGAGCCCAGCGTCCTCCTACACCGCCATCTTCCCCTGGTTGAGTATCGCTGCTGGACTCCTTTTGTTGATTTTGTTGGAAGTTCTCTGTGCCTCCTGGATATCTGTTTCCTTTTCTAGATTAAGGAAATTTTCATGTCTTATTTCTTCAAAATAATTTTCTGCCTTCTTTTCTCCTTCCTCCTCCCCCTCTTCCCTCTCCTTCCCCTACCCCACTTCCTCCCCCTCCCCCTCCTCCTCCTCCTTCTTTCTCTTCTTCTACTCCTTCTCCTTCTCCTCCTCCTGGTCCTCCTCCTCGTCATCGTCCTCCTTCTCCTCCTCCTCCTCCTCTTCTTCTGGGACTCCTGTAATATGAATATTATTATGTTTGATGTAGTCACCAAGTCCCTAAAACTATTCTCATTTTGTGTAATTCTTTTTTCTTTCTTTTTGTTCAGCTTTATTATTTTCCATTACTCTTTCTCCCAGGTCACTAATCATTCCTCTGCTTCTTCCACCAGCTATTAATTTCTTCAAGTGTGTTTCTCATTGTGTTTACTGAGCCATTTACTCTATTATTCTTTGTCTCTGTGTTAAGTGTCTCACCCATGTCTTCCACTCTTTTCTCAAATCCAGCATGTATCCTTATGATCATTGCTCTAAATTATCTATCAGACATATTACTTATATCTGTTTCACTTAGCTCTCTGGCTGTGTCTTTTTCCTGTTCTTTTATTTGGGATAAATTTCTCTGTCTCCTCATTTTGTCTGCCTCTCTGTGTCTGTTTCTCTATCAAGAAAGTCAGCTGTGTCTTCTGCTTTTGAAAGTAGTGACCTTATGAAGAAGGGGTCCCGAGGTGTCCTGCAGTGCAGTGTCTCCTGTTCACCAGAACTTGGCATTTAAAGAGAATATCCTATGTGTGCTGCTTATGCCCTGCCATTGTATCTGAGTCACTTTTCTTTTCAGTGTGGTCATCTACAGTGACTCTCTTTCTGTTCTGGGCTGTGCTTTCTCTGTGGTGTTAGTGGGAACCAGGCAGTCCAGCTTTGTGGAGGATGCCCACCGGGGAACTTGGGAGTGGAGTGGAAGTAATAGCAAAATCTGCATTGGACCACTAGTCCTATGCAGTACCCCCAAAGCACTATGGTGGCTGGGGGCTGTGTGCCAGGGCTGCCAAGGGTGTGCAGTGATGGCTGGAGGCATGTGACAGGGATTCAGGGTGGATGGATGTGGTGCATGTAGCAGCTGTGCACACAGAGGCTGGTCAGGGTGCATGCATGGCCAGGACCAAGGCCAGAAGGTGGGAAGTGGACTAATATTCAGGAGAACTCAGGAATGTGATGCCAGCAGGTCAGGCAGCAAGTGTGTGTGCAGCAAGTGTGTGTGCAGGCTCACCTCTTGCAGGTTGCTCTGTGTTTATGCTGGGGGTGGGGCAGGGGAGGAAATTGGCACCTGTCAGCTTCCTCATTTTCAGAGAAGTCCCCCAACATGCTTCAAAATCATTATGAGCAGAGCTGTCTCCCATTTGTCCCTGGCATTGTGCAAACTGCCATTTTTTAGATGCCTGTGTGTGCAGAGTGCTATCTCTTAAAGGCAACAACCCAGCTATCACTCACCCTTCTGGCCTGCCCAAAGCTGAGTAAGGAGACTTTTAAACCTTCAGGTCCACTGATTTTATAAATTCATGGAATTCAGTCCTTCTGGCTTTTAAAGCCAAAAGTTATGGGGATTAGTATTTCCTGTGTGAACACCCTGGTACAAGAGCTTGCTTCTCTGCTCTCTCTGCACACACACATGCCTCCCTCCTGTGGGCAGCCTCCCTTCACCTTTCTGACTTTTCTAACCTTTGAGCTATAGATTCTTCCCTTTATTTATTTATTTTATTTAAAAAAATTTTTTAACATTTCTTTATTTTTGAGACAGAGAGAGAGCATGAACAGGGGAAGGTCAGAGAAAGAGGGAGACACAGAATCCGAAACAGGCTCCAGGCTCTGAGCTGTCAGCACAGAGCCCAATGCGGGGCTTGAACCCACAGATGGGGAGATCATGACCTGAGCCGAAGTCAGACGCTTAACCGACTGAGCCACCCAGGCGCCCCATTTCTTCCCTATATTTAGTTACAGAGTTTGTTTTTCCATCTTTGGACTGGTTTCCAGTTTGTTGACTTGGGTGTAGATAATATCTAGTCAAAAATGTGGGATGGAGTGAGCTCTGGCTCCTTCTACTCTGCCACCTTCCCAACCTCTTGATTCACGTTGTTTTTGACACCTGCACCCAGAAGAGCCTTGAAAATATTTCTGAGGGAAAGTATCTGATTTCCATTTGGGGCCATAATTGTGAACTGATTACACTAACGGCCTTACCTAGAAATGCTGAATAAAATATAATAAGTGTCCTTTTAGAGTCAAAGCTTATTTCTCATCATTCAAGGGGAATTTCCAGGGACTATTTATAGTACACATTTATGTAAATTTATGTAAATCAGGAGTGTGAAGTACTGAGAGCAAACTTTCCCTTGTGGGCCTTGCCAACATCAATGATAAGACTTCATTTTTTTTTCTTTTAGTTTTAAAAGTTGAGCAGAAAGTACAGAGGATTCCCATATACAAAATCTGCCAAAACACATACAAGAAGAAATAGACAATTTGACTAGGACTCCTATCACTAATTAACAACTATTTACTTATTTAAAAATGTTTATTTATTTATTTAATTTTTAAGAGAGAGAAAGCACAAGCGAGGGGTGGGGGCAGAGAGAGAAATACAAAGAAATCATAACCTGAGCCGACATCAGATGCTCAACTGAGCCACCCAGGTACCCCGATAATTAATAACCTTTTAAGTAAAAAAGCACCATGCCCAGATGGGTTCACTGGTGAATTCGACCAAACATTTAAGGAAGAGATTATACCAATTCTCTGCAATTTCTTTTAGAAGGTACAGAAGAAGAGAAAATACTTCCTAACTCATTCTGTAAGGCCAGCATTATTTTAATACTATAAGTAGAAAAAGACATTACAAGAAAGGAAAACTACAGTATCTCTCATGAACATAGATGCAAAAATCCTTATCAAAATATTAGCAAATCCAAAGTCCATTAATTTATAAAAATAATTACATCATGACCAAGTGGGATTTATCCCAGAAATGTAAGGCTGGCTCAACGTTTGAAAATCAACTAACATGATCCATCACACCAACAGTCTAAAAAAGAAAAATCACATGATGGTATCAATAGATGCTAAAAAAGCTTATGACAGAACACAACATCCATTTATGACCAAAACTAGCAATAGAGGGGAATTCTGTCAACTTAATAAAGCATAAATATATCAACAATAGCCAAATTATGGAAAGAGCCCAAATGTCTATCAACTGATCAATGGATAAAGAAGATGTGGTACATACATACAATGGAATATTACTTGCAAATAAAAAAGAATGAAATCTTGCCATTTGCAACAATGTAGATGGAACTAGAGTGCATTATGCTAAGTGAAATAGGTCAGTCAGACAAAGACAAATATGTGATTTTACTCATATGTGGAATTTAAGAAACAAAACAGGTGAAACATGGGGGAAGTGAAGGAAAAATAAGAAAAACAAAAAGGGATGCAAACCATAAGAGACTCTTAAATGCAGAGAACAAACTGAGGGTTGTTGGAGGGGAAGTGGGTGTGGGGATGGGCTAAATGGGTGATGGGCATTAAGGAGAGCACTTGTTGGGATTAGCACTGGCTGTTATATGTAAGTGATAAATCACTGGGTTCTACTGCTCAAACCAATATTACACTGTATGTAGGTTAACTAACGAATTTAAAAAAACAGAATACCTATAAAACCTACAGCTAACATCGTACTTTTTAATTTAATTCTAGTTAATTGATACGGAATATATTAGTTTCAAGGGTACAACATAGTGATTTGATATTTTTTTTACATTACAAAATGATTACCACACAAAATTATTATTTAAAAAAATTTTTTTAAAGTTTATTTATTTTTGAAAGAGAGAGAGACAGAGCACAAGCAGGGAAAGGGCAGAGAGAGAAGGAGGCACAGAATCTGAAGCAGGCTCTGGGCTCTGACCTGTCAGCACAGAGTCCAATGTGGGGCTTGAACTCATGAACTGTGAATCATGACCTGACCCGAAGTTGGCCCCTTAACTGACTGAGCCACCCAGGTGCCCCCACACAAAATTATTTTAATATTATTGTTGACTATATTCTCTATGCTGTATATTACACTCCCATTATTTATTTATTTTATAACTGAAAGTTTGTACATCTTAATCCCCTTCACCTGTTTTGCCTTACCCCACCCCCCTCTCCCCCACTGTTGGCAACCACTGGTTTTTTCTATGTATCTATGGGTCTGTTTCTGTTTTGTTTTGTTTTGTTTTTTAGGTTCCACATATAAATGAAATCATATTGTATGTCTTTCTCTGTCTGACTTATTTCACTTAGCATAATACCCCAAGCTCTATCCATGTTGGTGCAATATATATGTATGTATGTATACTACGTATATATTATCTCCTTTATCCATTTATCTATTGATGGGCAATTGTCTATTGTAAATAGTGCTGCAATGAACAGAGAAGTACACATATTTTTTCAAATTAGTGTTTTTGTTTTCTTTATATAGATACCCAAAAGTGGTATTAATAAGTGCTGGATCATATGGTAGCTCTTTTTAAAAATTTTTTGAGGAATCTTCATACCATTTTCCATAATGGCTGCACAAATTAACATTTCCACTAACAGTGCATGAGGTTTCTCTTTTCTCTACATCTTTGCCCACACTTGTTATTCCTTGTGTCTTTGATCATAGCCATTCTAACAGTTGTCAGGTATTATCTTATTGTGGTGTTGATTTGTATTTTCCTGATGATTACTGATGTTGAACGACTTTTCATGTGCCTGTTGGTCATCTGTATGTCTTCTTTGGAAAAACGTCTATTCGGATCCTCTGCCCATTTTTAAATTGGATTCTTTTTGTTATGGAGTTGTATGTGTTCTTTACATATTTTGGATATCAACCCCTTTGTCACATATATTGTTTGTAAGTATCTTCTGCCATTCAGTAGTTTATCTTTTCATTCTGTTAATGGTTTCCTTTGCCATGCAAAAGTTTTATTAGTTTGATATTCTTATTTGTTTATTTTTATTTTTTGTTTTATTCTTTTGCATATAGCTGTCCAGTTTTCCCAACATCATTTATTGGAGAGGGTTTCTTTTCCCCCACTGTATATTCTTGCCTATTTTGTCATAGATTAATTAACCATATAAGTGTGGGTTTATTTCTGGGCTCTCTATTTTGTTCTGTTGATCTATGAATCTGTTTTTGTGCCAGTACCATATTATTTTGATTACTATAGCTTTGTAGCTTAGTGTGAAATCTGGGATTATGATACCCCCAGCTTTGTTCTTACTCAAGATTGCTGTGGTTATTTTGGGTCTTTGTGGTTCCACAAAAATTTTAGGATTATTTGTTCTAGTTCTGTGAAAAATGACATTGAAAATTAGATAAGGATTGCATTGAATCTGTAGATTGCTTTGGGTAGTATGGACATTTTAACAATACTGATTCTTCTAATTCATGAGCATGGTATATATTTCTTTTTGTTTGTATCATCTTCAATTTCTTTCACCGATGTTTTGTAGTTTTCAGTGTACAGGTCTTTCACCTCCTTGGTTAACTTTATTCCTAGTTATTTTATTCTTTTTGATGAAGTTATGAGATTTTTCTGAATTTCTCTTTTTAATGATTCATTATTAGTGGATAGAAATGTAACATTAACTTTGTATCCCAAAACTAATAAATTCATTTACTCTGATAGCTTTTTTGGTGGTGTCTTTAGGGTTTTCTATATATTGTATAATGCTGTCTGCAAATACTGACAGTTTTACTTCTCCTTTTACAATTTGCATGCCTTTATTTCTATTTCCTGCCTAATTGCTGTGGCTAGGACTTCTGATACTATGTTGAATAAAAGTGGTGAGCATTGGCAACCTTTTCTTTTTTCTGATCTTAAAGGAAAACCTTTCAGCTTTTTACCCCTGAATATGTTACCTGGTGGTTTGTAAATACAGCCTTTATTATGTTGAGATTCATTCCCTCTATACTAACTGTTGTAAGTTTTTACCATAAGTGGATGTGAAATTCCATCAAATGACTTTTCTGCACCTGTTGAGATGATCATATAATTTTTCTGCTTTGTTTTGTTAATGTGGCGTATCACCTTGATTGGCTTGTGGATGTTAAACCTTCCTAGCGATCCTGGAATGAATCCAATTTGACCATATTGTATGATTATTTTCATATATTGTTGAATTCAATTTGCTATATTTTGTTAAGGATTTTTGCATTTGTGTTCACCAGGAATTGGCCTGTTATTTTCTTTCTTTCATTTTCTTTTATTAAATATAATTTATTGTCAAATTGGTTTCCATACAACACACAGTGTTCAATCCAACAGGTGCCCTTCTCAATGCCCATCACCCACTTTACCCTCTCCTCTAATCCCCATCAACCCTCAGTTTGTTCTCAATATTTAAGAGTCTCTTATAGTTTGCCTCCCTCCCTATCTGTAACTTTTTTTCCCCTTCTACTCCCCCATAGTCTTCTGTTAAGTTTCTCAGGATACACATATGAGTGAAAACATATGATATCTTTCTTTCTCTGTATGACTTATTTCACTTAGCATAACCCTCCATTTCCATCCACATTGCTGCAAATGGCCAGGTTTCATTCTTTCTCATTGCCAAGTAGTAATCCATTGTATATATAAACCACATCTTCTTTATCCATTTGACAGTTGATGGCATTTAGACTCTTTCCATAATTTGGCTATTATTGAAAGTGCTGCTATAAATATTGGGGTACATGTGCCCCTATGCATCAGCACCCCTGTATCCCTTGGGTAAATTACTAGCAGTGCTATTGCTGGTTTTCCAGAGCAACTGCACCAGTTTGCATTTGCACCAACAGTGCAAGAGGGTTCCCTGAGTTACTCATTTTAGCCACTCTGACTACCGTGAGATGATATCTAAGTGTGGTTTTGATTTGATAAGGAGCGACATTGATCATCTTTTCATGCACCTGTTGGCCGTCTGGTCTCTTCTTTGGAAAGGTGTCTATTCATGTTTTAGCCCATTTCTTTACTGGATTATTTGACTTTTGGTGTGGAGTTTGGTGAGTTCTTTATAAATTTTGGATACCAGCCATTTGTCTGATATGTCATTTGCAAATATATTTTCCCATTCTGTTGGTTGCCTTTTAGTTTTGTTGATTGTTTCCTTTGCAGTGCAGAAGTTTTTATCTTGATGAAGTCCGAACAGTTCATTTTTGCTTTTAATTCTCTTGCCTTTGGAGATGTGTCAAGTAAGCAATTGCTGTGGCTGAGGTCAGAGAGGTTTTTCCCTGATTTCTCCTCTAGGCTTTTGATGGTTTCCTGTCTCGTATTCAGGTCCTTCATCCATTTTGAGTTTATTTTTGTGAATGGTGTAAGAAAGTGGTCTAGTTTCATTATTCTGCATGTTGGTTCTCCCAGCACCATTTGTTAAAGAGACTGTCTTTATTCCATTGGATATCCTTTCCTGCTTTGTCAAGGATTAGTTGGCCATACTTTTGTGGGTCCAGTTCTGGAGTCTCTATTCTATTCCACTGGTGTATGTGTCTGTTTTTGTGCCAATACCATGCTGTCTTGATGGTTACAGCTTTGTAGTAGAGTCTGAAGTCTGGGATTGTGATGCCTCCTGCTTTGGTCTTCTTCAAAATTACTTTGGCTATTCGGGGTCTTTTGTGGTTCCACACAATCTTAGGATTGCTTGTTCTACCTTCGAGAAGAATGCTGGTGCAATTTTGATTGGGATTGCATTGAATGTGTAGATAGCTTTGGGTAGTATTGACATTTTGACAATATTTATTCTTCCAATCCATGAGCACTGAATGTTTTTCCATTTCTTTATATCTTCATTAATTTCCTTCATAGCTTTCTATAGTTTTCAGCATGCAGATCTTTTACATCTTTGGTCAGGTTTATTCTTAGGTATTTTATGCTTCTTGGTGCAATTGTGAATGGGATCAGTTTCTTTATCTGTCTTTCTGTTCCTTCATTATTAGTGTATAAGAATGCAACTGATTTCTGTACATTGATTTTGTATCTTGCGACTTTGCTGAATTCATGTATCAGTTCTAGCAGACTTTTGGTAGAGTCTATCAGGTTTCCATGTATAATATCATGTCATCTGCAAAAAGTGAAAGCTTAACTTCATCTTTGCCAATTTTGATGCCTTTGATTTCCTTTTGTTGTCTGATTGCTGACACTAGAACTTCCAACACTATGTGAAACAACAGTGGTGAGAGTGTACATCCCTGTCGTGTTCCTGATCTCAGGGAGAAAGTTCTCAGTTTTTCCCCATTGAGGATGATGTTAGCTGTGGGATTTCCATAAATGGCTTTTATGATGTTTAAGTATGTTCCTTGTATCCCGACTTCTGAAGGATTTTTATTAAGAAAGTTGTTGAATTTTGTCAAAGGCCTTTTCTGCATCAATTGACAGGATCATATGGTTCTTATCTTTTCTTTTATTAATGTGATGTATCACAGTGATTGATTTGCAAATGTTGAACCAGCCCTGCATCCCAGGAATGAATCCCACTTGATCGTGGTGAATAATTCTTTTTATATGCTGTTGAATTCGATTTGCTAGTATCTTATTGAGAATTTTTGCATCCATGTTCAGCAGGGATATTGGCCTGTAGTTCTCTCTCTCTTTCTCTCTCTTTTTTTTTTTCCCCCTGGGTCTCTGTCTGGTTTGGGAATCAAAGTAATGCTGGCTTCATAGAATGAGTCTGGAAGTTTTCCTTCCCATTCTATTTTTTGGAACAGCTTGAGAAGGATAGGTATTATCTCTGCTTTAAATGTCTGGTAGAACTCCCCTGGGAAGCCATCTGGACCTGGACTCTTATTTGTTGGGAGATTTTTGATAACTGAGACAATTTCTTCACTGGTTATGGGTCTGTTCAAGCTTTCTCTTTCTTCCTGTTTGAGTTTTGGAAGTGTGTGGGTATTTAGGAATTTGTCCATTTCTTCCAGGTTGTCCAGTTTGTTGGCATATAATTTTTCATAGTATTCCCTGATAATTGCTTGTATTTCTGAGGGATTGGTTGTAATAATTCCATTTTCATTCATGATTTTATCTGTTGGGGTCATCTCCCTTTTCTTTTTGAGAAGCCTGGCTACAGGTTTGTCAATTTTGTTTATTTTTTCAAAAAACCAACTCTTGATTTCATTGATCTGCTCTACAGTTTTTTTAGATTCTATATTGTTTGCTTCTGCTCTGATCTTTATTGTTTCTCTCCTTCTGTTGGATTTGGGGTGTCTTTGCTGTTCTGCTTCTATTTCCTTTAGGTGTGCTGTTAGATTTTGTATTTGGGATTTTTCTTGTTTCTTGAGATAGGCCTGGATTGCAATGCATTTTCCTCTCAGGACTGCCTTTGCTGCATCCCAAAGCATTTGGGTTGTTGTATTTTCATTTTTATTTGTTTCCATATATTTTTGATTTATTCTCTAATTGCCTGGTTGACCCATTCATTCTTTAGTAGGGTGTTCTTTAGTAGGGTTTTCTTTTGGAGGTTTTCCAGACTTTTTCCTGTGGTTGATTTCAAGTTTCATAGCATTGTGATTTGAAAGTGTGCATGGTATGATCTCAATTCTTGTATACTTATGAAGGGCTGTTTTGTGCCCCAGTATATGATCTGTCTTGGAGAATGTTCCATGTGCACTCAAGAAGAAAGTATATTCTGTTGCTTTGGGATGCAGAGTCCTAAATATATCTATCAAGTCCATCTGATCCAATGTATCATTCAGGGCCCTTGTTTCTTTGTTGACCATGTGTCTAGATGATCTATCCATTGTTGTAAGTGGAGTGTTAAAGTCCCCTGCAATTACCACATTCTTATCAATAAGGTTGCTTATGTTTGTGATTAATTGTTTTATATATTTGGGTGATGTTGAATTAGGTTCATAGACATTTATAATTGTTAACTCTTCCTGATGGATAGACCCCGTAATTATTATATAATGCCCTTCTTCATCTCTTGTTACAACCTTTAATTTAAAGTCTAGTTTGTCTGATATAAGTATGGCTACTCCAGCTTTCTTCTGACTTCCAGTAGCATGACAGATAGTTCTTCATCCCCTCACTTTCAATCTGAAGGTGTCCTCAGGACTAAAATGAGTCTTTTGTAGACAGCAAAGAGCTGGGTCTTTTTTTTTTTTAATCCATTCTGATACCCTATGTCTTTTGGCTGGAACATTTAGTCCATTTACATTCAGTGTTATTATTAAAAGATATGGGTTTAGCCTCATTGTGATATCTGTAGTTTTCATGTTTTTAGTGGTGTCTGGTACTTTGTGGTCCTTGCAACATTTCACTCACAGAATCCCTCTTAGGATCTCTTGGAGTGCTCATATAGTAGTGATAAATTCCTTCAGGTTTTCTTTGGGAAAATCTTTATCTATCCTTGTATTCTGAATGACAGTTTTGCTGGGTAAAGGATTCTTGGCTGAATATTTTTTCTGTTCCTCACATTAAAGATTTCCTGCCATTCTTTTCTGGCCTGCCAATTTTCAGTAGATAGGTCTCTACTACACTCATGTGTCTACCTTTGTATATTAAGGCCTGTTTATCCCTAGCTACTTTCAAAATTCGCTCTTTATTCTTGCATTTTGCCAGTTTCACATGATATGTCATGCAGAAGATTGATTCAAGTTACATCAGAAGGGAGTTCTCTGTGCCTGTTGGATTTCAAAGCTTGTTTCGTTACCCAGATCAGGGAAGTTCTCAGCTATGATTTGTTCAAGTACACCTTCAGCCTCTTTCTCTCTCTTCTTTTTCTTCTGGGCTCCTATGATACTGATATTGTTCCGTTTGCATCACCTAGTTCTCTAATTCTCCCCTCGTACTCTGGGATTTTTTTTATTTCTCTTTTCCTCAGCTTCCTCTTTTTCCATAATTTTATCTTCTGATTCACCTATTCTCTCCTCTGCCTCTTCAATCTGCACTGTTGCTGCTTCCATTTTATTTTGCACCTCATTTATAACATTTTTTAATTCATCATGACTATTTTTTAGTCCCTTGACCTCTGTAGCAATAGATTCTCTGCTGTCCTGTATGCTTTTTTCAAGCCCAGTGATTAATTTCATGACTATTATTCTAAATTCTTGTTCCATCATATTGCTTAAATTGGTTTTGATCAATTCATTAGCTGTCGCTACTTCCTGGAATTTCTTTTGAGGAGAACTCTTCCATTTCATCATTTTGGCTAGTTTTCTGTCCCTTATGCATTTTAAAAGCTTGTGTGTGGGGCGCCTGGGTGGCGCAGTCGGTTAAGCGTCTGACTTCAGCCAGGTCACGATCTTGTGGTTCGTGAGTTCGAGCCCCGCGTCAGGCTTTGGGCTGATGGCTCAGAGCCTGGAGCCTGTTTCCGATTCTGTGTCTCCCTCTCTCTCTGCCCCTCCCCCGTTCATGCTCTGTCTCTCTCTGTCCCAAAAATAAATAAACGTTGAAAAAAAATTTTTTTTAAAAAAATAAAAGCTTGTGTGCTCAGCACCTGCCAGCACTGCTATATGAAAGGAGGGTCATACACTGTCCAGGGCCTGGCCCTTCAGGAGGTGTTTTTTCAGAGATTGTTACTTGATCTCTGTTGTGACTTTGCTTATTTTATTACCCTACTTGTAGTAATAGTTTGGACCCTCCACCAGGTGTGCTTTGATTTGTTCCTTGGAGTAGCCCTGTAAAGGAAAACAGACAAACAGGAGACAAAAATATGCCAACACACAAACAAATAACACAAACAAAAAACAAAAGCAAAAACCTAAAGACTAAAAACAAAAAACCCCAAAACACCTAGTACAAGTAAAGAAGAGGGTGGAGGTGGTGTGATGGAAGAGCACATACAAAGAGAGAAATGACAGGAGTGGGGGGGGGAGGAGGGATAACCATTGATTAGGCAGAGAGACTAACTTAATCCAGAGAGAGAGAAAAGAAAATAAAGGAGGCAGGGAAAATGAAACAAAGATAAAGTTACCAAGACAGAAAAACTATATGGCTTGATTATTCCAGAGAGAGAGAAAGGAGTGTAAAGAGGGAGGTGTAGAACATGTATCAAGACAATGGATTAAATATGTCTGTTTAGACAGACCAATAACAAGAGTAACCAGTCTAGGTGAGGGAAGAGATAAGGAGGAGAAATGGGGGCGAGGTGGAGAATATAGCTATATATCCAGAATTGCCCTAGAGTTAATCTAGGCAATGCTGCATCACTTGTTGGGAGTAGCTGTCCATTGGGTCTGTGCTGCTCTGGTGGATTTGCAGTTACCCAGTGCAAAGCAGTGTGGTTTGGCATAATCTGAACCCATCTCTACTATGGGCACGGGACTGATCTCTGAGGCCCCGCCTTGGTGGTGGTAGGGGCAGAGGAAATGGTGATTCCCCAGTCTCTTCTCCACAGAGCTGGACCCGTGGACTCAGTTTGAGTCGTCCTGCCTGTGCCATGGGTGCAGATGGGGTGGTCCTTCTCTCTCCGCCAACTACCCTTACCCTGCATGCTTGGCTAGGATTCAAAGTCCTGCTCTGTGTGCTCTGGCCCTGGGGAAGCCCCTCTCAGTGTGGTGATATGTGGTCCTGGCTGGCTTTGTGCCACAGCATTTCAGGGAGGACTGCCTTCTACTGCAAACTGAGCCACTGCCCTTGCTGCCTCCAAGCCCCTGGGGTGGGGGGATGCAGGCAGCCTTTTTCTTTTCCTCCCAGCACTCTAGGGAAACGGTGGCGTTTTTTTTTTTTTTTTCCTGCAGATTGTGCTCTTGGCCCAACCACTGCACCCGGTGTGGCTAATGCAGGCAGATTCTGTAGTAAGGTGCAGCCCTCCAGGGAGGGAGGGAACCACTTTCTCCAGCTTCAGACTGAGCCCCTGACCTACAACAGCACCCAGGCCTGGCTCCCCTTATTAAGAACTCTTTTTCAAAAAAATGTTTATTTATTTATTTTGAGAGAGAGAGATAAAGTAGGGGAGGGGAAGAGAAAGGGAGAGAGAATTCAAAGCAGGTTCCCTGCTGACAGCACAGAGCCCAACACAGGGCTTGAACCCACAAACTATGAGATCATGACCTGAGCTGAAATCAAAAGTTGGACACTTAACCGAGTCACTCAGGTGCCCTTAAAATGTACAAAAAACTTTTAAATCTCAATGGTAAGAAAACAAACAATCTGATTAAGAAATAAGCCAAAGACCATAGCAGACACTTTACCGAAGTAGATATATAGGTGGAAAATAAGCATGTGAAAAGATGTTCCACATTATATGTCATCAAGGAAATGTAAATTAAATCAACAGTGAGATACCACTGCTATTAGAACGGCTAAAATCCAGAACACTGACAACACCAAATGCTGGTGAGGATGTGGGGCCACAGGGACTGTCATTCATTGCTACTGGGAATGCAAAATGGTTCAGCCATTTTGGAAGACAGTTTAGTGGTTTCTCACAAAACTGAAAATACTTTTACCATAAGATCCAGCAATTGCACTTGTTGATATTTATTCAAAGGGATTGAACACTTATGTCCATACAAAAACCTTCACACAGATGTTTATAGCAGGTTTATACATAATTGCCAAAACTTGGATGCAATTAAGCTAAGATATCATTCAGGAGGTGAATGGGTAAGTAAACTATGGTACCTGCAGACAATGGAATATTATCTAGCACAAAAAAGAAATGAACTATCAAGCAATGAAAAGGCATAGAAGCACCTTAAGTGCATATTACTAAGTGAAAGAAATCAATCTGAAAAGGCTACATAGCATACAATTCCAACTATATGATATTCTTGAAAAGGCAAAGCTATGGAAATGGTAAAATGAGTGGTTGCCAAGATTTAGAGGGAGGGAGGAATGAACAGGTGGAGTGCAGGGGATTCTTAGGATAGTGAACCACTCTGTATGATACTGTAATGGTAGATACATGTCATTATACATTTGTCCAAACCCATAAAATGTACAACACAAAGAGTGAACCAAATGTAACCTATGGACTTTGGGTGATAATGATGTGTTGATGTAGATTCGTCAAATGTAACAAATGTACAATCTGGTAGGGGATGTTAATAGTTGGGGAGGGTGTGCATGTGTGCGGGTAGGAGGTATATGGGAAATCTGTGTACCTATGCTCAATTTTTCTGTGAATTTAAAACTGATCTAAAAAAAAGTCTTAATAAAAAACAAAAATCAAAACAAAACTACTCTGAGCAGGAGTCAGCAGAAACAACAAATAACAGAATTTAACCTTTAAGTGCTCAAATACTGTTTGAGGCAGATTCTAAAATGAGTGAGTTTAAATCAGACAGTAATGAAAAATATAGCCACTGAACTTAAAGCACAATAGACTAATTTAGGAGATTGGGCACAATTTAAGAAAGATTAGGGAATATCAAGTTAATGCTGTAGCAAAACAAAAATATGAAACAGAGGCTTAAGAGTCATGGAGGAGAGAATAAGAAAGTCTGACCAAAGAATAACTGGAACTCAAAAGGGACAGCCTAGAAGGAATGGAGGAAGGACCATATTAAAAAGGATAAAATCTGATAATTTCCAGAACAAATGAAACAAAGGCGACCCCAGACTGGGGAATCACCAGTGACCTCCCAGCATGTGAGGAGTATGCAATGAAAGTCCCTCCAAGTGTGAGAGGACCAAGAACACAAATCACTTCTAAATACCTTCCCCTTTTGGTGGGTGAAAGCCTTGCCTGTAATAGCCCTGTAAAGAATGGAATATCTCAGTGTTTGCCACTTCCTCTCTCTCTGGGGAGCTGCCCTTTGAATAGAGGCATCTTTATCGTGTTCAGGAAGGGCTGATTTAAAGCATAGGGCAGCCTGTGGTGGGGGGGCGGGTGGCGGGAGGCTTCACTGTCATACCTTCTTTTCTGCTTCCTCCTCTCCTCTTTAATGAGGATTTCTTTAGTCAACTTGAAGATGTCTGGTTAGTTAGCATGTTTGGGGGTAGTGAGGTAGAACAAGTAAGATTCAATCACCAGATAGACACGCTGCAGTCCTTGCCCAGGCTGATGGAGCACAGATGGCTTGTTCCAGCCCCATCCTGCCGAAGGCCTGGGCCACCACAAGTCCCATACCCACTCCAGCCTCTAATGCTACCTCCTTTAGCCTCACAGGCAAAACCCCAGCACAAATGAAAATACAGTTTCAGAGTGGCTGCTTGGTGCCATGCATTTCAAAACCTTGGTTGGCAGCAGTGAACACAACAGCTCTGTGAAAAGAAGTACTAGGCAGGATGACTAGTCCCAGGGTTGGGTTGTGAGTTCCAATGTTGGTCTCCTTTCTGCCCTGAGTTCCAGGGTTGCTATGGAGGAGATGTGCTCTCAGCTCACTTTGTGGACCAGGCCTTGAGCTTCTGGGGTGGGAACTCTTGAGAAAGAGTGCTGAGTAAATGGGGAGGAACTGAAGTTTTGGCAACAGGCATGTGGTCTATATGTGTCACACCCTTGGATTCTTTCACTCAGCAAACCTTCCAAAAGCACTCATTCTGTGCCAACCATGTGCTGGACACTGAACACACAGTGCTGCCATGCTGGCTTAGCCCTGCTTTTGTGGAGCTTATCCACTGTTAATGTTTCAGTCCCTTCCCCCCACCCCAAAAACCCTGAGACAGGGACTGGGGTGTAAAATAGTTCACCTGGAAAGTGAAACAAAGCAGTTCTGGTAAGGGAGAAGTGGAGGAAGTCTGTGGTAATGAGTGGTGTTTGCTGGGGCTCAATCCTGATGGGGTCTTTGGAATGACTATGTAGAATGCCCGCAGTCTCTTTGCCCCAATTGGCAAGGATGCTTTGGTATTACCCACCAACTCCCAGTCATGCTCAGAAGGTTGCTGCTGAGGCCGTTGCCTCCCCAGACACCAGACCTGGCCACTGCATTCCTGGGGCCTGAGAATGTCTTTAGGCAGCATTGAAGGTGCTGTGGAGGAAGCTGTTGGTGTGTTTGGGAACTTTCCACAGATGCTGCAGGTGACCTAGGGGGCTGGTGGACAGTCCTCAGACAGTGCCAGCTATACCATCTTCTAAGGGGGATAGGCAAAGCACAATAATCCTCTAGGCAAATGAATAATTACAAATGTGGCAGGTATTTCTGAGAGAGCTGACAGAGAAAAGTGCTTGGCAGGAAAAAGGACCTCCTTCAAATGGGAGGTGTCTGTGTCCTTGGGGGGTGCTCCTTGAGCTGGAGGAACCCGTAGTCACCCCTCCCTGGTGGAACTGTTCTTACCTTCACCCAGAGCCTCAGTGCCTAGGTATGGACCTGGATGGTGATCACATATTCACCTCTTCTACAAATTGGTTACAAACTCATTATCATTTGCTGCCAGATAGTTGTCTCCACCAGTAGATGCATGTTTAACACTGGAAATGAAACTCATCAACAGCTCCTGTCTGCCCTTAGTGTCCCCTTCCCATGACCTTTTGGTTGACATGACCTGTGCCATTACCCCCTCACTCCATTCCATGCCCAAGCAACATACCTGTTGGTGTCTCTTCCTCCCATTTGGTGAGGCAATGCACACCTTCTGTCTGCCCTAGGGTTCAGTTGACTCACAGATGGCAATCATGATTCATGGCTGTGAGTCCTTTTGATGACCTATATTGAAGGAGGCACTGAGCAGGAGGGGAGAAGGAAGAAGAAGGAAGAGAGAGACAGATACAGGGTCCCAGAAGGAGGAAGGAAAATACATTCCTTGGGGCCAAAGTGTTACCTACATTCCTACCTGGGATTTCCCTATTATCTCAGAACCTAAGGAGAAAAGACCAATGATGGGTATGTGAGTCTCTCACAGAAATCTGCCTCAAGCCCACTGTACCATCGACTGACAGCAGTTAGAGACGTGCCAGATTAAGTCCTTTACAGGACCCAAGCATACAGAAATCAGGCCAAATCCAATGCCAAACAACAGACAAGTGTGAGGAACATTGTCATTTTCCCCATCATGACTTTGCTGCTTCAAGGCTGACAGTCAGGGTTTGGATCCTGACTTCACTTCCATCCAGGCAAGTTACAGTTCTGTGCCGTGGTTTTCTCATCCACAAAATGGGGATAATAATAAGACTTCTCTCATTACAGTTGTTGCAAGTATTAAATTGATACATATAAAGCACTTGCACAGCACATGGCACACAGCCAGTGCCCACTACTGGGGGATATTAGTTTTATTATTAATATATTTTTTGACATACAACATTTTTAAAATGAAAGTTTCTCTCCTCATTTTTTTTATGCCCTTGATTTACAGGTCCTTTTAGCTCACATCTGTCTGCTGTGAGCTCCTCAGAGCATTGGGGAATAACTGGGAGTTTGTGTGCTCAGACCATATTTGTTAAACAAAGAACACAAGGTTCATGAAGCATTGCTAGAAGACCCTGTTTCTCAAACTTGAACAGGAAGCTGGAGAGATTACTGGGTCCCACCCTGAGTTTCAATTTAGTAGGTGGGTGGGGTCCAGAGTTTGTTTTTCTAGCCAGTTCCCAGGTGATAACTGATTCTGCTGGCCCAGGGACTACACTTTGAGAACCACTGGTCTAGAGTGAGAAGATAAATCCAGAAGCCACATGAAAAAATGCATTGTTTTAGATGATAAAGAACATTTTTCTGGGAATATGATTGTAAGACTTAGTCCTGGGCACCTGAAGGCAATGGAAGGATAAAGACAGAAAAGACTGAAGGGCAGGACAAGATGCATAAGGAACATCAAGTACTGCAAGAATGTGGAAGAGATTTTTTCCATTGGGGAATCTGGGAAGGACTTAAGGTGAGGAGCCCTTTGCACTGGCCTTCTATGGCTGGGTGACTACTGTTCAGCACCTGCCTTTCAACTGCAGTGTGGAGGTCTTAAAACATGTGCTTCTGGGGCACCTGGGAGGCTCAGTCGGATGAGTGTCTGCCTTCAGCTCAGGTCATGATCTCGCAGTTCGTGAGTTCCAGCCCCAGGTTAGCTCTGTGTTGGCAGCTGAGATCCTGGAGTCTGCTTCAGATTCTGTGTCTCCCTCTCTCTCTGCCCCTCACCTGCTCACACTCTGTCTCTCAAAAATAAATAAATGTTAAAAAAATTTAAAACATGTACTTCTGCTATGGAGAGGTAGGGTCTATGTTCTATCCTTGACTCTGGCTGGACCTGTGCCTGCTCAAATCACAACAGAGACAATTTATTGATTAGACACAGCAGGTATGGTGCCCAATGGCTTATACTTTAGGTCCCATGAATATATTTTAATTTATTTTAAAATCAGAAATAATATAATTATAATGAACAAATAATAATGAATCCAGACTGCATTACACTTACTTTTATTTATTTATTTATTTTTATTTATTTATTTTTTTATATATGAAATTTATTGACAAATCGGTTTCCATACAACACCCAGTGCTCATCCCAAAAGGTGCCCTCCTCAATACCCATCACCCACCCTCCCCTCCCTCCCACTTCATAACAGTCTCTTATGCTTTGGCTCTCTCCCACTCTAACCTCTTTTTTTTTTTTTCCTTCCCCTCCCCCATGGGTTCCTGTTAAGTTTCTCAGGATCCACATAAGAGTGAAACCATATGGTATCTGTCTTTCTCTGTATGGCTTATTTCACTTAGCATCACACTCTCCACTTCCATCCACGTTGCTACAAAAGGCCATATTTCATTCTTTCTCATTGCCACGTAGTATTCCATTGTGTATATAAACCACAATTTCTTTATCCATTCATCAATTGATGGACATTTAGGCTCTTTCCATAATTTGGCTATTGTTGAGAGTGCTGCTATGAACATTGGGGTACAAATGCCCCTATGCATCAGTACTCCTGTATCCCTTGGATAAATTCCTAGCAGTGCTATTGCTGGGTCATAGGGTAGGTCTATTTTTAATTTTCTGAGGAACCTCCACACTGCTTTCCAGAGCGGCTGCACCAATTTGCATTCCCACCAACAGTGCAAGAGGGTTCCCGTTTCTCCACATCCTCTCCAGCATCTATAGTCTCCTGATTTGTTCATTTTGGCCACTCTGACTGGCGTGAGGTGATATCTGAGTGTGGTTTTGATTTGTATTTCCCTGATGAGGAGTGACGTTAAGCTCCTTTTCATGTGCCTGTTGGCCATCTGGATGTCTTCTTTAGAGAAGTGTCTATTCATGTTTTCTGCCCATTTCTTCACTGGGTTTTGTTTTTCGGGTGTGGAGTTTGGTGAGCTCTTTATAGATTTTGGATACTAGCCCTTTGTCTGATATGTCATTTGCAAATATCTTTTCCCATTCCGTTGGTTGCCTTTTAGTTTTGTTGGTTGTTTCCTTCGCTGTGCAGAAGCTTTTTATCTTCATAAGGTCCCAGTAATTCACTTTTGCTTTTAATTCCCTTGCCTTTGGGGATGTGTCGAGTAAGAGATTGCTACGGCTGAGGTCAGAGAGGTCTTTTCCTGCTTTCTCCTCTAGGGTTTTGATGGTTTCCTGTCTCACATTTAGGTCCTTTATCCATTTTGAGTTTATTTTTGTGAATGGTGTGAGAAAGTGGTCTAGTTTCAACCTTCTGCATGTTGCTGTCCAGTTCTCCCAGCACCATTTGTTAAAGAGGCTGTCTTTTTTCCATTGGATGTTCTTTCCTGCTTTGTCAAAGATGAGTTGGCCATATGTTTGTGGGTCTAGTTCTGGGGTTTCTATTCTATTCCATTGGTCTGTGTGTCTGTTTTTGTGCCAATACCATGCTGTCTTGATGATGACAGCTTCGTAGTAGATGCAAAAGTCTGGGATTGTGATGCCTCCTGCTTTGGTCTTCTTCTTCAAAATTCCTTTGGCTATTCGGGGCCTTTTGTGGTTCCATATGAATTTTAGGATTGCTTGTTCTAGTTTCGAGAAGAATGCTGGTGCAATTTTGATTGGGATTGCATTGAATGTGTAGATAGCTTTGGGTAGTATTGACATTTTGACAATATTTATTTTTCCAATCCATGAGCAGGGAATGTCTTTCCATTTCTTTAAATCTTCTTCAATTACCTTCATAAGCTTTCTATAGTTTTCAGCATACAGATCCTTTACATCTTTGGTTAGATTTATTCCTAGGTATTTTATGCTTCTTGGTGCAATTGTGAATGGGATCAGTTTCTTTATTTGTCTTTCTGTTGCTTCATTGTTAGTGTATAAGAATGCAACTGATTTCTGATTTTGTATCCTGCAACTTTGCTGAATTCATGTATCAGTTCTAGCAGACTTTTGGTGGAGTCTATCGGATTTTCCATGTATAATATCATGTCATCTGCAAAAAGCGAAAGCTTGACTTCATCTTTGCCAATTTTGATGCCTTTGATTTCCTTTTGTTGTCTGATTGCTGATGCTAGAACTTCCAGCACTATGTTAAACAACAGCGGTGAGAGTGGGCATCCCTGTCGTGTTCCTGATCTCAGGGAAAAAGCTCTCAGTTTTTCCCCGTTGAGGATGATATTAGCTGTGGGCTTTTCATAAATGGCTTTTATGATCTTTAAGTATGTTCCTTCTATCCCGACTTTCTCAAGGGTTTTTATTAAGAAAGGGTGCTGGATTTTGTCAAAGGCCTTTTCTGCATCGATTGACAGGATCATATGGTTCTTATCTTTTTTTTTTGTTAATGTGATGTATCACATTGATTGATTTGTGAATGTTGAACCAGCCCTGCATCCCAGGAATGAATCCCACTTGATCATGGTGAATAATTCTTTTTATATGCTGTTGAATTCGATTTGCTAGTATCTTATTGAGAATTTTTGCATCCATATTCATCAGGGATATTGGCCTGTAGTTCTCTTTTTTTACTGGGTCTCTGTCTGGTTTAGGAATCAAAGTAATACTGGCTTCATAGAATGAGTCTGGAAGTTTTCCTTCCCTTTCTATTTCTTGGAATAGCTTGAGAAGGATAGGTATTATCTCTGCTTTAAACGTCTGGTAGAACTCCCCTGGGAAGCCATCTGGTCCTGGACTCTTATTTGTTGGGAGATTTTTGATAACCGATTCAATTTCTTCACTGGTTATGGGTCTGTTCAAGCTTTCTATTTCCTCCTGATTGAGTTTTGGAAGAGTGTGGGTGTTCAGGAATTTGTCCATTTCTTCCAGGTTGTCCAGTTTGTTGGCATATAATTTTTCATAGTATTCCCTGATAATTGTTTGTATCTCTGAGGGATTGGTTGTAATAATTCCATTTTCATTCATGATTTTATCTATTTGGGTCATCTCCCTTTTCTTTTTGAGAAGCCTGGCTAGAGGTTTGTCAATTTTGTTTATTTTTTCAAAAAACCAACTCTTGGTTTTGTTGATCTGCTCTACAGATTTTTTAGACTCTATATTGTTTATTTCTGCTCTGATCTTTATTATTTCTCTTCTTCTGCTGGGTTTAGGCTGCCTTTGCTGTTCTGCTTCTATTTCCTTTAGGTGTGCTGTTAGATTTTGTATTTGGGATTTTTCTTGTTTCTTGAGATAGGCCTGGATTGCAATGTATTTTCCTCTCAGGACTGCCTTCGCTGTGTCCCAAAGCGTTTGGATTGTTGTATTTTCATTTTCATTTGTTTCCATATATTTTTTAATTTATTCTCTAATTGCCTGGTTGACCCACTCATTGTTTAGTAGGGTGTTCTTTAACCTCCATGCTTTTGGAGGTTTTCCAGACTTTTTTCTGTGGTTGATTTCAAGCTTCATAGCATTGTGGTCTGAAAGTATGCATGGTATAATTTCAATTCTTGTAAACTTATGAAGGGCTGTTTTGTGACCCAGTATATGATCTATCTTGGAGAATGTTCCATGTGCATTCGAGAAGAAAGTATATTCTGTTGCTTTGGGATGCAGAGTTCTAAATATATCTGTCAAGTCCATCTGATCCAATGTCTCATTCAGGGCCCTTGTTTCTTTATTGACCATGTGTCTAGATGATCTATCCATTTCTGTAAATGGAGTGTTAAAGTCCCCTGCAATTGCCACATGCTTATCAATAAGGTTGCTTATGTTTTTGATTAATTGTTTTATATATTTGGGGGCTCCCGTATTTGGCACATAGACATTTATAGTTGTTAGCTCTTCCTGATGGATAGACCCTGTAATGATTATATAATGCCCTTCTTCATCTCTTGTTACAGCCTTTAATTTGAAGTCTGGTTTGTCTGATATAAGTATGGCTACTCCAGCTTTCTTTTGGCTTCCAGTAGCATGATAAATAGTTCTCCATCCCCTCACTCTCAATCTAAAGGTGTCCTCAGGTCTAAAATGAGTCTCTTGTAGACAGCAAATAGATGGGTCTGGTTTTTTATCCATTCTGATACCCTATGTCTTTTGGTTGGAGTATTTAGTCCATTTACATTCAGTGTTATTATAGAAAGATACGGGTTTAGAGTCATTGTGATGTCTGTATGTTTTATGCTTGTAGTGATGTCTCTGGTACTTTGTCTCACAGGGTCCCCCTTAGGATCTCTTGTAGGGCTGGTTTAGTGGTGACAAATTCCTTCAGTTTTTGTTTGTTTGGGAAGACCTTTATCTCTCCTTCTATTCTAAATGACAGTCTTGCTGGATAAAGGATTCTCGGCTGCATATTTTTTCTGTCTAGCACACTGAAAATCTCGTGCCAATTCTTTCTGGCCTGCCAAGTTTCAAAAGAGAGATCAGTCACGAGTCTTATAGGTCTCCCTTTATATGTGAGGGCACGTTTACACCTTGCTGCTTTCAGAATTTTCTCTTTATCCTTGTATTTTGCCAGTTTCACTGTGATATGTCGTGCAGAAGATCGATTCAAGTTACGTTGAAGGGAGTTCTCTCTGCCTCTTGGATTTCAATGCTTTTTCCTTCCCCAGTTCAGGGAAGTTCTCAGCTATTATTTCTTCAAGTACCCCTTCAGCACCTTTCCCTCTCTCTTCCTCCTCTGGGATACCAATTATGCGTATATTATTTCTTTTTAGTGTATCACTTAGTTCTCTAATTTTCCCCTCATACTCCTGGATTTTTTTATCTCTCTTTTTCTCAGCTTCCTCTTTTTCCATAACTTTATCTTCTAGTTCACCTATTCTCTCCTCTGCCTCTTCAAGCCGAGCTGTGGTGGTTTCCATTTTGTTATGCATTTCGTTTAAAGCGTTTTTCAGCTCCTCGTGACTGTTCCTTAGTCCTTTGATCTCTGTAGCAAGAGATTCTCTGCTGTCCTGTATACTGTTTTCAGGCCCAGCGATTAATTTTATGACTATTATTCTAAATTCACTTTCTGTTATATTATTTAAATCCTTTTTGATCAGCTCATTAGCTGTTGTTATTTCCTGGAGATTCTTCTGAGGGGAATTCTTCTGCTTGGTCATTTTGGATAGTTCCTGTTGTGGTGAGGACCTTCAGGGCACTTCCCCTGTGCTGTGGTGTATAACTGGAGTTGGTGGGCAGGGCCGCAGTCCGACCTGATGTCTGTCCCCAGCCCACCACTAGGGCCACAGTCAGACTGGTGTGTGCCTTCTCTTCCCCTCTCCTAGGGGCGGGATTTACTGTGGGGTGGCGTGGCCTGTCTGGGCTACTTGCACACTGCCAGGCTTGTGATGCTGGGGATCTGGTGTATTAGCTGGGGTGGGTAGGCAAGGTGCACAGGGGCAGGAGGGGCAGGCTTAGCTCGCTTCTCCTTAGGTGATCCACTTCAGGAGGGGCCTTGTGGCAGCGGGAGGGAGTCAGATCCGCTGCCGGAGGTTTGGCTCCGCAGAAGCACAGAGTTGGGTGTTTGCGCAGAGCGAGCAATTTCCCTGGCAGGAACCGGTTCCTTTTGGGATTTTGGCTGGGGGATGGGCGGGGGAGATGGCGCTGGCGAGCGCCTTTGTTCCCCACCAAACTGAGCTCTGTCTTCCGGGGGCTCAGCAGCTCTCCCTCCCTTTGTCCTCCAGCCTTCCCGCTTTCTGAGCAGAGCTGTTAACTTATGACCTCCCAGACGCTAAGTCGAGCTTGCTGTCGGAACACAGTCCGTCAGGCCCCTCCGCTTTTGCAAGCCAGACTCAGGGACTCTGCTTGGCCGGGGAGCCGCCCCTCTGCCCCGGCTCCCTCCCGCCAGTCCGTGGAGCGCGCGCCGCCTAGCCGCCCTTCCTACCCTCTTCTGTGGGCCTCTTGTCTGTGCTTGGGTCCGGCGACTCCGTTCTGCTAATCCTCTGGCGGTTTTCTGGGTTATTTAGGCAGGTATAGGTGGAATCTAAGCGATCAGCAGGACGCGCGGTGAGCCCAGCGTCCTCCTACGCCGCCACCTTCCCAGAATTCTACACTTACTTTTATACCAACACAGTCGTAAAATAAAATTTGAAAATTTTTTATGGAGGAGGGGGCCATTATGGCAAAAGTTCCAAGGTCCCTAAAGTGTCATAATGTGGCTCTGCTAGTTGAGAGTGCTGGAGGTGCTACTCTGTGACTTTTGAGGCAATGTCAGCAAAGGCCATGCAACTCTGTCTGGTTCTCTTGGGAGGCTCCCAGCTCCCCTAACTCAACCATGCTGGAGAGGCCATGGCCCCATCAGCCTTGGGCTGAGTGAGTGAGCCACCTTGGACACTAGCCTCCCCAGAAGACTGCAGCCCCACATAGCAATAACATGACAGGCTCCAAGCCAGATCTGTGCAGTCAAACTCTCCCAAAATATCTGATCCACAAAACCATGACCACAATAAAATGTTTCATTTGAAGCAGCTAAATTTTAGGACAATTTGTTATGCTGAAATAGTCTGCAGAACATTCAGCCAAGGAAGGGACCTCAGAAGTTGGGGGCCTCATGGGGGTGATGAAGGATAGGTAGTTCCTGATCCCAGCACTTCCCACAGTTTTGGGTCAGTTTTATAAGAAACTAGGTTGCTGACTCCCTATAGTCCACTAATTCATTGATGAGCCCTGCATGTGATGGAATCTCTTCTTCAGTCAGTGGAATTAGGGGCATTGGCAGTGGGATCTTCGCTGTTGGGGAATTTGAGGTCCTGAGCAACAAGGTTGTGCTTTAGAGGGATCACTGTGGCTGAGGAATAAAGATCAGTAGGGGAGGTATATGGGAAGGGGTATAAGGAAGGTAGGGGAGATACCAGAGGAGAGGCCCAATGCCTAAGACAGGGTTCTTGGATTCAGATCTCAGAAACCACATCCAGCTAATTTATGCAGCAAAAAAGTTTACTAAATGGCACCTTCTCCCTCTCCCACTCCAATTGATGGAAGCCTGGAGAAAAAGGGCAGGGATTGGCAGCCAGACATCTGTGAACAAGGCCAAATTGTGCCAAAGGACAGTGACAATGATATGCAGAGTAGCTGTTGGACACTCAATGCTGCCATTGTACAAAAATCACCACCTCTTCCTCAGTCTTTGGGGGGAGGTCCTAGGTAACTGAACTGCCAGAGAGTGGGAAGAGAAAGCATCTACCCCACCTTGAGGTGCCATCTTTGTGGGCACCTCAAGACTTGTTTGGATACTGAGTAGCCCTAGACTGACAAATACATTTCCCTTCAGAAAGTGCAAACTTCTCCTGACCCACAGTGTGGTGATGGGCAGGGAGGAGAACTTGAAGACAGATGCAGGCTAGCTAGTGGAACAGAACCAGGCATTAGTCTCACAGTTGTTTGGTTCAAATCCTGGCTCTGCCACTTGGCAGCGGGGTGAATGTGGGTAACTTACGTGATTATTTGTCCCCCTAAATCTTTGCTTCTTTACCTGAAAGATATAGGACAATAATAGCATCCACCCTTAGAGCTGTGGTCAGGATGAAACATGATCCTTTTGATAAGCATATGCAATAATAGCTGCCCATAGTAAGAACCTAAGAGGTATTAGCCCTTGTCGTTATTTATGTTATTTTTGGCAACTGAAGGTAGACCTGTGGGCAGCGTGCTGTTTGGGCCTGTGGGCTGAAGGTGAAGAAGTCTTGGGGAGATGTACACTGGAGGGTGCAGATGTTGCATTCAGCACTGGTGGGCTGTGCTTTGGTGCTTCTGTGAGACTGGGACAGAGGTCCAGAAGGCCATAGATGTGCATGTAGGAGCGTGTACCCAGGCTGGAGACAGATTTGGCAGTTCTTGGCAAGCAGATGATGACTGAATCATGGGATCTCACATGGGGGAGAGAGAAGAATGCCCAAGGGAGCTTGAGAAATACAACATGTGAGTCTGGGTTTTCCTAGAGGCAGGCTCTGAGTCAGGCACTCCAGCATAAGTCATTTATCTGGGAGATGCTTTGGGACAACACCAGTAGGGGAGTGGGGAAGCAAGGTGGGAACAGGTCCCTAGAAGTAGAGCTGAACAGAGAGTAGGATGTATGAGCTTTATTGGTATTGGGGAAGGGTCTGAAGAGGTCTCAGGGGTGAGGGAGGTCAGAAAAGAGGGAGGAATTAGGCAAGGGTGTGCTCGTAGGTCCAGCTGAGCCTTGGCCTGATCTATGAGCAGAAAGAAGTTTGGAGCAAAAAGGGCTCTGCAGAGTTGTCCCTCTGCAGGCAAGCGGTAGCCTTGTATCAGTCTAGTATGTCAGTCAGACATTGTGGATGTGGGGATATAAGGGTCTAGGTTAAGGGCTTTTGTCAGCAGAGGGCAATTCTCATTAGGGGCAATGGTGAGCTGTTAGCAGCCTACAGTCAAGGCAGCTGAAGGGAGGTGTCAGAGCCCAAGAATGGGAGTCTGGATGGGGCACCTACAGCACCTAGGAAGAAAGCAAATTGAAATGTAATAATTAGCAAGTAACTGGGGCACACCCTTTTGGGGACCTCTGGGAAGCAGAATAGAATGCAAGTGTGAGTTATTCTACCCTAGGCCTGGGGCTGGTGGTCCAGGGCTTCTCAGGGCCTGTTAAGCCTTGGCACCTCTGGCTAGGAGGCAAAGTGGCCTCTGGAGACCAAAGACCCCAGGCAAAGACGTGGTCGGGTTGGCACTGGAGGCTGGGCTGCCTGTAGGCAGAATGGTCAGGGCATGAGATGGTGGACAGGGCAGAGCAGTGTCTATACAGCCTTTGAGGGGCGATATGAAAGAAGGAGCAGCCAGAGAGGCAGGAAGTAAATCAGAAGAGGAATGAATGAATGGGCTTGTTTGTGCACTCACATGGCAATACATTTTATTCACCCGTGTCTATCCTACTCCGATTGTATCTCTAATGCTGCCAGCCTGGCCAGGGCCGTCTCGGAAAAGCTGAGGAGGCATCTCTGTTGAGCCACTCACACCTGGTTTGCTGAGAAGAGCTGGGATCCGTGGGAGACCAGGGGAAACGGAGCGCACATTCCTGGTTAGCCCCAGAGAGGAGATGGAAACATTCCTTGGAAAATAATGAGCAGAGGAACCTTTACTGATTAGTTAAATCCCGGATAATCCCAGTTGAGGAAGACAGATCCGGACCCCTTAACAGATTTAGGGTTCCAAAACGACTCTGAGAGTGACCCAGGGCAGAGAGGCTCGAGAGGGCTCTGCCTCTGGCTGCAGATTTGTTTGTGAAGAGAGGGGGCTGGGAGGAGCCTATCCTTCACCCTTTCAGGGTCGAAGTTCCCCAAATTCTTGCTCCCGCCCATAGACTCTCTAACTGCAAGGGCGCAAGGGGACTCGCGGAGTGTGGATAGGCTCGGGGACCAACTCGCACTCTCCTTTCCCAGTCTCCTAAACGACTGGAAGCGCTCCCCACACCGTGGCCGTCGTGGAGCCAGGCGCTGGGTCCTGCTCCGGTGGCTGCGTTCCCATCCTTGGGCGCCGGGCCTCTGAGCAGATCCCGCAGAGTCCTGCGCGGTAGGCGACCTTCCGCCGCAGGCTGCTGGGGATGGGAGTGTGGACCTGGATTAGCGCTGCGAGAGAGAAGGGGAGGCACTTCTCACTGGGGAGGAGACCATGAGAGTGCCCTCAGGCGCTGCGTTCCAGTCGCCGCCACGATTCAAAAAGGAAGACACCCGGGGTTCAGCGGTCTCTCCAACCTGGTCTGGCGGACCCCTTCCTGCAGGTGGAGCAGGAGGAGGCCGTAGGGATGCTCCTGTACAGGAATTGCAAGGTTCCCTTAGAGCTCTGATTCCGGCTCCTTCTCTTGGCTTTCTCTCTTTCAGCTTCGCTTTCCCGGTTTCTCTATCTGTGACCGGTGTGACCGGGTTAATAAGCCTCAGTAGTTTTCATCTGCAAAAGAGGTTTTGTAAGATCCTTCAGAATGGGTTTAACCGGTGTGCTCTTGGCTCACCCCACCGTGTGGGGTGGCCGAAGTTGGGCTCCTCCCGCCCTACCTTTTGGTACTTTGGGATTCCTAGCCATCCACTTGAGGTCTGTCCTCCTGGTGATCACCTGCCTCTTTTGCAGAGGGGAGGGGAGGGAGACTTCAAGACCCTAGTGGAGGCTAGGGGAAGCTGTCGGCACTCCAAACTGCTAGAGCTGCGAGAGCATCCGGGCTAGCAGGGGAGCCGCCTCTTAGACCCTCCCCTTACGAGTGACCCGGGTTGGGCCACCCTAGGGCCAGTGGTTCAGCCTGTTGGCCCAGGAGTTGGTCTGCAAAATGTGTGGATCGTTAGGTGTCTTCTTAAACTGCGGCCCCAAATTCTGAATTACAAAACGACTATTCTGCAGGGCAAAGAGCTAGAGCACTTTGGTTTGGTCCTTTACCACCAACACCCTACTTTAAACCCAGAGATAAATTTGGGGAAAATTCCTGGCGGAGCCGAAAACGACGCTGGCGTCTAAAGCCGCCCCCGCCCCTGAACGATTCAAATGACAATTATCTCAAAGGAAAGTTATTGTTTTGCTAATCCCAGGAACAGCTTGCGAGGGGGAGATTTGGGTCTTCCTTTAATAATGGAAAGCTAATGCGCAGCCTCTTGTAATTATCTTTATCTGAAACCCCTCGTTTAATCTGCATGTTTAACAGTGGCCCCACTCGAAGGCGCAGGGAGCGGGAAACCCACTTTCCCTGACTCGGGGTCCTCTCTGGCGCGCTCAGGGAGACAACGCCGCGTACGGGTGGTCTCAGAGAGTTGCCGCCTGCTCGCTGGGCGACCTCAGACCGCTGGGCCCTTAGGAGGTGGGACTGAGGAGATTCTGTGTCCATGGTTCTATGTTTGGGAAGGGTGGGCTCAGGGTTTCGAGCGATTCGGGTTGAGTGGACTCAAATTTTCACAAATTTCACTTGTGAGCCAGGAGTGATTTACTCACGTGCTTTGGCGCCAACTTCAACAAGCCAGGGAGTTTCACAGGAAAATCTTTCTTTGAATAATGTAAAATCTGACAGTAATTTGTTTGCCTCCGTGAAGAGGGGTGTTCCCAGTAGACAGGTCCTATGTTCCAATTTACACCCCCCCTACACACCCAATTTAGAACTGTCAGATAAAATACTGATACATACTCATACTAAAAAAAAAAAGTTCATTGTATATCTGAAATTCAAATTTCACTGGATCTGAAGTATTTTTGTTTGCTAAACCGGCACCGTTCCTTAGTCCACTCTATATTTGTTTCTCCCTACTCCCCCTTCTCTCAGCTCTTGTGAGTTTTGCGCCCGCTGCAGCTCAGCCATTAGGGCTCTGGGGGTGAATTTGGCTGGAGGTGGAGTGGGCGTGGATTAAATAAACGTTTTCCACTCCTCTCCCTTCAGAGGTTTTCGTGGAAGGTGTTGGCTCTGGCGGTGGAGTTGGAGGGCTGGTGAGTGTCATACTGGTGGTAGTGTGGCTAGGAATGAGGCCCTAGGTCTTAATGAGCAACTGTGTCTTGGGAGGGAGCCTTCGAGGTAGCTGTGAGGGGGACCTCCACCTAGAGAATCTGGAAGGAAAGGAAGACCACTCCGGGGCCTGGAAACTGCAGCTTTTTAGAGGAACCAGCAGATAGCAGGGTCGTGCCCTCCCTACTTTCCTTTCACGGAGAACGGGGGAGGGGGCTGTCGGGTGGGGACTGGGCAGGGGGACAGCTGGAGAGGAGAGAAAAGGAGGTAATTGAGGGGACTGCAGCTGGGAGGGCGGCGACCGAGGGGAGGGAAACTGGTGGCGTCCCCAACTCGCAGGGTCCTGGGCGATGACGCGTCCGCGCCCCACTGATTGGAGCCCTCCCGGCCTTCCGCGCCCGACGGGCTGTCAGGGAGTATAAAGCATCCTCCGAGCTGTGCCCTCTCCGCAAACGTGACCTAGAGAAAGTCAAGCCTCACCGACTGAGAAGCCATGACATTCCGGGACGCACTTTGCGACGGGCGCTCCAGGAGCAGGGTGCTGGTGCCTGGCAGCTCCCCCAGCGGCTTGCGCCCCCGCGGGTTCGCCATTACGGATCTTCTGGGCCTGGAAGCTGAGGTGCCCGCGCCTGCCGGCCCCGGGCCAGGATCTGGCTGCGAGTCCTCCGTGGCCGCACCCTGTACGGGTTCGGGTCTCGCGGGCTCCTGCATGGCGCGCGGGGCCCTCCCATTGGGGCTCGGCCTTCTATGCGGCTTCGGAGCACAGCCCCCCGCGGCCCCTCGGGCGCCTTGCCTGCTCATGGCCGACGTGCCGTTCCTGCCACCCGGGGCGCCTGAACCCGCTGCCCCGCAAGCCCCTGGTCGCCCGCCGCCCCCTCTCGGCAGCCAGAAGAGCAGCGAGAGCGTCTCGACGTCCGGTAATCAGGCCAACACATCGGGGTCTTGCCCCTGTTTCCTCAGGCTTGGGGCCGTACAGGGGTAACTCACCATCGTCTCATTGAGCCCCTACTCCCAGCATCCCGGATCTAAGGGAACTCGGGACCCCAGAGCGCGGCCCCGTCGGGGGAGGCGTATTCTAGCAGTCTCGCTCCCTTCCCCTTGTCTTTCCCTAAGTCCCTGCCTCTTCTCCGGGACCTGGTCCCGCAGCACAGCAGATACTGCCACCACTCCGTTCCGGACCTACCCCGGGGGTCTTGGCGACTAAGCAGCGGTCTCTGAGGGTTTTTCCCTAGCCCCCGCCTGAGCCTCGGTCTCTGCGAACGGCATAGGTCGGGGAGGCCAGGGCGTGCTTGTTCATCACCAGCACAGAACCCACTACCCCGCGGGGGCTCAAAGGTTTGCTGGATTCAAAGAGTGAAGAGAGCAGGGCCTGGAGGCCTAGAACTGTCCGCCTCCCGGGGTGCTGAAATAGGAGCCTAGGTACCGCGCTTTTTTCCTTGCGTTGCCTTCCGTCCTCCCGCACACGTGAGAAAGGAAGCAACCTTGCCAATTTCATTGCAGCTATGCTCAACATTTTGTTCCAAGTCCAGCTATTTCCTCAAAGAAGTTGAGGTGCATTACGGGGAAAGAGAAGGCAATGAATGTCTATAAAGAGCAAAGGCCAAGAAATTGAGAGGTTTGGGGTGTGGGGGGAATAAAATGGAAAATTATACAAGAAAACGCAGACTGAGAGAAACTATGTAGTAAAACCTAGAGCTAAGCATCTAGTAGGCAGATGAGGCAAAAAAGTACGTTGAGTCTCTCCACTGAAACTAAAAGTAATAATATAATAAAAGTAAGCATGCCAATTTAGCAGACAAGCAAGCTTTCATTCAGTTAAAAAAAAAAAACAACACCTCACAAGTCTCTGTGTAAGATAAAATGACGCCTTCTATTAGTGGTTTCATTAAAAATGCAAAAACCACCTTCATAGGATGAATTCTTTCTGTGAGAAAATGAAAGGCAAAATACCACTAGATCTTGTTAAGAGTGAGTTTCCTGGATCTGCTTCCAGAGATTTGGAATTGGTACAGGAGAGCAGGGAGTGCACGTCTGACAAAGGTTTTGATGTCAAACCTTAGCCGCCCCACTTAGAGAAATGTTGGTTTATTGGTTAAGATGAGGAGTTGGAGGCAGAAAGAAGTGGATGAATTTGGGAGCTAAGTGGGAATAGAGAGTGTCATTAATGGCCAAGTAGCTTCACGCAGTCTGGGGTTTGACTCCCAACTTCACCATGTACTACCTGTGTGAACTTGGGCAAGTTACTTAATCTCTCTGCACTTCAGTTTCCTCATCTGTAAAAATAGAATAATACTAGTAGCTATCTTGGAGTTCTTTTATGAAGAATAACTGTGATAATGCATGGACAATGCTAAGCACAGTGACTGGAATATAGTGAGTGCTAAAAATGCTAGCGAATATTGTTAAATACTCACATTCTCCAGCAGAATAATAACTTCAAACCTCATATTAAAATCCAGAGAAGAAAGTGAAAAATGTGCTCACCTTTAAAAAGTTTTCCTTCCTTCCTTCCTTCCTTCCTTCCTTCCTTCCTCCCTCCTCCTTCCTTCCCTCCCTCTTTCTTTCTTTCTTTCTTTCTTTCTTTCTTTCTTTCTTTTTCTTTTTCCTTTTCTTCTTTCTTTCTTTCTTTCTTTCTTTCTTTCTTTCTTTCTTTCTTTCTTATAAAAGGTAATATGCTCACCTTTAAAGTCCTCTCTTTTCTCCGGTGCTAACAGATGAGGACAGCCCATCTGAAGATAGGAGTGACCTGAAGGTGTCCCCCACCCTTGGCAAGAGAAAGAAGCGGCGACACAGGTATACAGCCAGGCTGTCCTCCCTGACTATTTCCTCAGGACACAGTATCTGAGAATATATGATGCTGCATTATGGCAGGCCCAGTGACCTCCTGGTTGGCACATAGTAGGCATTTGGGAACATAATTCTGCTATTCATAGGAGGCTACAGGACAATCTTTGTAGCATTTTAAAGACAAATTTGTGGACCTTTAAAATAGATATTCTTAGAATGAGTTGATAGAATTCATTGAGGAGAAAAAAATGTTAAAGAACTTGTTGTTTTTGAACGAAACTTCTGGACTTTCCAGAGGCTAATCATTCAGAGGTGATATGTCCAGTTATCATGAGGAGGGCTTTTAGGGTGTGGAAAGGCAGGCATGGGGTCTTCTAAGTCTGGGAAGCCTGGTAGCCTCCTGCGGACGTGTGCCCACATATGTGCTTTGGGCTTCCCTACAGGACTGTTTTCACCGCCCACCAACTGGAAGAGCTGGAGAAGGCATTCAGCGAGGCCCACTACCCTGATGTGTATGCCCGGGAAATGCTGGCTGTGAAAACTGAGCTCCCTGAAGACAGAATACAGGTGTCTAGGGTCCCTTTTCTCTTTCCCAGAGACATCACAGAGAACATGTTTTTCTCACACACCCACTGGTCAACCCACAGCCACCTGTAGACAGCCTAACACATTCCCATTGACACACACTGAGGCTCACTGGCTGCAGGTACCACAATGCTAGAGACTTACTGTATTTTTATTCCAAGAAGATATTTCCTGTAATCTGCATGTCTTTTTTTCCTTTTATTTATTAATTCTTTAAAATTACACAATAATGTGTGCTGCAACTAAAAACTACATATATAGCTATATATATCTATAACTCTATCTATTATCTATCTATCTATCTATCTATCTATCTATCATCTGTCTGTCTAATCTTTGACTATCACTCCTTGAGAGAAAACAATGTAAATATCCTGCTGTAATCTTCCTTCACACCATCTCTGTGTTTATATCTGGCTGTGAATATGTTTATATATCTCTATCTATCTCTCTATCTCTATCTCTATCTCTATCTCTATCTCTATGTCTATCATCTATATCTATACTTACACACACAGGATTTTGTGTGTAAGGTATTGAGTTATACTTCTTAGTCTTTTGTTTGACAATGCACCTTGAACATTTCTCTAGGAAAGATTTGCCACTAACTCACTCTTTTTTTTAAACAACTAAACAATATTCCATATTATTCCTTTATTAAGATAATATTTTCCAGGAGAATTATCACCAACAACCCAAAACCTGGGGGTTAGAAAGGACCATTGCCAGCGTGAACTCTTTCTAATCAATGAAAAAAATCAGGAAACATAATAGTCTACTTCTTTACACAATCTGAGAAAGAACACTTTGATTTTATTTTTTGTCATTTCTCATTTTCTGGAAAGCCTCAGTGGAAACTGCACATTAGCCCCACAATGATGAGTCCTTTTGAGTTCTGAGTGAGCAGTAGGTACAGCTCCTCAAAGGTCTGGGACTTGAGTGGATAGTTGGCCCTTTTAGAACTCCCTGCTCAGGGGAACCTAGAAGCATCCTCTTTACTGTGTCTCCTCCTGTATGCTCTTCTGCTTCCTGTCCTGCCTCATATTAGGTCTGGTTTCAAAACCGGAGGGCCAAGTGGCGGAAGCGGGAGAAGCGCTGGGGTGGCAGCAGCGTGATGGCGGAGTATGGGCTCTATGGGGCCATGGTGAGACACTGCATCCCGCTGCCAGACTCTGTCCTCAACTCCACTGAGGGTGGCCTGGTTGGTTCCTGTGCACCATGGCTTCTGGGTAAGGAAGAAGGACCCTGCAGCCAGCAAGAGGCCCAGAGATACTGGGGGAGGGAGTGGGGTTCCCACAAAAGGCAGCCATTTGCAAAGCCAATCAATGTAAATTTACTCAGATTTGGGCCCAGAATATCACATCCAATTTTTAATTAATTCAAAGGCTTGAACTGTGGTCAATTGATTTATTTTGCATTGGAACTGTGTACACAGTGTGTGGAAAGGTCACATTAAGCCTTGGTTTTAAGAGTGGAATGATGTAATATGTGAAATACATTCCAAAATGTTAGAATTTTTGGAAATCATACAACTTAGAGCTCATGGTAATAGTAATGAGGGCAGTGCTAAGCAGTGAAACTTGCAGGTGATTAACGCCCTACAAATCAGAGCCAGGAGGTCTGGGTCTAGGTCCTGGCAGTCCGCCACTAACAACCTGCTTTTCTGTCTCTTAGACTTTTGGTGCTAGAACAGCCTACACTGGTAAGGTCCAAGTTTTGAGGCTAGGCATTCTGGTGTTTTCTGTTGTTACCAGAGACCAATGGGTAGAGATCACACCTTAGAGGAATGAGTCACAAAATAGCACCCAGGGCAGGGTGGGAGATTAGAGTTAGGTGTATGTATGAGGAATTCTAGGCTGGTAGGGGGAGGAGGTTTTTTGTTTAGCAAACATTTTTTTTAGCCCCTACCCCCAGACACTATGCTGAGACTAGAGATACCAATAGTAAATATGGTCCTGACTTTGCCCTCAAAGACTGAAGAGACAGAATTTGGGGCAGGGAACCAAGTTCACCCTTCTGAACTTCCACAAGCAGGTCAGATGTGGGGCAGTGATGCTCACTGGCATCTGCATATCTGTGGCCTTGTAAGAAAGTGGGCTCAGTGCTGCCAGACAGTCTTACTTCCAGAGAAGCTGGAAATCTGGCTTTTGATATAAAATCTCCTGATTTTAAAATATTGGCAACAATTAAATTTGAACAATTACTGTGATATCCAAATAAGGCACCTTTGTTGGGTACACCCCACAGACAGATATTAGATTTAACCCTTAATGGGGGTAGTTGCCTAGCTGGTTCCCCTAGAGGCCCTGGAGACAGATGATGATGAAGGCATTTTTTTTAACGTTTAATTATTGAGAGACACAGAGAGACAGAGAGAGACAGAGCATCAGCATGGGAGGGGCAGAGAGAGGGGGACACACAGAATCCGAAGCAAGCTCCAGGCTCTGAGCTGTCAGCACAGACCCCCACATAGGGCTCCAGCCCACAAACTGTGAGATCATGACCTGAGCAGAAGTTGGATGCTTAACCAACTGAGCCACCCAGGTGCCCTTATGATGAGGACATTTCTAATGGGATTTAGAGAAGCTAGACAAGGAAGAATTTACAAAATTGCTGAATTTGGAGATACCTATTTTTATTTTTTCTCTTCTTTTTTGGAAGGGATGCATAAAAAATCCACAGGGATGATAAGGAAACCAGGAAGTGAAGAAAAGCTGACAGGACTCTGGGACTCAGACCAACTCCAGGAAGGTTCTAGCCCAAGGCAGACAGGATCCCAGAGAAGCTCAGATGAAGCCAGCCCTGAGAATGGCTTGGAAGATATGGCCATTGATCTCTCCAGCTCTGCCCGGCAGGAGACCAAGAAAGTACACCAGGGCACCAATGCTAGAGGATGCTCAGACTCCTCAGGGCTGGAGGGTCTCCAGCCAGGGAAGGTGGGAGCCTGATGAGGCCCACAGGCCCTGCCCTCAAAGGCTGGCAAGTTCATCCCTTATGGCATTTTCCACAAGATAACAGTTGTCTAAGACAAGGACTCTCAGCTGGATTTTCTTCTTCCAGTGTCAGGATAAAATGTAATGCCACTTGCTTTAAGAAGACAAATGGATACCTTAGGGAAAGCCCATTTCACCCTAGAATGGAAACCATTCCTTAAAGGCAGTTAATTTTATGTAAAATTTTACTTCTTTTTTGTAGAAATTGAGAAGGGAGGATGTAAAGTTCAAAAAGTGTATTCACTGCTGGGCCTCATTTGAGATTTGGTTCAATATACTGTGTAAATTAATAGGTGGTCTGATGTCCTCCATCTGAATTTGAAAATATAAATTTATTTAATCTCCAGAGAATCAGATGTCTTTATAAATAGCAAAGACCCCATACAGACATATGAATGAATTATAGTATCTTTACCTTGAACTTGGCTTTGGACATTTCACTTTTCTCATTAAGCAATACTTTGTATTATCCTGAGTGTCATTTGATAGGCTGTGCATATCAGAACTCATAAACAAGAAAGCAACCCATACTTTCCCTTCCCTTCTGAAATAGGATGGGACTGTGTTTAATATCTATAAACAGTGTTTTAAGGTCAGACAAAGCTTCTTGGTCTTTTAAAATTTATGTTTGAAAGCACTTTAGCAACTTGGATTTCATGAATGTTTTGTTTCCTGTATTTCCTTTGCAATTTATTTATTATTTAAGAATAAACATTGTGTGGTGTGTTTGCTTTTCAAGGCACTATTTCTGTTACACATATGTACATCTCCAAGATCACTGATCCCCTAATAAAGCTCTCCCCCCACCCCCCATTCCTATCGGCCCTTTTCAATCTCAGGATTGAAGGATTGAAGGATTTCATTTTCCAGGCTGCAGCACGTGTCATGTGTAGCTTTGTAAACTCCCATAGGGTGGTGGCTGGGTCTAATTCACCTTTTAGAGTTCAAGTTCAGAGAGACTTAGGTTTGAGGGGGAAATGTGAAGCTTCATGAAGAAGGCAGAATGGGGAAGGAAAGTGGGGAGCTTGAGAGGCTTTCTCTGGAAATCAGTGCAGTCAGGCTGGGCCTGCTTTCTCTCATCTCTCCATGAGAACACAAAGGATCCCTTCCTTTGGCCTATTTTTCTCATCCTTGTTAATTCCATACTCTGTGAGAATTAAATATCACCTATCCTTACTGCAGAAGCAGAAAACCATGAGCACTACCTTCTTTTATTCATTCTGGCTCATAGAAATTATTGCTGAATCCTGACACTGCACAGCGAAAGAGCAGGTGTTGGTGAAGAACTCTAGAAGTTATGTTCTATCTTTCCTGTCTAGAGGCAGCATGCCAGGCTCTAAGCCAAGTGGCCATACTTGCTCTGGACCATCTTCTGCCTTCCAGCTGGTCATAAGATTCTTGCTTCCATCTCTCATCCTTAGTTTATCCAGGGTTGAATTTGAGCTAGTAACCTGTTTAACTAATATACATCGCACTCATAGAATAAAATATTGCGCAACCTCTAAAAATGGTAACAATAGGGCATATTGTTTCATATTTCATACTAATTAAATATTGGTGATTAAAAACTAACTCTAAATAAATGGAAAGAAAGATATAAGTAGAAGTAAACAAATATGTAAAGCAGAATGAAATAAAGAAACAATTAGTTTTACATAAAAATATACAAATAGTGGACAAATTTCTATGAAATATCATAAAGAAAGAACAAACAGGAAGAGGCAAAAGAGAAAGGGACCAGAATGAGTAATGTAGACAATTTTAAATACATAATAAAATACTATTCACGACTGGCAAGTATACTGATATGTTTTAAAACTCCCCCACAAATGGGCACATTTTCTGGAAAAATACGTATTACTAACATTAACTCCAGAATAAACATGGGATTTGAAAAATCACTAACCAAGAAAGTCAATTGTATTATAAAGTGGCTCTAGATATAGATGGGGTTACGTGTGAATTCTTGACATTTTTGAAGGAAGAGATCATTTTCATGGTATATAAGTTGCTGCTGAGCATAGAAAGAGGTGAAAGGGTTTCTAACCCTAACATAACCTGGATTCCAAAACCCAAAGAAGATAGTGTAGCCACTCTCCTCAAAACTCTCTAGTTAGCACCACTAATGGGAATATGAAATTCCTAAATAAAGTGTCAGTGTCTGGAATTTAATAGTATGCTGGAAACAATCTTGGACGACAGAAGGTCTACCCCAGGAATCCAAAGAGAATTTAATATTGTGAAAGAAAATTATTTAAACATTTTATTGACAACCCAGATAAACAAAAAGCTATCTTAACAGATTCATTCAACAAATACCTATTTCTTTAAAAAAACACCTTAAAGGTAGGAATAGAAGGATGCTTATTTCAAAAACAGCATCTCAATATTTTATAATGCACATATACATATATATAAAAACACAGTCTTTGAGGTAGCTCTGTTACCCTCTCACTTTGTAACTGTGGATGCATTACATAGCCTTTTTGATCTCTCACTTTTTTCAGTCATAAAATGGGGATAATAATAGAACACTCATTTTCCCGGAAGATTAGACCAGAGAACATGAGTAATGTACTTAGCTTGGTTTCTGGCATGCAGAGAAAGCAAAATAAATATTAGCTATCATTATGACTATTAATGGCATTCCTATTAATATCAAGACTCAAATGAGAATACTTACCACCGTTATTTAACAACATGGTACCAACTAAGTACAGGATGGAATAGTAGTAACCTGTTGGAATGCTTTGTGTAAATAACATTTAGGAAGAGCTCCAGGAACAAAGTAGGACAGACTTTTGTTCTTTTTTCATGTTTTCTAAGTTCTGTAAAGTTGGTATGTAAAAATAAAATAAATTTGTTGTTACTATTATTAAAATAGTAATACCTCTTTTTCAATTTAAGGCTAAGTTCACACTGGACAAGAACTCTTTTAGGGGTGCCTGGGTGGCTTAGTCAGTTAATCATCTGATTCTTAGGCTCAGGTGATGATCCCAGGGTCTTGGGAATGAGACCTGTGATGGGCCCTCTTCCACTCTCCACTCCACCCCCACCCACATGGCTTGGGTGTGGAGCCACCTTGAGATTCTCTCTCCCTCTGCCCCTTACCTCCTTTCTCATGCTCTTTGTCTCTCAAATTAAAAAACAAAAACAAAACTTTTTAAAAACACAGTGTGAAAACTTTTTTTGATGAGAAATCTGCACTTTGCTCATGTCTCCTGTCTGGTTCTCGAAAGTGCCAATTTAATAATGAGGAAACAAGCAGGCATTTTATACAAGTGTTTTAAAATCCTTACTAAAATCATGCAGCAGGTCAAATTTAAGCCTGACCACAGACTGACAGCAGGACTGAATCATTTCCAGCTTTCAAAATTATTTTCTGGCTGAAATGTGGCTGTAAAAGCCCCAAAGCAGATTTTTAAAAATTACAATTTTAGCAAGGCCAATTTGGAAAGATTCCTAATATGTCACACTCCCAGAGTCACACTCCCAGCTGGCTGAGAGTATCAGGAGGAAGCATATCAGTGCATGAGAAACATTCATGATTTCAGGAGATATTTTCAGAAATGACAGAAGAACAAGAGATAGAAATCAATATTGTTTCCTTTGGTTTAGCAGTATAAATACAATAAACTATCCACACACTATGTATATACATACATACATATCTGAACCATTTGAGAGGAAGTTGCATACAAAATCTGGCCCTTTATTTTTTTTTATGGCTTTATTGAGGTATTATTGACATAGGCCATTTTGTAAATGTAAGATGCACAATATAATGATTTGATACATGTATATATTGCAAAATGTTTGCTGAAATAGGTTAGTTAACACATGCTTCACCTCACAGAATTATCATTTGTTTTTGTTATGGTGAGAACATTAAAATGCTACTCCCATAGCTACTTTCAAGTATGCAATACAGTACTGATAAATATAGTCACCATGCCGTACCTTAGATCTCCCAAATTTATTTATCCTATAACTGAAAGTTTGTGCCTTTTGACCATATCTATTTCCTTCACTCCTCCGCCCTGGCAGTCACCATTCTACTCTCTGTTTCTATGGGTTTGGTTTTTTCAGATTCCACATATAAGTGAGATGATATAGTATTTGTCTTTCTCTGTGTTGGTTTGTAAGCCCCTTGGGAGCATCCTAGGTAAAATCTGAAACCTGCAACTGTACACAGAAGGCAGAGAGAAATAAAGAGGCGGACACTCAAGGTTGGTAGGTGGGCATTCTAATACACAAAGAAAACTCACGTATGAGGCTTGTCTTGGGTGGCAGCAAGACAAATAGATTTCTGCACCCACCTGCCAGATCTTAAAAGTTTTTACAGAGGCCTTTACTGGGTTTAGTCATATATACTGCCCAGATGGTCTCAAGACCTCATTCACTTTCTCAAGGTTGTGTCCTTGGGGAAACCTCTAGAGTGGGGAAAAGCAAGTAGAATACATATTCTAAGAACAGGGGAGGGGGTGAGGAGCCAGATTGCCAGGGTCCAGTTCATAGGTGAACCAACAATCAAGTCATAGCCCCCAAAAATCTGTCTGACTTATTTCACTTAGCATAACCACCCCCGCCAGGTCCATCCATGTTGTTGCAAAAGGAAGGATTTCCTTCTTTTTCGTAGCTGAATAATAATCCATTATTGTTATTATATATTATAATATTATATATTATATGTATATCACTTTCTTTAAAATTTTTTAAAAATGTTTTTATTTTATTTTTGAGAGAGAGAAACAGAGCATGAGCAGGGGAGGGGCAGAGCGAGAGACACAGAATCTGAAGCAGGCTGTACTGTCAGCATAGAGCCCGACGCAGGGTTTGAACTCATAAACCGCTAGATCATGACCTGAGCTGAAGTTGGTGCTTAACCGACTGAGCCACCAGGTACCCCATATATCACTTTCTTTATCTGTTCATCTGTCAGTGGACACTTAAGTTGTTTCCATGTGTCAGCTATTATAAATAATACTGCTATGAACATGAGGGTGAAGTTACCTCTTCAAGTTACTGATTTCATCTCCTTTGGATCTATCCCCAGAAGTGGGATTGCTGGATCATATGGTAGTTTTATTTTTAATTTTTAAAACAACTTCCATTCTCTTTTCCGTTGTGGCTGTGCCTCTTTATCTCTTAACACTGTGTGTATTTCCTAAGAATAAGGACTTTTTTTTTTAAATGTTTTTTACTTATTTTTGATAGAGACAGACATAGCAAAAGTGGGGGAGGGGCAGAGAGAGAAGAAGACACAGAATCTGAAGCAGGCTCCAGACTCCTAGCTGTCAGCACAAAGCCCAACGTTGGGCTCAAACTCACAAACCGCAAGATTATGACCTGAGCCGAAGTCAGATGCTTAACCAGCTGAGCCACCCAGGTGCCCCAGGACATTCTTTTATATAACCTGAGTAGTTATAAACTTCAGAAAATCTGAATCAATATTTTGAATATGAACACAATATTCTAAAATTGAACAGAATACAGTATTTCTCAATCTGAATCTTACATTTTTATCTGATACAATACAGTATCAATTAGATACATACCTAATTACTGAATTAAATACAGTATTCTAATCTGAACATGACATTTTATTTAATACAACTCTGTATGATTACAATATTCTAAATCTGAAAAAAAATACAGATTTCTAAATGTGGATGCAAGCCTCTTATCTAACCCCACAGTCACATTTCAATTTTGCGAATTGGTTCCATAATGTCCATTGGTTCCATAATGTCCATAATGTTACCACAATTTCCTTTTTCCATACAGAATCCAGTCGAGAATCATGTATTACATTTAGTTGTCATGTCCCTTCAATCTGGAACATTCCTCAGCCTTTTGTTGTCTTTCATGACATTGATATTTTTTAAGCACATGGATCAATTATAAGATGCCCCTTCAGTTTGGGTGTGTTTAATGTATCTTCATGAGTAGATTTCAGGTTTGGTGGGACTATCCCTGATGTGAACAGCTGACAGGATTAGAAAGGTGGCTGAGTAGAAAGGCTGCAGGTGGGAGATAGGAGAGCAGGGGCTCCTGTTACCTGCTATACATCCACTTGCATTATTTGAGCTCTTAACATATTACTATTTGATAACTTTTTTTAAGACTGTACTTTTAAGTAATCTCTACACTCAACATGGCGCTTGAACTCACAACCCTGAGATCAAGAGCCGCACACCCTACTGACTGAGCCAGCCAAGCACCCCAACAATTTTTTCAAACTAAGGGAAACTTATATTGGAAGGCACATATTTTGGAGATAGATGGGCATGGTAGTTGTTTTTCAAATCCTTTGAGGAGGTTAAAGAGATGGACAAGGCAATACATGATCTAAGGAAGAATCTTTTCTGTTGAGGAGAGTAAATCACTTTCCATCTACTTAGACATTTCGCAACTCTTGGAGGTGGTGTCCTAGAAATTCAAATCATAATTGCTTTGAAGGTTGAGAGACCTAGACTTTCTGCTCTCCCTTTCCATATTGCTGAGCTCATGCTGGGCATATAATGGCAGCTCATGAACTCTGGGCCATTGGTTCAGATATTGCTTTTGAGATTCTTTGGCCTCACTTTGGATGCTGAGTGAGGGCTGGAAAGTTTTTAAGAATTCTGGGAATGGGACCATGGGTTTGTAATGGGTGTAGTGATTTCCCTAGCAGTTCTAAGATCTGCCTCTCCAAGAACTGTTGTGAAATACTCTCACAATTTTAACTTCAGTTCATCTAGGCCCCTATTTATAGGATTTTATCAGATAGCAAGCAAGCCGCTTCAAACTCTGTTTTGGTTCATGATCACCTTTAGCTACACCCTCTACTGCTGTTGAATTTTGCTCCTCTGGGAAACTTCTCATGAAGTTTTGTTCTGCCTAAATAAACATGCCAATTTCCCTTTGTCATCACTTATGCTCCCCTTTCCAGACTCCCCACTTGCAGGCCTCCTAGAAATGCAAAAATTTCCCAGGTGGTTGTATTCTTTCCCACATCTGGTACCTGGCTGATGAGAGTAAAATCTTATTTGTGACATCTAGGTCCAACATACAGATGCAGGAATCTGTTCTTTTGGAAACACCTCTCCATATTAAAGGGCTTTGTTCATCCTCTCAAGTACTTCTACAGCACTTATCTGTCAGGAAGGAACTATAGATACTCATGGTGCTATTCTCACTTTTTTGGATACCTCCTTTCCTTAAAAGTTCACCCCAAGGCTGGTTATTTTCTCTCTTTCTTCTATAAAAGAAATAAAGAGAAAAAGAGAGAAAGAGAGAAAGAGAGAGAGAGAGAAAGAGAAGAAAGAAAGAAAGAAAGAAAGAAAGAAAGAAAGAAAGAAAGAAAGAAAGAAAAAGAAAGAAAGCGGGAAAGAAGGAGCAAAGGAGGGAGTGAAAAAAGGAAGGAAAGAAAGGAGGGAGTGAAAAAGGGAAGGAAGGAAAGGAGATAGGGAAGGAAGGAAGGAAAGAAGGAAGGAAGGAAGGAAGGAAGGAAAGAAGGAAGGAGAGAAAGAAGGAAGGCAGGGAAAAACCCCCAAACCCAAAACTCACATAAGCATCACAAGTTTACCCACTGGTGCCACCTGTTGGCAAGCACACTGATATGCTTTTGCCTTGCTTGTAGCTTAATATCCATCTAAATTCACAGCTTGAACTAATATCCATCTAAATTCACAGCTTGAACATTTTTATGTGAAGGACATTCTATGTTTTTCTACCTTCATCTTTATAACTCATTAGCCACCTTGCTTGTTCAGCTTCACAGCCTTAGGATTTCTCTTTCACTCCCTTCCACCCAAGGCCACCTGCACTATCTCTTTTCTCTTTCTCTCTTCAACACACTGTCAGTTTTGTACAATGACTGAAATTGCATTAAATTCTGAGCAAAGGGAATGGGGATGCAGCCAAGGATGGGAGGTAGGGGATATTCTGGGATATCTTTAAATGTCATGTGTAGGGAGCCCATGGCCGGGCTGGAATTCCATAAAAATAACCAGTGTAAGCCCAATATTGCAAAGAAGTATGTGTTCATGTGTGTGTGTGTGGGGGGGGGGGGGACAGAAATCCATTTCTTTTACCAAACAATACAGTGAAGAGTCCTTCAAGAAATTTCTGATTGAGATACTCTTGTGCCCCACATTACATCTTCTCGAACATCTCTTAACTTTGGCTGTATGCACTGGCTTTGCAAGTCTGGGCGCTGCATTGAATGTCTCCTGCTTTCTGCCTGAGATTCTGGAACACTGAGGCATGGATCCTTCTGGGAGTCCACCTGGTACTTCCGCCTGTGAGACCTGGAAGTGCAAAAAGTCATAACTCATGACCAGCAGGTGGTGGAATCCTTGTGGATGAATGCTCTCCTTTCCACCTCTGTGATGGACAACTCTACCCTGCGTTCTACAAAGCACCTTGAAAGCCTTGGTGGATCCATCTCTCATGGTCCACAGGAGTGACAGACAGGAGAATGGACTCTTGCTGTGGCATTCCCTCTTTCTTGTTCTGTCTTGCACTCCTCTATCACCCCTCCTCTTTCTCCCTGGATGTCTTCTCAAGCCAAACCACCTGTCACAAGCCCTCAAGGGTCTCAGGCGGGTGTGGTAGAACAACATCCTAACCATGACAGAGTGTAGTGGAAACTGAAAGAACTCTTATGATCTGAAATTCCACCTGCACACACAAACTGGCTTTACTGAATTCAATTTTGTAAACAAAGCTTGAATCCAATCAAACAGCCATTTTTGTAAATCTAAATCCAGTCACTGTCCCAATTTTTATAAGATGGTTTTGGGATTGTGTATACATGACCTGAAAATTATGAGGGTTAATTTGTTGGTTTCTCTTTGTATTTCTGTCAATTTTTACTTAATGCTTTTGGAGTTGTATTTTTAAGTGTACACAAGTTAAGAATTACTGATGACCATTTATCATATGTAATTTCCCTCTTATTTTGAATTACTGTCCATTTTGTCTGATATTTAATTCATATTCATTTGGTAAATATTTTCCATGCTTCATTATCAATATTTCCATATATTTACATTTTATTTTTTCCCACACATTTACATTTTAGATTGAGGTAAATTTCTTGAAAAAGTATCTAGTTGGGATTTTTTTATCCATTCCAACAATCTTTGTTTTTAATAAGAGAATTTATTCCATATGCATAGAATATAATTGTTTACCTTTTTGAATTTATTTTCACTAATTTATTTTTATGTGTATTTAAAAACATTTTCCACCTTTTCTTTTTTTTTCTTTTAAATTTGCTTCTTTCTTTCCATTTCTCAGATTGCTCAGACTTTCTTACGCCATTTTCCTTGCTACTAGACTAGAAGTTATAGATTCTGTTTCTATCTATGGTTAATCTAGAAATTGTAACAGGCATATTTATTTAAGTTTAAAACTCTCCTAACCGCGGGAAGAATTATAGAATGCTACTCCCATCAACTTCAACACTCCTGTTGTTCAGGATTTTGTTTCCATCTCATTCATTAACTCCACCATGTAGACATTGTTACAATTTCATATAGATAATGTTTGTTTTGATTTACCCACAAGGGCAATGATTTCCTTACTTATCCTTTTGAATTTCAGATCTTTATTTGGGGCTAAATTCTCTTCCTTCTGAAGTAATTCATTAGTAAAGGAATAGAGTGGAGAACTCTATTAGTTTTTGTTTTTTACTTTGTACTTGTTGAAAAATGATTTCACTAACTACACTATAGTTGACAATTATTTTCCTGTAATACTTTATTTTTTTAAAAAAATTATTTATTTTGAGAGAGGCAGAAACAGCATGAGTGGGGGAAGGGCAGAGAGAGAGGGAGACAGAGAATAATCCCAAATTGGTTTCACATTGTCAGCATAGATCCTGTAATACTTTAAAGATATTCCTCTTTTGCCAGCTGTCAACCTAATTATTATTCCTGTGCAGGTGATCCACCTTTCTTTTATGTTTAAAAAAAGTTTTTTAAACGTTTTATTTATTTTTGAGAAAGAGCGAGTGAAAGTGGGGGAGGGGCACAGAGAGAGGGAGACACAGAATCTGAAGCAGGTTCCAGGCTCTGAGCTGTTAGCACAGAGCCCAACACGGGGCTTGAACTAACAAACTGTAAGATCATGACCTGAGCCGAAGTCGGACATTTAACCAACTGAGCCACCCAGGCATCCCCCCTTTTCTTTCTGTTTTTATGACCTGCTATTTGTCTTGTCTTTGATTTCTGACAGTTTTACAATGATGTGTATAGGTGTTGATTTCATTTTGTTTAACTGGCTCAGAATTTGTGCACTTTAGAAGTTGAGTATTGGGGCGCCTGGGTGGCGCAGTCGGTTAAGCGTCCGACTTCAGCCAGGTCACGATCTCGCGGTCCGTGAGTTCGAGCCCCGCGTCGGGCTCTGGGCTGATGGCTCAGAGCCTGGAGCCTGTTTCCGATTCTGTGTCTCCCTCTCTCTCTGCCCCTCCCCCGTTCATGCTCTGTCTCTCTCTGTCCCAAAAATAAATAAATTTACAAAAAAAAAAAAAGAAAAAAAAAAAGAAGTTGAGTATTGTCTTTCATTAATTCTTTAAAATTTGAAGCTTTTAAGTCACTGAGTATTGCCTCTTCTCACTCTCTCCTCTAAAACTCCAAGGGTGTGTGTGTGGGTGTGTGTGTTTGTGTGTGTGTCTTCCACACTCCATGTCTTGCATTCTCTTTTCCAAACTCTTTATCCTTTTGACTCTGTGATACAATGTCTATTTAGTGGGGGGAAATTTGATTAATTAATTCATAGCTATTACTGATATGATGTTTGGACATATACCCCTTGATCTTGTTTTATATTTTCTAATTTATCATTCTTGCTTGTTCCTTTCCCATCTTACCCATTTCTGCTTTTTATTTTTTGATTGACCAAATTTTGTTCCATTTCCTTCACCAATGGTTTGTAACTACATTGCTTATTTTTAGTTTTCTAGAATTGTTTCTAATTTCTAAGAACATACTCTATGTGTGTTTTGGGCTGTAGTTTCTTCCCAAAATTCCACCATTTGTCTCCTATCTTCCAAGGGCTCCTCCCTCAGGATTTCTCTTCAACCAGTTGTTATGGACCAAATGTTTGTGTACCCCCAAAACTCATGTGTTGAGATCCTACCCCCAGGGTGATGGCATTAGGAAGCAGGGCCTTTAGGAGATGCTGAGGTCATGAAGGTGAAGCCCCCCCGATCAGGTTTAGTGCTCTTGTGAAAGAGACCCCAGAGAGCTCACTCACCCCTTCCACCATGTGAAGACACAGTGAAATGATGGCTGTCCATGAACCAGGAAGAGGGTTCTCCCCACCAGACACTGAATCTGCCGGCACCTTGTCTTGGATTTTCCAGTCTCCAGAACAATGAGAAATTAACTTTTGTGTTGAAGTCAACCAGTTGGTGGTACTTGTATAGTGTTGCATCCACACGACTCCTGAAACAGAATGCTATGGGCACCAGTGACAGTCACAACAAAGTTTATTACAATGAGAGGCAAGGCCGACCGATCGGGACCAACACTCTTGATAAGAGTGCGGCCCCAAACAGCCGGGGTACAGAGTTTTTATAACCGATCACATCGTTTCATCATCACCTGGGAACAGAACAAAGAAACAGTTTCCAGATGAGTTAGAAACAGTTGCCTAATGAGGTGTTTACTTTAGACTTTCTGCCTCTAAGTTGCAACCAGTGGGTCTCCTTGACCCTGCCTCTGATGCTCTTTTCTTTGAACTTTTGTTTCCTTAATTGGTGAAGCCTAATTTACAAGAGTATGAGTCCTAGTTTACCAGAGCAAAGCAAGGCTGTTATCTCTTAACCTTCAGTGTCAACACAAAGCTGTTATTTTTCAAGCTAAGCATTAGCCCTACACTACAATTTAACCCTTACAATCGCAGCTAAAATGGACTAAGACATGAAGTCTATCTTTTCCCATTTTATCAGAATTTCAAATAGATTATTTCAGTTATTTCATATACCCTGTCTACCACCTTGATATCCCCCACCGCCACCGCCCCCCCCCCCTTCCCCCGGTCATATATAACAGATGTCTCATCTCCTTAACCAGAGTGTCTGTCCCTTGAGCTCAGGACTGCCACACTGCTTTGTACATAGTCAGTCTTTGTTCATGAACTCACTAAAGAGACAAAGACTATTTCAAGGGGTGTCATTATTCAGGAAATATTTCTGGACTTTCTTTGATGATGACATGATTTCAAGGAATGTGTTGTGTTCTTCTGGTTGACCTGTCCTGTAAATTATAATCATTAGGTTTCCCAGTCAGGATAGGAAGTAACTTTAAAGTTACATGTAGACTCCCCATAAAAAAGAATGAAATCTTGCCATTTGCAACAACATAGATGGATCTAGAGAGTATTATACTAAGTGAATAACATCAGTCAGTCAGAAAGACAAATACCATATGGTTTCACTCATATGCGGAATTTAAGAAACAAAACAAATGAGCAAAGGGAAAAGAGAGAGAGAAGCAAACCAAGAAACAGACTCTTAACTATAGAGAACAAACTGATGGTTACCAGGGGGGAGGGAGGTTGAAGGTTGTGTGAAATAGGTGATAGGGATTAAAGAGTACACTTACGATGAAAAAAAGTTAAACATAGAATCTATCACCAGGTGGCAGTGTTGGCCAGCTTGAACTTTCTCAAAGTCCTTGCTGTCAGAAATTTGATTGATACTAGTTTTGTATTTTCTATCACTGATTTTTCCATCCAATCAGTCAATATAGCAATCAATACACATCCTCTGGACACTCAGTGGGTGCTTTCAGGGTTGGGATACTGTTTAATCTCTCTTTGGGACCCACAGGGATTGGCCCCAGAGAAAGCAGTGTCCATTCCAGGCAGTCAGCACATGTTTGCTGGCTGACCCCTTTCCTGCCACAGTCTTTGTCTCAAAGCTGTGCGTGTATGTAAACCCTTACACTTGGGTTGATTGAGCTAAGAGGCTGGAGAGCCCCTGGAGACATTACCAAGGCCACAACAGAGATGGCAAGAGTGGTTTCAGCTGCCATTGCCCTCTTGGGGCAGGAAAAGGGGCCCAACTCCTCAGACCTGCCCAAAGAGTTCTTCCTGGTTTGCCTTCCTCTCTTATAGACTCTTGCATCAGAGAAGCCAAGCATCCAGGGTGATCACTGCCAGACAAGCTTCTGAGCAAAGATATCTGTTGGACTGAAACCATGAATGGGACAGGGTGGGCATTAGGATCTCACCAGGAGTGAGTGGACTCTACAGACTTCTGCCAGACGACGGACCCATAGGATTTGTCCCATAGGATTTGTCCATGAGGACAAATGGCCACTGGGCCTTCCTGGCACACGGGGAAATCCACACACTGTTCAGGATGACTGTCCTGGTTTAAGAGTTGGCTTCTCTGAGCAGTGTTGCTCTTGGCTGTCTCATCTGCTTTGCCCTCTGGAGTATAAATAAACCTCCTCCTCCTCCTCCTGTTATCTCTCCACTAGTCACCATTTGAATTCAAAGAAAACTCTAAGAGTGAGCTGAGAGCACTTTCTCTAGCTGTCCACCCCCTCAATTTTTTGTTTTATGCAAGTTGAACTGGCTGCCATTCTTAGAAGCAGAACTGGCTGCCATTCTTAGAAGCTGCTAGATCAGAAACCCATTAGACGTAAACTCTGATTGCACTTCTGTCCAGAATAAAGCCAATTCTAGTTGTGCCAACTTTAAAGGAACCCACAAACAGTGCTCCTGACTGCATCACTCAGCCCTAAAGGAGTGTGAGACACAGTGGCTGTCCTGATCTGATGGGGACAGTGCCCATCGAGCTGGGCTGGGGGCAGTCTACTGAGTTGGAAGCCAAAGAAAGATAAGGAATGGGGAGGGGATAGGGCATGAGATCCATAAACCTGAAGTGCAACAGTCTTTAAATCTATCATTAAGTTTCCCATACCAACAGAAGCTATGATTTTATTGAAACAGAACAAAAAAACCCTTTGGATATTAAATCTGGCATCTTCTTATGAGGAAGAATACACTGCTTGGAATTTTAGAGCTAAAGGATTTAGAACTTGCTACATTTGCTCATTTTGTAGATAAGAAACCTGAGGCCTAGAGACATCAAGGGGCTTGCCACATGGTGGGCTGGGGGAAGAACTGAAGGCCTAATCCAGTCTCTTGGCACCCTGTCCAATGCTGTCTGTCTACTCAGCTTCCCCAAGGGCTGCTGAATGAGGAAGCAAGGGTTTGACCCATGGGTGATGGTTGCCAATGGCTCAAAGTTCTTACCACTTGGTGCTTGGAGGGACCCTCATTGTGTCTGTATGATCACCACTAATAATGTCAGCCTGCCATTGGGTGAGAGCAGGCAGTGCTATTGCCACAGCAAGGGTGTCTGCAGGAGAGGCAGCTCTGAGACTGAGGAGAGTATACGTGGGTGCAGGGAGCCTTGCTCTCTTCCCTTGGCCCTGTGGACCCTAGCAGTTAGAAGATTGGTTCTTCCAGCTATCAATGACTACTAGACACAGAGATGCCATTGTCTTTACTGACGATGCTTTTGACTATGTGGGCTTTTGTGTGTGAGGGGGAGGGGGTCTTATGGAGGTGAACCCAAGAGCATAAATCCTTTCTGTGGGTTTGTGGATAAATGACACCCTAGCCTTTCATACTCATGTAGGGCTAGATAACTTCCAGGGCTTGGTGTTGATGAAATTGAGTTAGCATATTACTAGAATTGACAGAGAACACACCCGCCACAATGTCTGGCTGCTGTATATGCAGCACTGCCTTCAGATGGAGGGTCCCCCACATCCAGGAGGACACTCGCTGTCAACCCAGTACCACCTGGAGGTGGTCCTGGTTTTCACTTCCTCTCTGTTTTGTTCTTTGGTGGTGAACCCTCTTGCTCTGTGGTTGCTGTGCATGTTGGGTTAACCCCACAGGGTAGATACAAAGTAAGCCCCAGCTTCCTATGGAAAATCTCTCAGGCCTCCCTACTTCTGCACCTGCCAACGTACATCTTTCAGCTGTAAGGGCTTGGCCCAGGGGCCTCTTGGGAAGAAAATGTGACCTGCACTTCCTGGATGTCCTGCTGCTCTCTCTCAGCACCACTGAGGCTCCACAGAAGCAGTCTTGTGGATATGACAGGGGCAGATGGATAGAGTGGTTCCACCTTGTTCTGGGAGATAGGCTTCCTGGAGGCAGCAGGGATGGCCTTGGCCTCAGGGGCCCCAAGGGCTGTGACACTCAGGAGGAAGCTCCTCCAAGTCACCTCTTGGGTAATGGGCTGCAGGAAGTGCAATTCTGTACCACCCGAATTCTGAAATATTTTATGTACACATAATCACTTTTCTTTATGCAACCTGAAGGAAACAAGAACTATGTACTTCTTTCTTTTATTAAAATCTTTTTTAACGTTTATTTATTTTTGAGACAGAGAGAGACAGAGCATGAATGGGGGAGGGTCAGAGAGAGGGAGACACAGAATCTGAAACAGGCTCTAGGCTCTGAGCTGTCAGCACAGAGCCCGACGCGGGGCTCGAACTCACGGACTGCGAGATCATGACCTGAGCCGAAGTCGGCTGCTTAACCGACTGAGCCACCCAGGTGCTCCTATTTTAAAGTTGAGTCAATTCTATGTACTTTCCTCATTGTTCTCATTGTGGGGTCTCTTCCTCTGGAAGGCTATATGGGCTCCCTTACAGCATCACAGCTGGGTTCCAAGAAAGGGCTGTGGCTGGGGTCTCACAGGGCCTAGACCTAGGTCTATCAGAGAGGGGTGCTCCCTGTGTTCCAGCATCAAAGCAGTCCACCAGCCTGCATTCAAGAGGTGGGGGACAGGCTCCTCATCTTGCTGGAGTGTACACCATCACTTACAGGGGATGAAATGTTGTTAGCCATCTTTGGGATCCCCTGCCACAGTTATAATCTTCATTCACAATTCTATATGTTCTATTAAAATGAAGATCCAGGCCAAATGGTGAAGCAGATAATGAGGAAGGAGCGGGGGTGCTGGATGTTACTGCTGCTCCTCCACTGTTTATTTCTTTGGGCTCAGTTTCCTCATTTGTTCCACCAGGGGGTTGGTAATTAACAGAAATTGATTGCCCTAGATAATTTTTAAGCTAAGTAAAAGATGCGTCTGGCATAGAGCAAGGCACATGTCTAGTGCTAGCTGTTGTCACTGGCTTACCAGCCTTAAAATCCTTCATTCTCTGGCAGAAGACAGGCATTACACACACACACACACACACACACACACACACACACACACACACACGGCCTGGGGTTGACTTCCAGTGGAAGCTCCTCCAAAAGACCCTCTTCTGCATCGTATTTCCCTTTCCAGATCTTACAGCTAACAGGAAGTAATTTTTCCCAAACCCAAAGAACTCAACCAACCAGTTTTCCAAATTCCCTTTCCCCTCTGTTTGTCTTCTTTATTATGTGTTTACTCCTTGGGTGTTGAAATATTTAAGTATCTGGTTGAGACAAGATTCTATGAGTTTCCTTCTTAGCTTGACAACAAGAACACAGCCTCCACCACTGGGCTTCCTGTGTGCCCATTCCAGGCTAGACTTTTCAGATACTACTGCATTTAGTCTTGACTGAGGCCCTGGGGAAAGAGATGTTACTCTTGTTTTGAAGAAAAGGAAAATGAGGCACAGAGAGGTTAAGAAACTTGCTCAGGGTCACAGAGCTCGAAAAGCCAACGTTTGAACCCAGGCCACAGACGCTGGAGCAATGGGAGAAACCTTCATGTTTCCAAATCAGCCAAGGTTAGTAGGCCATTTGCTTCCCTGTTACACTCTCGCTCACCTCCCCTTAGCAGGTGACCTCCGCGAGGGCTGAGGCCGGCAGCTGGCTGATAAGAACATCAGACTCCGGACCAAGGTCCTGGCCCAAGGATCACTAACCAGCCCATTTGACCCACGGGAGCCACTTGTGTGTGTGTTGGGGGGTGGGGCATGCGCCAGCCTGGCAGGGTGACTGGCTCACTCTCAAGGGTACACAAAGGGATTAATACTTTGACTTCAACCTATGAGATGCTGAAACGACCCAACTTTGGTGGTCCTCGGACCCACCTGCGCGCTTCTCTCCACCAGTCACATTCTGCGCTGGCTCCTTCCTATTGCAGACGGTTCCGGGAGCCACTGCCTGGGAGCCTGCGTCCCCCAACGCAAACAGGTCGCTGTTTTGTTCTGTTTTGTTTTTTCGTGCCGCAGCGCTCAGATCCTGAAGACCCACAAACTGAAACCAAAACATCCTGGCCTGATGCCCAGAGTCTGGACGGGAGCGAAGAGACGGGAGGGGGGCTGTGGCATCGCAGTCCCGCGAGAGCTGCGGCCCTCCCTTTCGTATGCATGCCCCAGCGCTTCTTCCTCCGCGGACCCCTTCTCAAAGGCCGGAGAAGAAAGGGTGGGACCCGGGCAGGTCCGGGAGAGAGGCAGGTCCCTACAGGACCCGGACCCCGAGAAGTGGGTGGTGGCCGGAGGGCGGAGACGGGGCGGGGCTCGCGGAGACACCAAAGGGCGCCCCCGGCTCTCAGCATCAGATCCTGGCTCAAGAGTGCCTCCGGGCGTCGGGCAAGATGGCTGCGCGCGGGCTGGGTCGCAGCTTGGGGAGACTCCTGGGCAGCCTGAGCTGGCGCTCCGGTCAGCCCGTGAGGCCGCTACGCGGGGTGAGCGCCCCCGCCGCAGCCGCAGCGCAGCCCGGCTCATACCAGGCGCAGATCGCACAGGCGGCCCGAGAGCCCGCCGCTTTCTGGGGGCAGCTGGCGCGGGACATGCTCGTGTGGGACACCCCCTATCACACCGTCTGGGATTGTGACTTCAGCAGCGGCAAGATCGGCTGGTTCCTGGGAGGCCAGTTAAACGTGTCTGGTGAGTGGGTTGCCGGGGACCCAGGGCGCCTTTAGCTCACGCGTCTCGAGGGGACGTGACAGAAACTGGCGGGCCCAGCCGTCCCCGGCCCGGCGCGTCAGGCCCCTCGGGAGGCCCTTTTTCCAGTCTTCTGCTAGTCGAGCTCTCAACTGTGGCGCCTCGTCATCCCCGCCCCCATCCTACCCAGCCCGGCAGGCTCCAACTGCCACTGCAACCCCACGCCCCGACTCCACCTTCCCGGCTTCCGCACGCACCTGTGGAGACCTCCGGGCATGAGCTTGAGTCGCCCAAAAGCTGGCCTTGTCCCAGCGTGGCTCCTGTCTCCACTGCCTCCAGAGTGAACTACTTGGTCCCACCGCACTGCGGAGCGCGCGCCTGCGGAGTTGCGGGCGAACTATGTGCCAGGCTGGGGTGTAGGGTATGGGGCGCAGAGGTGTCCGTCAGGACTTGCCCGCTCCTATCCCTGGGGGAGGCAAAAAACGATAAGTGTCTGACTTGTCACCGCCAGTTGCGGGGCCCAGCGACTTGCCTGAGGAGAAACTACCCATGTAAACAAACATAGGAGTGGAAGGCATTCGGGTAGGAACAAATCCTGAGCCAACAGTAGGAATCGGTTATTTCCTTGCTTCTGGGACTGTGGGTGGGAAGGATGGAATGGGTGTCTCCTAACTGACAGTTTCAGCTGCACCCGGAAGACCCACGACTTGCTTCAGACCTGGTGGTGATTGAGACCCCATTAACCAGTTTCGTATCTGCTGAGATTGAACCCGTTATAGTTTCATTAAGATTTGGGATTGGGAACACTGTGTTCCCATACCACAAGGGGAGAAGGTCCAGGAACTGGAGGCAGTAGTGGCCAGGCAGGGTAGGCCTGGTGTTGGTCTGCTGGGGCAGGATGGGACTTGCAGGCAGGTGCGGTGGTCAGAGGGGCTGCCTCCTGTCTGGGAATATGGAGTTAGATGGGCTCTGGGAGGTGTTTAAGAAAAGGGCCTTCAGGTCTTCACCGCAGGGCCATGCCAGGGTCTGAACTTGGAGGTTGGATCTGCTGTCTGGCACAGCTCCACCAAGTTTTTCTATTCAGAGCCTCAGTCTTCTCCTGTGCAAACTGGGGGTGATAATGCCCACCTGCTACTCTGGTTGTCAGGACAGAGTGCCAGAAAGTATGGACCAGTCCAGCATTTATTGGTGATCAATAGGTAGTAATGATTTTAACTTATTACATTCTGAAGTGGTCTTAAAATTATAGGTAGTGCCTGGCAATTATTTTTCGGCAAAGAAACTTAAGGGAACTTTGGACCATATATATATTTTTTCGTACTGTACATTACTTTGCTGGTTTAATCAAAATGAGTCACTTACTAGCTAAGTGTTTTCTCTAAAATTGAGTCAGCAACAAGTGTCCTTGAACTAAGTGGGAAAAAAAACCAAACCCTTAGGTTTGCAGAGTTGGTGGAATGTGCCTTTGAAGGGGAGGACAGTGACTTACAGAAGGAAGGTGCATAAAGTGCAGCTCCTTGAGGCTGCTTTTGGACGTGGAAGGCCTGAAGTGGGTGTAAACATTCATGGTTAGCTTGTGCGTACTTGCAGCCTCTTAGTCTTTGATAAGAGAGTGAGGATGGACCTTTTGGGGCAGGTACCTAGGGCCTGGTGAACCTCAGTCAGTCACGGCTGGGTGTGGTCAGCAGGAATTCTTCTGCCTCTTTTTCCTTCACTTATTTCTCCTTTATGGCTGCCTAGCCAGCAGCTGAGCTTCAGGAAACTGTTATGGAGAGAGACAGCTTTTTGCAGCTTCCTTCCTCCAGTGTGTATGCCCACCCATTCATCTGCCTGGGATATCTCTGTCCTTTGCCAGTGTCTGTAAATCACAGAGGTGACACTATGGAAGAGGATCAGGCCAGGCTATAGCTGCCCTGAGTACCATCTAGAGAGTTGTGGAAGGGGTGAGGGTGTTTTGGCCTGATCTGTCTGTGTGATAGCACAATGATGGCTTGTTCCAAAGGTGCATTGCTCTCAAAACTGCCATTACCCCTTCAGGGTACTAGCAACTGTACTAGCAGTTTTCAAAGTGTGGTCCCCAGACCAGCAGTATCAGCATCACCTGGGAACTGTTTAGAAACACAAGTTCTCAGACTCCATGCTAGACTGTCAGAATAAGAACCCCAGTGAGTGGGGCCCTGCCATAACAAGCCCTCCATGCACATTCAAGGTGGAGAACCACTGACCTATCAACCCCAAACCAGGGCAGATGAAGGCACTTTTGAAATGGGCAGGATTGGGATTAGTGTCCTGGAGATGACTCTGCTGAACGAACAAAAATGGTATATGAGTGATGCAGTACAGTTTAGTGGTCCTGGGTGTGTCTAGAATCACACCTAGGTTTGAGTCCTTACTTTCCCCTTACTGTTCTTCGTATGCATCTCCTCCTCTGTAAAGTACAGATAGTGTATAACCAAACTCTGTTCTAATTACTATTGTTGCATATCCACCACCCCACGTTTACTGGCGTAAGGTAGCAACCATTTTATTACTCTTGCAGATTCTGTGGCTCAGGGCTTTGGACAAGGCCTGTTGGGGATGACTTATTTCTGCTCCTGAAGGCTGTCTGGGCTGTTGCATCTGCCTTGTTTCTCAGTCCCAGGTCTGGGGCTTAGGCTGGGATGACTGCAGGCTGGGCTCAGCTGGAACTGTGGCCCAAAGCACCTACACAGGGCTTGTCACAGCATGTTGCTGGGCCTGGGGAATGCTGATGACCAGTGCCTCAGAGACCAAGCAGAAGCTGCTAGGCTTCTTCTGACCAGGAGGGAACAACCTGGGGACACCTGGGGCCGTGGTTAGCAGCAAGTGAGAAGTGAGAGACCTTGTACCCAATCACTGGCTTTTGTTATTTATTAATGAATCATGGGGAAGCCTGTGACCTTGAACTTGGCCTTCAGCAGTGTTACTGGGAATGACGTTTTCTGTTAAGACCATAGGAGTTTGCATTGGATCAGTCTTGGATAAGCGGGAAGCAGACTTGGGAAGACATGCTGGTGGCCGACATGGCTCTCAAAGTCCATCCTGGGGCTCTGGGATAGCTAGAGTGTCAGGTGGGGTCATGGTGTCAGAGGACCCCTGAGCAGGGCAGATAGAGTATCCAGCCTTCACTGATTTGCTTCTATTACATTTACATAAAACTGCTTTTCAAGTTTCTGTGGAAAGCCAAGACCTAAAACTGATTCTAAAAAAGATTCTTTTTTTAATTAAGTTTTTAATTTTAATTCCTATATAGTTAACATACAGTGTTATATTAGTTTCAGGTGTACAATATGGTGATTCAACAATTCTTTGTATTACTCAGTGCTCATCATGATAAGTGTACTCTTTAATCCCCATCACCTATTTCACCCATCCCCATACCCACTTACCCTCTGATATTTGCAAATGACATAGCCGATAAAGGGTTAGTATCTAAAAAGGATTCTTACCAGTCTTTGAAATTTGGCTCTGTCTTTTGCAGGGCTCAACAGATTAAGGTTTTTGCTCTGTGGCATATAAACTCAGGATGTCAGGAGATTGCAAATGCAGAACTGGAGGGTATGATGTGTGTTGGTTGCAAAACACACAACTAAATTCTGTTTTCTGAACACCAAATTCTGCATCAGATTTTTAAAAACTTTTTTATTGAACATTTTTTAAAATGTTTATTTACTTTTAAGAGAGACGAGTGCGAGCAGGGGAAAGACAGAGAGAGAGAGAGAGGGAGACACAGCGTCGGAAGCAGGCTCCAGGCTCTGAGCTGTCAGCACAGAGTCTGATGAGGGACTCGAACCCACGAACCGTGGGATTATGACCTGAGCCGAAGTTGGACGCTTAACTGACTGAGCCACCCAGGTGCCCCAATGAATCAGATTTTTTTTTTTTTTTAATATGAGTTTTCTTACTTTTAAGCAAGGGTGTAGAAAAACTATTTTTAATCCAGAGATTTCTGGATGCTTTTTGGAGCATGAGTTGCAGCTGTGGAAACCATTTTGCTATACTTTTCTCCTCTTTACAATTGCACCTCCCCTAATTCAGAAGACAGACACACTGAGAATGGAAGATGCTGCACTTCTGTGGTCCACTTTTCTGTCAATGGTTAAAGTAACTTTTCTGAAGTCTTTCAAGGAAGTCTAAATGAAAGTCTAACCCCAGGTCTTAGGAGGAATGTCCTCCTGAAGACACTGAATCCTTCCCAGTTGTCAGACGCACAACTTACTTTAAATAGCAGATGCTTCTGGAAAATTGGCAAATATAATTTATGACTGATGTAATCTCTTAAAATATGCCAGGGAGATTTCCTATTTAAAGAAAACCCATTGTGAATCCCTTTGTGAATATTAACTCCCTCATTTCTTTTGATTAAAAAATTGAATTTCCGTATGTGGGTTCACTTAAAGTTGGGGAGGGGGAGGGATGTACTTAAACATCTGACAAGAGTTCTTGAAAATCCCTACATAAGTGTGTGCCATCTTTATAATGGAAATGATAATCTTATTGTAATCTTTTTTAAAAAACACAGCTCAAGGGGCGCCTGGGTGGCTCAGTCAGTTAAGCAGCTGGCTTAGGCTCAGGTCATGATCTTATAGCTTGAAGGCTCATGGGTTTGAGCCCTGAGTTGGGCTCTGTGCTGACAGCTCAGAGCCTGGAGCCTGCTTCCAATTCTGTGTCTCTCTCTCTCTGCCTCTCCCCTGCTCATGCTCCATCTCTCTCTCTCTCTCTCTCAAAAATAAATAAACATTAAAAAAAAATTAAAAAAAAAAACACAACTCAAAACCCATGAACCACCAGCAGGCTTTGCTTATCTGTTTGCAGAGTAGTGTCAGGCCTGAGTTGTAGATTTGTACTTAGGAACATCTCTTCTCATCTCATCCTCATGACACCAGTGTGAGGTGGTTGGCCTTCCCATTGTACAGATGTGGAAATGAAGGCTGCAACTTAAGCACAGTGATGAACAGTACAGAAACCACGCCAATACCATAGGGCATACATTCTGCCCAGGAGACGAACCACAAATCAATAAGTGAGAAAATCCACACTGGGGTAACTTGCTCAAGATTTTTCTACCCGCTAAGGAGAGAATTATGATAGCGCCCTTCCACCCCAACCCCATGATAAATGAATCTTAGGCACATGGTCCCTGTCCTCAGGGACTTGTGACCCAGATGGGGGAGGATTTTGCAGAGTTAGCATTATGTCCCAGAGTGGAGACCACTGGGCAGGTAAGTAAACATTAAATGGTGTGAGCCATGGAGTGACAGGGAGGGAGAGGTCACTGTGTGCTAGGATATTGGAAAAGGCTTTTAGTAGGAGGTGGTGTTTGAGCTGAGCCTTAAATTGACTAAGTCCTTGCCCACTTGTTCTTGGAAATGGAATTTTCTTGTCCCACTGTCCAGTTCTTTTGGTAGAAGCTTTGTTTTTAAATGTGGAGAAGGGGGGAGTGCTTGGGTGGCTCAGTTGGCGTTTGACTCTTGATTTTTGCTCAGGTCATGATCGTAGGGGTGTGGGATCAAGCCCTATGTTGGACTCCACACTCAGCATGGAGTCGGCTTAAGATTCTCTCTCTCTCTCTCTCTCTCTCTCTCTCTCCCTCCCTCCCTCCCTCCCTCCCTCTCTTTCTCTGCCCCTTCCCCTGCCTCAGATAAAAAAATTAAATGTGAAGAAAGAATTTCCTTTCTTTCACTCCCATCCCCCTTCTTTCTTTTCCTCCCTGCAATGAAGGCAATAGCAGGAACCATAAACATGTGTTAAAAGCCAACACATACATGGCATTTTAGGACCACTATCATCTCAGACCCTGAGCTGTGCTTTGTGTATGTGTTTGTGTCATCTGAGCATCATCCAGGGCAGCTGTGGAGGGTGCTTCTCTTGGGACACAGCAGAACCATCTGACCCCATGCAGGAAACCCTCAAATGGCCTTTAATTCCTACCTTCTCTCTGAATCAGGAGCCATTACCCCCATGATGGATTAGGAAAGCAAGATTTAAATTAGATAAGCAAAGCACTGTCTGTGGTTAGTGAGTGGTTGGACAGGGTCCAGATACCAGAGCATGGGTTTTTTCACATGACTCCAGGCTGCCATCCAGCAAAGGTCTGGCCAGATGTCTTACAGAGAGTCTTATTTTTAAAAAAATTTTTAATGTTTATTTATTTTTTAGAGAGAGACACAGAATGTGAGTGGGGGAGGGGAAGAGAGCAGGAGACATAGAATATGAAGCAGGCTCTAGGCTCCGTGCTGTTAGCACAGAGCCCGGTGTGGGGCTTGATCTCATGAACTGTAACATCATGACCTGAGCTGAAGTTGGACACTTAACCGAATGAGCCACCCAGGTGCCCTGAATCTTTAATTACTCCTGTCCCCAAAGGGAAAAGAAAGGCCCCCCTGCCCACCCATCCCAAATCTAGAATAGATTGTGTGTAGATGTATGCATTCACATCTATCTGCTGGGGCAGGGTCCTGAACCAGCAGCAGCAGCAGCAGCAGCAAGTGGGATCTTCCTAGAGGTGAAGATGTTCATGCCCACCCAGACCTGCTCGTTCAGAGACTCAGGGTGAGGCCTCACCATCTCTGTGCTAACAAGCCCTCTGGGAGTTCTGGAGGATTCAGAAGTGCTAGTTTAGATTAGAAAGAGACTCTGAGGGATAAGGCCACAAAGACAAGAGGTCTGTTCTTTCCCTAAGGGTGGAGCTAACCTGGTGTCCTTTAGACTCCAGTGTTACCCTCCAGCCTGAGGACTTGAATGGTCTGTCCATCATTCCGAGCTATGGTACTTCTTTGCTCTGTGCTATGGGTTAGGCTGCACAGGTACAAATATTGACAGGACATAGGGTCCCAGCCTACAGAGGGGCAGCAAGTGTAAACATCTCAGGAAAAGTTAGAGGGAGGCATGAGGTCCACAGGATGTGAAGTGCTTAGTGAGAGTGGGAACATGTAGGCCAAGACCTGCGCGAGTGTGGGCACCAGGTGAAAGGAAGCAGTGGGGACAATGGGACAGTGTCCCCCAGGCAAGGAGAAACAGCACAAAGGCCCAGAAGCAGGAAGGAGCTCACCAGACTCAACATGGCCAGCAGTGAGAGGTAGATCATGCGCAGCCTTGGCGGATGCTTGTTGAACACTCCCTGTGTGCAGGGAAGGCATGTAGGGGATACTGCACCTGGGGCTCAGTGCTTACCTGCCTGGATTCCTGCCATCCATAAGCCCCAGGAAGATGGGGATACATGGCTGCTCTCACTGGCCACTCATCCACACCCTGGATTCCCAGTGTCCATCCTGTGGCAGATATTTCTCCTCTACTTTTTGCAGCTCTTCCTTTTTGCTTGGTATAAACCAGGTGCAGGATGCCCTGCTGGGGTCTGAGGCTGTGAGGGTCTTGGCTTGAAGCTGGGCCATCACTCATGGGATGAGACGTATATCCTGGTTCCCTGGCTGCTGTGGGAACAAGCAATGCTGGGAGATGAATCCTGGGTGAGGCGTCATGTGTGGTTTGTGGCCTTTTCCACTGTGGCCTTGGACAGGTCACTAGACCACCCAGAGCACCTGGTGACTGTTTTCTAGGCTACACCTGAGCTGCCCACTTTTCAGGGTGACACAAAGGGTCAAACTCAGAGTGGGAGAAGGTATTTTAGAGCAGGCTTCTTGGTTCGGTGTGCACACATCTCAGGGGGTCTTCTGTGGGGCATGTTTGGTGTGAGGCTTAGAGTTTGCTCTTATAACTAGCTCCCCTGTGATGCCTGGAACAGCCAGGGGCCAGTGAGCACTCATGTGCACATGGGAGCAGCCCCCTCCTCCCGCTGGACCACCCATCCCCACACAGTGCACAGCTGTAACCCAGTCTGTGGATTCTCAGCTGGGCACTTTCAGGTTTGTTGTGACCTTCCCAGGGTCACTTCTTCCTGATTCATCACTTAAATCCTTCAGGGCCCGGAAGCATGGGTGGAGGGTGGGGTGATGAGCTGGTGTTGGGGGGTGGGGAAGTGGGGGGTATGAGTGAGAAAGGGTAAGTCCCTCCTGGGGAGGGGGCAGTCACTGCTTTAGTTCCTAGGTGAGGATGTGGCCTCATCTGCTGATTGTTCGAGAGAAGCCAGAAATCTGTGGTTTTGTGTGAAAACTCTTGATTTCTAAATTTTGGACTAATTGACACCCCCCCCACACACACACCCACATACACACACTGAGGTCAGGCTTCTTGTGCAAACCCAGATTTTGCTACCAATCTCCTCAGTTTGACTTCTTTTTGCATTTTCTATCTGCTGTTTTTTCCCTCTCTCTTTTTTTTAATGTTTATTTATTTTTGAGAGAGGGAGAGAGAGAGAGAGGGAGAGAGGGAGAGGGGCAGAGAGAGAGGGAGACACAGAATCTGAAGCAGGTTCCAGGCTCTGAGCTGTCAGCACAAAGCCTGACGCGGCACTCGAACCGATGAACTGTGAGATCATGACCTGAACCGAAGTTGGACACTTAACCGACTGAGCCACCCAGGCACCCCTCTACCTGCTATTTTTATGCAGATAGAATCTGCTATTCTTCTCTTTTGTTTTTCTAGTAATTTAAAGAACTTTCCTGCATCAGTAAGTACTAATAGTATTAATAATTTTTCCAGATGACCTCTATCTTTGTTTATTAAATTTTTTGAGGTATAACTTGTATACCTGTTAGGAGTCAGAAAGTTCAAATGAAAATTTGTTTAATGTTTATTTATTTTTGAAAGAGAGAGGGAGAGAGATAGAGCATGCACACATGCGGGTGCAAGGGAGGGGCAGAAAGAGAGGGAGACAGAGAATCCCAAGCAAGCTCTGTACTGTCAGTGCAGAGCCCCATGTGGGGCTCAAACCCATGAACTGTTGAGATCATGACCTAAGCTGAAATCAAGAGTTAACTGACTGAGCCACCCAGGTAGCCCTGAAATTTTTTTATTATAAGAGTAAATGATAGATAAAATAACCCAAGAAGGAGAAAATGTAATTCAGATGCACATGCAGCTAAAGTATGTAAATATTTTCGTGTGGGTTCACCCTGTCAAGAATTATGGGAATCACATGATCTTTTATGAGCATCGGCTCCAATAACTTTTGTCAGAACAGTTACTTCAGCAAGAAATATTTATTAAAGTCCCTGTAGTTCACTGCATGGTATTATCAGTTGATAACAGTACCTTGCATTCATATAATAGCACTTCAACATTCAGTCTTTGTATTTGATCCCAATTATAGTCTTGTGAGTTAAACATGGTAGATAATGCATATCCCATTTATATGGGATGATTTGGAATTGGAGAAGATAAGTAACTGCACTCAAAAGAAAAAAAAAATATATATATATGCCTGAACACTGGGGTGACCCTGAAGACCAGGTTGGCAGAGGCCTGCTGGCCCCAAAAGCTGTTTGTGGTTTTTGTTTTTTCTGCTGAAGGAGAAGTGAGTAATGAAAATCTGGCTGTGAGGGCTGATAGGAAAGAGCGCCTGCATGAACCAGGCAGATCGAAGCTCACCTTGAAATCAAGAGTACTGAACAGGATGTTAGCAAATGAACCTGATCTTACTAATCTTCAGGTTTACAGTAAATCGTCAGAACTGATTTTCTGTTTTTGCGGGCAGTCATGTGATCTGAGCTTGGGTAACAGAGGGGGCGGGAAGCAGAACCTTCCGGAAAATAAGCATGACATTTCTCCATCATTTCATCACATGGAGTAGAGGCTTGTTTGTAGGGTACTAGCTGGACATCTGAGAAGGGATATTGATCCTTGTCTTGGGTCGCACCTCCAGCAGACTCCAGAGCTTTCTGCATGAACTGTATACTGAATCGGGCGGCTTGTTTGCATTAAGCATTCTTTCCAGCATCTCAGGTTACAGTGCTCAGCCCCAGCTGCATGTTAGAACTACCCAGGGAGCCTTGAAAACCATGGAGCTAATTGGGTCAGGGTCCCTGGGGGTGACCTGGGTGACACCCATGTGTGGCCAGGGTTGGGCCCACAGAGATGAAGTGCCTGCTTCAGAGTAGTCACAAGAGATCGCCCTGCACATGTGAAATCCTATTTGTGTACTGGTAGTTTCATTTTGCAGGCTCTGACAAATCACCTTTCCTGCAAGGAGGTAGAATACTTGCTTTTGAGGATGGTAGGGTCCACCTCAGTGGAGAGTAGCCCAAGCCACAGCAAACCAAACCCTCCCCTTATCCAACTTTAAAAGCACCAAGTGTAACATCTGTAAAACCTGTTTTTGTGCAGTCAACTGCTTGGATCAGCATGTTCAGAAGTCCCCAGAGAGCGTCGCTTTGATCTGGGAGCGGGACGAGCCTGGAACTGAAGTGAGGATCACCTACAGGTATTGTGTATCCCCTGACAGCATCTCAGTGCCCAGCAGGGTCTCCTGGGCCTTTACATGTGTGTCTGTGGTACACACCAGCCCCAAACACTTTTGATGGGCTGTTTATAGGAGCAAGATTGCCCAGCCTGGGGGAGGGCTGCCCTTGTTCACCTCAGCAATACTTGGTGCTGTTAGGTTCCCACAAAAAGAACTGGGTCTTTGGACACAAATATGACAAATGTTCAAGGCATGGGGAGGCTTTTGCCACAGTGCTGTGTGCTTCTGTCTGGTTCTGAGCAGGAGGTCATCTGAGTATCAAGGGGCATGTTTCAGCTTTGGAAATGTTCTCTGGTCCCAGGAAAGTAAACATGAATGCAAACTGAAAAAAATACATGCTGGAATTAACAAATGAGTCTAATTAGCATCTTTCTCCCAGTGCTCTGAGAGTGGCACCATAAATAAGATCAAGTCATTTCAAGAGGGATCCTCCCGACATCTTTAGATAAGTGTTCCACACGTTCCATGTGTCAAGCACCTTTCGGGATGTTGTGTGCATGTTGAGGGTTTGAAGGAACCCCGTGTCCAGGAATAGTAACCTGGCTTCCTAAAGCACTGCCTCCTTCTGGAACTGCCTTGCTCAGGGATCTCTGTGGTCAGTCACTGCAGGGCATTGGTTTCCCCTTCCAAGGGGTAAGCCCCCCTCTGCTTAAGCCTAAAGTTACCTTTACAATGCTATCTCAGACCCACTGTGAATCTAAGTCATATGACCTTTATCACTACGCACCCTTCACCATCAACTAGTGATCACTCTCCTTGTGGGCAGCTTGTGGCTTTTCTCATCCAATCATTCAACAAGTTTCACTGAGTGCCATTGTATCTGTCAGGACAGGCTGGGGTATATTGTAGTAACAAACAGTCCCCAAATACATGGTAGCATGTGGCTGGATGGCCACTTTAGACTGAATAGTCTGAGAAGGTGACATTGGAGCTGAGGTCTTGTTGCCAAGAAGGAGTAGCCAAGATTGGGGGGAGAATTCTCAGGCCCACCCGGGACTCTTAATAAGCACAGGTGTCCAGGAAACACCTGTGGCTGGGGCAGTAGGAGCGAGGGGGGCATGGTAGAAGGAGTGTTCAGGGAAGGAGGGGGCCTGAGAGCGGCAATAACTCCCCTGCCACTTCGGTGACTTGGGGACTACTGGGCACCCCTAGTTTTCTGTTTGTTTCTCAGACTCAGGTTTTATCACAGACCAAATTCATCAAACCTGGTAAGAGTGTACTCATTGACTTTTGGATGCAGCAAAGTGATGTTTGTTAATCTGCTGCAGCTCCTGGTGGGCACCACCTTACCATCCCCCAACCTCAACAACCCTCAGCTGTCCCAGCTTTTACCAGTGCCTGCATTGTTTGCTGACCTGTCTCTCCATGAGCCTGTACAGATAAACCTCTTGCCTCCATGCAGCCCACCGGCCAGCAGCATTGCCCCCTGGGAGCCTTGGGCCCCATGCTGACAACTGAGGCAGAGCCCCAGGCCCCTATGCACACTTGAGTTTGAGGAACACTGCTCTAACAAACAAACTGGCTTCATTGTTCATTACTATTATTGGCCCAGCTTGATTAATGTGTGATTCTTTAGTAAAAGATTAAGACTGTGGGTGGGGGTAGAAGGGCTTACCAACTGGTTGTTGGAGATAAGCTGGCCCAGTGATGAACCATTTTCCCTTTGTCACTGCCTCAGGTGTGCCTGGACTCCAAGGATACCCCCTTAACTGGACACCCCCCATCCACACTGAGTTAATGGTCAGCAGTGTTAAGTGATCCGAGAGCTGGGCTTGGTCTGGCCTGCTGAGATGTGTGGTTACATGTAAGCTATGGGGGAATTTTCAGGACTGCAGCCAGTGTGTTAAATCTCAGTTCAGTTGCACCAAAGCAGTCCCAGGCAAGGGACATGCTTATGAGTACAGGCAAAGTATTTATTATTCTCTTTCTAAAAATAAACAGACTTAGCTTGAAATGGTTTTATAAACCTTATCTGGACTTAGTACCAGATGACTGTTTCTAGTTGCTGTTTGAGTAAGTGTGTGTTTGAGTAAGTGTTTGAGTAAGTGTGTGTACAGGTTGTTTATAATTCCAGCTAGTTTTTGAGAGATATGGGTTAATTATTCTCCTGGTCATTTTAGGTTTTTGACATGAGGTTTTCTTTCTCCCTGTTCAGAGGAAAGCCACTTAGACATTGGTGCTGGATGTCCTGCCAGCATATAAACTGCCACTAAAATAAAGTGCTCTCCTGCCCAGCGTCTCATGTAGTGGCAGCCAAGGTGACTTTGTCGGCATGAAGACCAAGTTCCAGACTTGGAGCCCTAGCTCTTTCAAGAAACTCTGTGGGGCTGGGGTTCTCAGAGGCTGTGTGCTGGGGACCACACCCACCTTGTCTGGTTGGAAGTTGTGGGTGGCCACTCCAAACTCTTCCCCCACTGTGACCTCAGACACAGAAGGTAGCAGGTTGATGAGTCCAGGACTCACCCCTGGGACAAGCACTGTGGCCTTTGCTCTGGACATGGAGGAATTTGCAATCTGCCATTCTGAAGCTGCCTCCTACTGGCTGGGTGATCTTGTGAAGCTCTGTAATCTCCCATCTGTAGGATGGGTTAATTGTGATAACCAAAGTGATTGTAGGCATGGGGAAGTGACAAAATGTGTTGGAGGTTAAAGTAGTACTTATTAAATGAACATGGTGATGATTATGGTAGCTGCTACTATTTATCAAGTACTTCCTGGGTTCCAGAACTGTTTTAAGCATTGTAGCTAAGTTATTTTAAGTACCACCGCCTAATTACATAGGAATTATTATTGTTCTTATTGTTACTTCCAACATTTTATTATGGAAAATTTCATAATTTGAAATTTTTCAAGTAGTGCACCTACTGTCTCCCTACCACCTAGATTCTACCCTTAACATTTTACAATGCTTGTTTTTATCACATGTAATTTATATATCCATCCCTCCATGGGTCAGTCCATCTTATTTTTTGGATACATTTCATAGTAAGTTGAAGACATTAACATACGTCCCCTGAGCAATTTGATGGCATGATATTAACTACAGTTAATTGTGTGTTTATTTTCTATTTTTTGCTGTGAGGTTTATATACAACAAAATGCACAAGTGTGCGTTTGCTGAGTTTTGATCAATGTATATACCTGTATAACCCAAACCCCTATGAGATACATAACAAAGAGCACTGTCCCAGAGGATTCCCATGGCCTTTCTCAGTCACCATCCCTACCCTCCTGAAGCAACCGCTGTTCTGATTTTTTTTCCCAAATAGGTTGTCAAAGCTTTATCTTACAGATAAGGAGGAGACTCAGAGAGAGGAGTTGATCTGTCCTGGGGCAGCAAGGTCAGAGTGGTGAAGCCATGTCCCATCCATCACCTACCTCAGCCATGATCAGCAGTCTCACTGGGGCCCGATGATGGAGTCTCTCAAATGGGCTGATGCGGAGCCTCTGCCTGGGGTTTAGCTCACAGGGAATGGTCACTAACTTGTCTCATTCCTTGGGAGCCCAGAATCTCTCCCTTCTGTGACTGCTAAAGTTTTTTGAGGAAGCATGCTCCTGGAGAATCATTGTAGAGCTTGTAATGGGCGCAAGTGACACCTCCACCCTGCTTACCAGAATCTTCACTATTCATCACATGTCTGGGCAGACACACACATGGTACACTTACACACGTACATTTTGAGTGTGCTTATTCTCCAGGTGCGTTTCTACAACCTGCTTTCTCTTTGTGCTTGGGATCTGTCCTGGAACGTTCTCTTGGGTGGCAGGTAGGGTCCTGCCACCTGTTCTGGGAGCTGTGCCCAGAGTTGCCTGTGTGTGGACTCTGCTATTCTGAATACTGGCACATATTTGTAATCTCACCTCCCTCGGGTGGGGAAGGCCTGGCAGGATTGGCTTTGGGAATCTTGGGGAGGCCCTGTGTCCTCACCTGCCCCATCAGTTCCTTCCCTCTGCGACCAGCTGGCACCGGTTCTAAGGCGTACCCTGCCAGATTGACCAGGAAGCTGCAGGAATGTGCTCAGCAGTGCAGGTGGGCCCTGGGATGGCAATGGGGCTCTGGGAGGAGACGAGATAATCAGCATGGTTCTGTTGAGCTCCCTTCTTTAGAGGTGTGACACTTTTTTCCTGCAGGGAAGTGAGGGAGCAGGAATGCTTTGCTTGGCAGGGATCAGCCTGGGATGGTCTGTGCACATCTCCCAGAGAAGAAGGCAGACTGTGACTTTAGGCTGGAGCCAGAGCCAGAGGGCTGCCCCAGCCCACCTTCTAGCCTGCCTCTCTGCCCAGAGAGATGTGTTCAGAGCCAGTTGGAGGAAGCTTTTCTATCGTAGTGAACCAGCAGACTTCAGACCCTGGGCCCCTTCTGCATCCCCTGAGGCTGGGCCTGTGGGCTTGAGGCCTCCGAGGGCAGGGACTTCAGAGGCCAGCTGGGGCACAGATAAGCTGGGTGGCTCCTTGAGGCTGTGTAGCCAAATAGCACTCTAGGCACTGCTCCTTTCAACTGTCCACGTGTCCTTTTCTAGCATAGTGCCTTTTTAGAAGATTGTCCTTCACCTGTAGTTCAAGTGACAGATTCTAGAGGTCCCTGGGGATGAGGATGTGGAGAAAAACAAACTCCTCAGGAAGTTGGTGGTGAGGTAGATTATGAGGCTTCAAGATTACTGTCTGCCTGGAGCCTGGAGGTCTGGACTAGGGATTTCTGAAGCTGGGGATGGACGAGGGCATAGAGTGGAGCAAACTGAGGTCCTGTGGCTGGTCCCAGACTGTGGGGTATACGTGGGTGCCCTGAAACAGAGGTGACAGCAGGATGTGGGTGTCTTACGTAGAGTATTTACCAAGGCTTAGCTCATCTTTTGTCTGAGTTCTCCAAAAAGAGGTCTGAACTTGAACTCGAGCCCAGAGCTTAAGAATTTTAGCCCTGGCCAGTTCTGTGACCTTGAAGCCTGTCACTCTGGGCCTCAGTGGGCCCAGCTATAAAATGAGGGACCAGATAAGACCTGCACTATTCCAACACCGGCAGGTGTGGTTCAGTGTGGTGGTCACGACCAACATAGTTCAATAGAGCTGGACGTCCACAGGCTTCACCAAAAAGGGTAGGTGTTGTCTTGGGTGTGCCCACAACATGAACTGAGTATAGTTTTCACTGTGGGTCAGGGCCCTGGAAGGGGTGATTTCTATGGCTGTTCCATCTTCTTACTGGTAGCAGATGTACACAGTGAGGAACCCCTGTCCAGAGGAGTGAAGGGGATGTCAGGCCTCCTTCTACCCTGCCTGCCTCAGAACCCCTGGATGGACACTGAGGAGACGGCTTTCTTCCCAGACATGGTGGGCAGACACTGGGTGTTATTGAGACTACACAGCCTTGTGCCTAATGTGGAGGGCCCACAGAGAATACAAGATGGGGCCCACAGGGAATACTCTTTCTGGGGCAGCTAGACCAACACACATAGAGCTGTGGGGCAGGTCTGCAGTTTGGAGGCACCTCCTGCACAGGCTTCTTTGTTTCCTTGGCCCTGTTTGTGACAGAAAGGAGGGTCCCTCTGGATTCCAGCAGTAGGAAGTAGGACTCCAGCATGGACACCAGGTTGGAGAAGGCTTTGGGGAAGTTCTGAGGAGGGCTGGGTTTTGAGAGGCACAAGAGGGGGCAGTGTGATGATGAAGACAGAGAAACAATGGCAGGTGAGGGCACTGTAGGGTGAAGTGGCCAGGGAGGGTGGAGGTGGATGGACCCTGTGCTCCGTGCCTGCTCTGTCCTCTGGCTGTGTATGACCTTGAGCAAGTCATTCTACCATTCTGACCCTCTGTCTCCTCATCTGCAAAATGGAAACATCCTTCTCCTCTGCTGGGTATCTGAGTGTGGAGCATGGGGAACAAAAGCCCAGAACAGTGTCTGGGATGATGAGGATTTCAGATTTGATGATGGAAAGGCATGGAATGGCCCTGTGGGGTGGCGTTTTCAGAGTGAGGACTTCACCTCGGGAGGACAATCTCTAGTCAGCTAAAAGGCAGCCCCTTCTCCTTCTTGTGGGCCCAACCCTTGCTGCTTGCTCTTCTCCTTGCCCCCAAATTAATTACTTAAATGAGCAAACTCCTTTGTTAAAATATTAGGGCAGTTGAAGGGGAGGATCCTTAATGGGCATAATGAGGTTGATGGGTTAGGTGCTTTGGGGTAAAACAGCCCTGTGATTAGTGAAGTTTCCCATGGCACGGGCCATCTGTCACACAGAGCAAAGTCAGTTTGCTCAGTGGGCTCCCCTGGATATGGGGAGGAGAGGCCAGAGGCCCTGGGCTCATGTGCTGTGTCCTGGCTTCCCTGACTAAGAGGAGGGAGGTGCCCTCGGCACACTCTTTCCCCTGCTGACCTCTGAGTAACTCTGATTGCAAAACTTGGTCGGGAATCCGCATGCTGACTGCCAGGATCTGGTAGAAACCCTGGGTCACTTGGATTGTGTACTTATCTTTCCTTAAGACTTTGGCTCCAGATGTTGAAACTGAGAAGGGTTTTGAATCTTTCTATACATGATCACTTATTGTTCTTGTTCTTCTTTTGAACCAGCTAAGTCTCTTGGAATTTCATATTTTAGAATGCCAAATCTTGGGACTACAGCAGGAATATTGTACCCTGAGAGTGTCTATCTTCATGGCTAGGGAAACCTCCTTGATGGGGACCCTTCTGAGAATTCTCTGGGGCAAACAGTGGCAGAGGTTTACTTCTGGGAGCACACTTAAGCAAATGCCTCCCTTGGAGCTGGATTCCTCTTCTGCATGCAGGGACTATTGGGGGATGGTTGGGTTGTGGGAGGTGGAGGGGCACAACCTGGTGAGGGCATGGTGCAGGCCCTGCGATGGGAGTGGACGGGGGAGCACACACCTGAAGGGTGGGAGGGAGTCAAGCTCTGGGGTGGGGAAGGGGCTTGATGCATGTTCCTGAGGAGTGGGGACAGTTTGGGGAGGCGTCTTCTAAGACTAGGTGTTGTCGTTTCTGACTTTTTTCCTTTCTGCTTCTGGAGGCTCAAGACAGTGGGATGAGCCTGACTTGCAGCTTCACTGTGGGTGGCCGTGTGGTGTCACATGGCCCTTCCCCATGTTGGTTTCCATCAGGGCAGCACCCTGGGCACAGAGGGCAGTGGTTGAACCTCCTCACCTGTCCAGAAGTGCACATCGAGGGGGCTGCATCTTCATTTCTGCCCCCTTTCCCTCCCAGTGCCCATTTCCTCTCATGCTAGGCGGATACAGAAGGAAGGGGTCACAATGAGGTTAGACATACTGTCCAATGTAGAGTTGAAAATCGATGCGCAGCTAGAAGGGAGTGGGCCCCTGGCTGGCTGGGCCCCTGGGGAAGGTGACGAAGCATGGCCCTCACTGCTGGGGGGCACATATGGCACTGCACTTGGCCCAGTCCCCAGCGCTGTGGCCCCTGCAGTGCTGGCTTCTGGGCACCCAGTCTGGGGCAGGGCTGAGAGGAGGGCAAAGTGGGTAGGTGGCACGTGGGTGTGCCCTGGGGGGTCCCTTCCCATGCTCAGCCCAGTGTCCAGTCTCCAGTGTCTGCCAGGCTGGATCCTTCTGTCCATGGCCTGCCTGGAACAAAGGGCACCAAGAACAACTCCTGGGAATATTCCTGGTGACTGGGAATGGGGTGTCCAGGCCTCCATCCTCCAAAAGTCACGTCTGACCCTGCTGTCTGGGGGTAGCCCCTGGCTGATTGGACAGGAACTCACACTGATGATCTTAGCTCACATTCATGGTCATCCTTGGTTTTAAAGTCCAGGACCTGAGGTCCCAGTGAGCTTCCAGGATCCTCAAGCTTACCCACCTGGAAAGGTCAGAAATGGGGTTTGAGTTCAGCTTTGTCTGGCTCTAGCTGACGTACTGAGGAATCTGAGTCTTCTTTCTCCATCCTGAGAGAGGAGGTGACAGTGTAAAGGGGCCTCTGGCTGCTCTGCTATACTAACTTGGTGACAGGCTGGACTCCTGGTGGTTCCTGGTGGTTCCTGGTGGTATGTGCAGAGAGGGTGAGCTCTGCTGACAATAGCCTTTTACTGACCAGGACCCTGTGTTCCCAGCATCTGCCCCCACCCCCTGCTTAAGCACACGTTCATTAAGTGCTAACATCAGCTGGCGATGAGGAGGCTTGTCAGTGCCAGCATGCTCTGGGTGGCCTTGAAGAGGGACAAGGGTCAGCTACAGAAGAAGGCGGGGCTAAGGGCTGTCGAGTCCTGCCGTGACTGTGGGACAGTGAGGGGCAGGAAGCAAAGTGTGTGAGGGGTGCTCTGGGCCTTGGAATACCTTAGAGGCAAGGGTGGGGGATGCCATGGGTGCCGGGGGAGGGTGACAGAGTGACAGATGGGTGCTGTCAGAACAGGGGCTGCCTGGTCTGGCACTCTCTTACCCTTCACTCTTTGTCCTGGGCCTCCCGTGGCTGTCTTGGACCTATTCTTCCTCCTGGCCCTGCCCAAGACTGTCTTGCACCTCATCTGAATGTGGTAACAGCAGTGGGTCAGGTTTGAATGAGAGGCTTGACAATTTTCCATCAACAAATCCATGTAAACTTCCTCTGAGAGGGCTGGAGTGAGGTTTCTGAGCCTTTGGCAGATAAGGTGACTCATTTGGGCCAGCATATCCCCATTCTCCCTGCTGGTTTTGTTTGGATGAAGTCTTGGGGACACAAGCTTTGACTGAGTTAATGTGGCAACAAGGACATGGAATTTGGAAGAGGGCATGTAGGGTCCTATCAGATGCAGACATCTTCAGAAATTCCGTGTGGTCTCCACACCTCAGTGATGTATCATTCTGGTATCATCTAAAGCAGTGATTTCCAGCTCAGGGTGTGCCTGACTCCCCTGAGGAGGTTTCCAACAATAAAGACCCAGCCCTGCTTGAGCCCTGCCGAGTCAGGATCTCCTAGGGGTGTCTGGGAACTTTATTTGAAAATACATCTCTGGTTATACAGCTGCTGGCACCCATCATAGGGAACATATCTGTTAGGATTCAGCTGTAGAAAAGGGAAGTCAGTGTCACTCTTTTAAGCAGAGAGGGAGCTTACACAGAGTGCTTACAAAGCCTTTGGGCTGACTCTAGGCCTCACCCTCTGGCACAATCAGAATGGACTCAGGAGACCCCGCAGGCACTGCTGAGTGCTCAAAACACACCACTGTGGCTCTTGTCCGGGGCCAGGAAACCACCATTTTGATGGCTCAGCTGCTCAGTTTTCTCTTGACATCTTTGTAGCTAGTGGAATCTCTCCAGGAAAACCCCAGCATCTCCCAAACTGCAGCAAAACAGCAGCCCACACTGCAATTGCTCCCCATGTGCAGCTACCAGGTGCAGCCTGAGTCCTACACAGAATTCCAGATGAGAGGTGTCTGAGGTGGCAGGTGCGTCCTGAGGAGGCTGGAACAGATGCCGAGTGAGAGAAAGGCATGGTGACTGCAGGCAGGTCTAGTCCAGCATGGGTTTTTGGACCCTGATTCTGTTCGATTCCTGTGCAGTTGAATGTAACAGTATGAGGACCGGGCCTATAACCGCCCAGATCCCAGGCCACTCAGTTGGGTCCTGGTGGTCCTTCCTCCTGGTGCAGGTGAACAAACCCTCTGAGTCACTCCTGTGTGTGCCACAGCAGTTCAAGGTCTGCTCTAATAGGTTCTGATCTTAACCCTGTCACTCACTTAATCCTTTCACCAAGGTAGGCCTGGCTAGATATGGATTCATAGCAGAATAGGCCATTTTCCAAAAGGGCAGTATTCTATCCTCACATTATAAACCTGTTAGTTTTCTGGGCTTTATGACTAAACTGTGGGACAGTTTTCCAGTCTAGTGTTCTACTTGAGGAGGTCTTTGGCATGTTACCAGCTGGTGCAAATGGGGGCACTTTTGTGGGCCTCCAAAAGGGTGCCCCTCAGAAGGGGTGTGCAGCCAGCATCCTGGGGCAGGTGCCTTTGAACAGGGCTGAGCTGAGCAGCCATCTGCAGGGACCCTGGTGACAGGGTTGCTGTGGAGTATATGTGCACAGTAGGGGGAAAGCCTCAGAAAGACCAATTTCTGAACTTACACAGAATGCAGTGCCTTAAACTCAGGGTCAGAGAGACTGTGGCCTGAAAAAGGAGCTGGCTTGAGTGGAAGAAAGAGTGTGCATTTTGCTCCTCCCTTTCCTTCCAAATGAATATTTAAATTTCTATTAGCAATTATTTGCTTATTATTAAATGCATGATTATTAATGAGTTAAATAAGCAAACAACAATTACTGCTTTTATGAAAGAAACAGTTGAAGTAACCTTTACGGACAGCCTCCATGGGGGTCACAGGGAGCTTTTGGGGTGTTGAGGGCTCATGAGGTGAGTTCTGGTGTCACAGGGGCTCCCCCTCCTGGCCCCTTGCTCAGTTGGTCAGTAAATCGTGTTGGTAGCTGGAAATCTTTCATGGGGGGAATATTCACACCACAATAATTGGCAAATGCTATTATAAATCAGGGCTTCCCCCCGCCCCACCGAGATAATTTGTTATTAAACATTTGGCAGCACAATAGTATGTTTCATGGACCCCTTATTCTTTTTTTTTAATGTTCATTTATTTTTTGAGAGAGACAAAGACAGAGAGACAGAGCATGAGATCATGACCTGAGCTGAAGTTGGTGTCCCAGACTCCCTGTTCTTTTTAGCAGTTTCTCCAAGCTGCTACCAAGAGGCCGGAAAGGCACCCTGGACCTGAGGCAGTCGTACCAAATTCTTGCAGCCTCCAGATTGCCACCAGTGCGGCTGTGTCTTCTTGCATACTTTACTCTGCATGCTAACTTGGAATGTTCTGCGGACTCACAGTAATGCCTGGAAATAGAGGAACCCCTGGGTCCTGTCTGGTCTGGAAGTGTCGGCGTGAGCTCTGCTGCCCTGTGTCCTGTTGCCCTTGCTGTCCAGGCAGCAATGTGGAAAGAGCTGCCACACCACACGTGGGACATGTAAGCCTGGAGTGGGACCTGAAAAACATCCTGTGGCTTTTGTTCTTTTTAAACCAGGGAAAAGGGAATGTTTTTAGAAAGTTAAAACTTCATTCTGTTCCAGATTCCACCAGGGAAAAGAAATACTTCTGTGACTTTCCCTGGGAGTAAACACGCCTGGCCGGCCAGTGGGTGAATGTCCTGCCAGGGCGCCAGCTGTTTTCTGGGCTGGTGGCCAGGACTGGAGTCCACCAGCACAGTCTTGACCGGGGCTGCTAGCCTGGCATCCGGCTCCCTCAGTTTTGTGAACTAGGCTTTGGGTCTGGAAAGGAAAGAACTCCTTTTCCGGAGACAAGACTTGGCTGGAGGCCAAGCATTGAGGTCTGAGGGGAAATCAGGCGTTAATTAGGACAGAAATTTTTTTCAAGTGTGACTGTTACCTCCATTCCACAGGGGTTTGTCTAGAGGCCGACTGCATGTCGGGTTGTGTCAGAGCAGGAGAGAAAGACTTAGGGTGAACGCTTCAACCTAGATATGCCTAGCAAGGAATACCCTTGGGCAGGTGGTCCTGAATGCAGAGCCAAACACAGAATCATGAAGGAAAAGTACACCCCACCCCCATCCCCATCCTCTCTCTTGTTCTCCTCTATCCTAATTACAAGAAAGCCTCCATGTAACTACAGTGAGCTGGCTTTGAACACTGCTCTTATTAATTTTCCTTTTGAACAAGGTCAGCCTCAAGTTTAAAGTTTTTAGTTTATTCTTAAAAATAATTTATGTTAAAAAATAAACTACCTCCCCCAAATGTTACATAAATAACAATAGAGTTGGCAGATAGCAGAAATTATGAAATTTGGGAAGCTTTGCCATGGAAAACAAGCTGTCCTGATGCTGAAGGCTATGGTGGGGTGGGGGGAAACTGCTTAAAAGCAGGACCCTCGGAACCACGCCAGGTTCAAATCCAGCCCTGACCCCTTCAGGAAGTCAGTTAAGTTCTGTTTGCTTCAGCTTCTTTATCCAAGAGATGGAAGGGGGGTGGTGGTGATGGCAGCTCATACCCATGAGCTGTTGTGAGGGGTAAATGCGTGTGTGCAGTCAGAGCAGTCCTAGGCACTGGACATTCACTGAATAGCTGTTACTGTTGTTCCATGGGAAGAAAATGTGAATGGGGGGATTGATAGGCAGGAGGGAGGTATCCTGGATGCCAACATATGGGGGTTGGGGAGGGAACTAGAAGGTAGTCATGGTTGGCCTGGAGAGGAGGTTCCTTGTATTCACAATAGGCGACAGGTGTTGCTGGAGAAGGTGGGGCAGCTAGTGGAGATGGTGGAGACACAGTAGGTGACAGACAGGTGGGGTGCTCAGAGCATGGCACCTCCAGCCTCTCAGAACCAAGGCCAAGGGCTGAGTGCCTGTGACCTGCAGGACATAGGCAGTTCCAACTGTGCATGACACATGCTTCTCAAATCCACTGACCCCCTCAAGATGAAGCCTTCCTGTTGCCACCTGCTGTGAGGGTACAGAACAGATGGGCTATGCAGATGAGGGCTTCAACACAAGGCATTCAAATATCCTTGAGTCTCTTTCATCCTGAGCTAATGACACCATGACTGACACAAAACCAAACTGGGATTTTTATTCTTTCTCCTGAGAAGAAGCATGGGGGTACCCATTTCTATTAAGGAATCACTGATTTACACTGAGTTTCTTTTTCTGCCGTAATTATAGCTACTGTTTATAGAATGCCTTTAAATGTGCATGAGACTTCATATTTGGTCCTTCTCTTCATCTTTTGGGGCTGCTGTAACAAAACACCACATCCTGGGTGTCTTATAAACAACAGAAACTTATTTCTCACAGTGTGGAGCCTGGAAGTCCAAGATCAAGGCACCAGCATGGTTGCATTCTGCAGAGGGCCCTCTTCCTGGATGATAGCCATTGTCCTCTCACATTGTTCCTGTGGGAAAGGGCAAGGGAGCTCTGTGGGATCTCTTCTGTGAGAGCATTGACCCCACTCCTGAGGGCACCCTCATGATCCAATCACCTCATGACCCCATGCCCCAGCTCGTAAACCGTCATCTTTGGGGTTAGGATTTCCATGTATGAATCTGGGGACACACACATCAGACCACAGCAGTCCTCACAGATACCTTGGTAATGAGTCCTGTTATTAGGCTGTTGTCTAGATGAGACAGTCAAGGCCCCAAGTGTATAGGGAGCTGGGGTGGGAACCCGTTTCTGATCAGATGTAGTTTGACTTCTGATGAGACACTGTCCTGAGATATTAGCTCCCCAAATCCAGTACTTTCCATAAACTACAGCATAGCCTCGAGAAAAATACACTTGTTTGCCAAACACTTGTTTCTGTAGAAAACATGCAGCTGTAGTGACCCCAGGTTCACTGGTTGACCTAGTGTTACCAGTGGCAATTCAGCTATTATTTCTTGAAAACTCTGTGTCTGGGGCCTTCCTTGGCAAATAGCAGCTTCAACAATTTTTCATCTTTAAGTGTGGCTACTGTTTTATATTCCACTGCAGCTTTTCTTTGCTAAAGGTCATGGTCATGAAGACAAATGATTATGTATAAGAAATATCAATCTTGGTTTATGAACGTATTTAGCCCATTTCCTGGGTGTCTATTCTCCCAGTGGTAGTGAGTGGCAGAGTGACCAAATTTTATCACCATTAAATCAGATTTAGCGGCTACAGTAGGGGTCTGCGCAGAGGAAGGAGTTTGTTCCTAGAGCTGGTTCTGAGATTCATGAGCCATCTCCATGCCCCATCTGGCCCTCCAGGCAAACCCTGTATGAGGAAGGGATCCTCATGCTTTCTTCTCATTCTCTTTCTTCTCTTACTATCCCATCTTCCTGAAATAGCTTGCTGAAGAGAATATCGAACTGCAGAGAAGCAAGATGAATGTCCTTTCAAGTTCTGCATCTAGACCCTGGAGTTGGCCCCTCCTCTGTCGGCACCAGGCTTGCTGGGGAGCAGGGACTATGAAGTACTTTGTGTCTGTCACAAGTCTTACATTCACAATATTGACATAATTGCCTGGGTTTATTTCCCTTATTGGCATAAGAAAATGAAGAGAAAAGTAGCTGTGGGTAGTTTATCAGTGGGAGTAGTCCTTCCCATTTGCTGTCAAAGGGATAGGACATCCTGCCAGTGTGACACTGATGTGATGGCCAGCCTCACCTTTTCTAGCACAGAGAGACAGAAGGCGTCTGCAGAGTGGACAGGTGCTCATGATAAGACCACAGGCCCAAGTTGTCCTACATATGCCAGAGTTCTCATCATTTCTCACTTATCTGCTGTTCTTACTGATTCAACAAACATTTATTGAGCGCCTCCTATGAACTAGGCTCAGCTCTAGGCACGGAGAAGAAGGCAATATCCCCTAAATCCTTACCCAAGTAGAGCTTGTACTTAGTGGGGCAGATGGACAATGAAGGTGGTAAGTATCTATTTAATGAACACTAAGAGCCAGAGTACTTATAGGAAGTGAGCAAATCATGCATTCCTAATTTGTTTATTTCTTAAATACAAGACGCACACACACACACACAGCTTTTCTTACTTCCCTGGATTGGGAAATGGCTAGGAGGGAAAGATACTTTCAGATAGTAGCCATGAAAAAACAGCTTTAATTAGAATATAGATAAATAAATAAATATCAGTGTATTTCTTCCTTGGTTTCTTCTGAACTCTGTTTCCAGCTGTGTCCTGTTTTGGACTGAGTTGGGCCAGGGAGCCTTTATCCCTGCTGACAAGTGTCATGTTGTTTACAAATACTTGAGGCCAGATTATGTCTTTAGCATTATATAAACATTATTCTCTGCTCATGTTTAACAGTTGGCTATAGAATGTCTCCTCCCATTTCCCAAGGTCAGTCAGCGTTTTGCTGGTAGTAAGCACCGTGAAAACCATGCCAAATTTATGTATTTGTGCACATTATTTCCATATGTCCACATTGAAGGTTTGGCCTTGAGGAGTCTACATTGCAGATAAACTTAGATATCTTGCTCAGTACCTGACAAACAAATGTTACTTTTCCCTTTGCACTTGAAAATATAACTAACTCACTTCAGTGAGATCATTTCTCAGAAAGCTGTATGTTGCCGTCCCTTGGAAAGACGCTGTAGGCACAAGGAAGCCAGTATTTCCTGCAGTGACATCCCAAAGCACCAGCCTCTGAGTGGCTGCTTTATCTTTTTGGTACAGAAATAGTAGCATTTTAGTTTGTGGGAGTCTTTGAGAAGTCACAAATGTCCAAGAACATGCTTTTGAACAGGTTTTGAGTACGTAGAATGACAGGATCACTCAAATGACATTGATTTTTTAATGACTTGAAGACCCAGGTTTGCTGATCATATTTTCCAATGGTACAAGTGTGGAGGAATTAATGTGCTCTTAATTTATATTATTAAATGTAGAGTTGAGGTTAAGGGTCTGGGTACCCATATTCTTCACTGAACAGACACCATGGGAATGTAGGGGTCCATTTGGTAACCTGGAGGTATATCTACAGAGAGTAAGTGGGGTCATGGATGGCTGAATAAAAGAACTGGGAGAAGACAGGCTTCTTGGGGTGGGGGTATTGAAGAATTTGAAGGGGTGTTATTGAATGACAAATTAGATTTATTCTGGGTAGCTTTAAAGGGCTGAGCCAAGACTGATGGTTGGAATTTGAATGGCTACAAAACTTAGTCCAATTTTAGGAAGACTCTTTCTCTAGTAAAATGACAAAGCAAGAAGCAGCCTGGTGAGATGGTGACCTCCAGCAGTATGATACTGAAACAGAGGCTGGGCCACTGTGGGCAAGAGTATGGTAATGAGATTTCTGGACCCCAGGGAGGCTGTACCATCTGACCTTCAAGAAGCCCTTTGATTTTGAGGTTTATGGCTTTGGCAGAGTGCATAGGAAGGGGAGTGTGCTTGGAGATTTACCCAGATCAAATTCTTTATTAGAAACTGATCCTTCTGATGCAGAAGCAAGAGTATGGGACCCACTGGATGCAGCTCTGGGTCCAGCACATGTTGATACCCCTTGATCCTCCAGGGAACATGTAGGTTGCCTCAGCTTGGTCTTCAGACCTCCTCCAGGGCCATAGCTCAACTTCCCTACAACAGCCAGGTGACTCTTGCCCCTGTAGGGAAAATCCACCATTCCTTTCCTCTTTGCTGCCTTGCTCCTCCTCACCACAGACAACTTTTCCAGAAAGTTCTCCCTGCTGCTCTCAGTGACTGTAGCATGAAGTTGAGGTGATAAATGCCCTTCACACTGTCATGCATGTGTCTGCATTTCTCTAGTCAGAGCTGTGGTCCTGGAGGATACTTTCTCTCTAACCCTGTGGTGTTTGGAATGGAATTTTTAACATCTTAGGATTTAACCAAAGTAGTTAGTTGATTTTAGTGGTTTTAGAAAATGATTTTAAACACAGACATCTGATGGTAAAGGTAATGCTTACTGAATGTTTGGCAGGGTCCTGGGTGGATGACGCTTGTCATTAACACTTGTGACAGTTACACAAGGTGCATGTCACCTGTTGTTTCTCAGATGATCACATGGCAGCTGAGAAAGGTAAGCTGCCATGTTTAATACAGCTACTATAGAAAGCTAACCCAGGCCACTCTGTCTAGACAGTTCATACTTGTTTCTTGACTTCTGACTGCTGCCTTTGGTCTGCAGGATAAGGACCGAATTTCATCACCATATGCGTAACACACATTCAAGCCTCCATCTCCCTGAGCACTGCTCAGAAGCTTAAATCCTTAGCTATGAAAATGGTGCCTGCACTGGACTTGAATTATTCTCCTGCAACACTGACCATAGCTACCTCCTCAGTACTGTCACAGGCTGTCCCATCCTCCTTCCCTGGAGTAGTAGGAGTGCTTCTGAGCTCTGGATTCTGGGGAGTTTGGTGTTGGGGACTGTCAGGAAGTGCTCTTTCCTTCATCATAAACTTAGGCAAGGGGTGGGTGAGGCACCAGTGAATGGAGCCTTTGTCCTGAAAGCTTTAAGGAGAAAAGATGAAATCCTGCAGAAGAGGCAGGCTGGGGCCAGCCTGGGCAGAAACCACTGGTTGGGGGGCAAAGTGCAGGCTGGGCTTGTGATCTTGTTCTCATTAGGTCTCCTTGCAGGATGGCTTTGGGAAGAAACAAAGGCCCCCCTGAAGTCTCTGCCTGAAATGGGGAGTGTTCATTTTCATTCCGTTGGTGTTTCCAGGCGGCCTCTTGTTGAACTTGGCCTTTCTCTGGAGCCCTCTCCTTGATGAACAGAGGGGAACTAGACACACAAACTTTTAAGGAGCTTTGTGAAGATTGGAGGGTCTGGCCTCTGGCTTCCAGAGCCTGTGGAAGTCGGTGCTGCCCCACTAGGGCCTGCTGAAGTGATGCAGAGGCTGGTGTGTGGTTCAGGTGGTTGCCCCTCATTCTGTCTTTCCGTGTTAGTTCCATGATTAAATAACAAATTAAAATCAAATTGTGTACATAAAAATGGCAAAATGACTGGCTATTTGCTAAGTCCAGGGTCAGCTGGACCAGCTGGTGGAACAAGATGGAAGGGAGTGCCTAGTTCTCAGGGTTGCCTTTTCTCCACTTCCTGCCCCACAGTCAAGTGGGCGGTGCCTGCGTGTGCTCCCTGTTTCCAGAGTTGACTCTCATTGACTCTGATTGGGCTGGATTGGGTCACATGCCAATCCCTAAACCAATCAATTTTTCCGGGGAGATGCTGTGCTCTGATTGGCAGGCAGAACCTCAAGATTAGCCTGGGAGTGGAGGGAAGGGTCTCATGGATAGGAGAGGTGCCAGGTGGTGGGTGTCAGGCTGCCTCTGCATATGCTCTGCCTATTTCCATCACACCAAGCCCATTCAGTGCCTGGCCCGGAGGAAAAGGCGGTGCTGTCACTACCCCACAACCATTCCTTGGGGCTACAGGGTGGTTGGTTGTCCTGCGACCTGCTTTCCCTCCCTATTCGCTGTGGCTATGCAGAACAGGAGTCTTTTGCATGAGCCTGGGCCCTTCTGGCTAGAGCCTTACTTGATGGCCTGCATTGATTCAGAAAACTGGGGCCTTACTTTCCCCACTAAAGGCCTTAGGAGATCTCTTTTGAGGACGAACATTTCCAGAAGTCTCAGGGATATGATGATTTTAGGCTTTGGACTCTGTGTTGAGAAGCCCTACTGTAAATGGACACAAGGACAGCCATTTTACCACAGTAATATGGGTGTGAATCTCTGTAACAGCCTACAAAATTGAAAACATTATTTTCTGGAAAAGATCTTGCCATGCAATAAGCACTTGAATGCCTGCTGGGTGTACAGTACTTGCTGTTTACAGAATTATTCCACCCCAAATTACTCTGTGTTTTGGCCCTTTCCTATCTCTGATGCCCTTCTCTCCCTTGTGCTGCAGGGAACTGCTGGAGACCACGTGCCGCTTGGCCAACACTCTGAAGAGACATGGAATCCGTCGAGGGGACCGTGTGGCAATCTACATGCCTGTTTCACCACTGGCTGTGGCTGCAATGCTGGCCTGTGCCAGGGTTGGAGCTGTCCACACGGTTGTCTTTGCTGGCTTCAGTGCAGAGTCCCTGGCTGGGAGGATCAATGATGGTGAGCATGTGGGAAGGACCCTGGTCTTTGTTCCTTGGGGCCTGGCCATCAGGGACTTAGACAGATATTAATAAAAGTCACACAAATGACAGATACCACCAGGGACAGGGACATGGCTGAGTGTGCATTTAGTTCTCAGTTCTGCGAGCTGAGATCTGAGGGCAATGAGATGAAGAAGGGAAAGAAGATTCCAGGTGGAGGGAACAGCTAGGTACCAGCTGACTGGTTGGAGGAGCACAGCTTGTGAGGGCTTGAAGGAGGCTGGCGTGGCTGTGGTGGAGGAGGGAAAAAACATGTTAGGGTGAGATAAGGCTGGAGATGTATGGGGAAGGTCTCACAGGTCAACAACTAGAAGACTTTCATCATGAGAGAGGGTGGGTGGACCACTTCTGGAGGCCTGGAGTCAGGTAGGGGCTTATGTTGCATCTTTAAGGCTTTCTGTCTACAGGTAGGTCAGAGTCTTTTGAACAGTGTGCAGAACAATAATGTCTCCCTTCTTTTTCTGGTGGGAGAGCTGAATGTATGGATGGTGACCCCATGTCTGCAAAGTCTGACCGCTGCTCTAGTAAGATCCTAGAGAGTCCCCTGAGCTGGTTCCCTAAGAAGGTTGCCAAATTATGGGGGTCACTGAGAGTTCTTTGTGTCTCACTGAAGACTTGCCTTTGGGTAGTGAACAGAGCTAAAGGGCAGAATTCTCAGAACCCTGCTGACTACCTTTAGGAAGGGCTGGGAAGCCTTTCTACTTTCATTCTGTGTCTCTCCCTCCACTTTCAAGGGTTGGTGCTGTCATTCATTTCTCTTTCTCTCTTTAAACTCTGTAGCACTGACTATGTGCCAGGCACTGTTCTAAATACTTTGCAAAGGTCATCTCCTTAAATTTGACTAACTTTGTGTTTGTAAATATGGTATGAGATAATACTCTGTTTCCCCTTTTATTCATTTTTTATTACTGTTAGTGCCATCCTAGAGTATACAATTCAGTGGCATTGAGCACATTCATGCAATGAATGTTGTGCAAACACCATCATGGTCTATTCCAGAACTTTTTCATCACCGTCAATGGACACTTCATACCCATTAATCAGGAATTCCCCATTTCCCCCTCCACCCAGCTTCTGGCAACCACTAATCTGCTTTCTGTGTCAATGATTTGCCTATTCTGGGTATTTCATATAAATGAACTCATATAACATGTGGCCTTTTGTTTATGACTTCTTTCACTACTCACAATGTTTTCAAGGTTCATCCATGTTGTAGCATGTATTATTGCTTCATTTCTTTTTTCCATAAATAAAATTTCACTGTATGGATGTACCATGTTTTGTTGATTTATTCATCTGTTGATGGACATTTGACTTGTTAACACTTCTTGGTTATTGTGAATAGAGTTGCTGTGAACATTCATGAGAACATCTGTTTTCAATTTTTTGTGTATATACCTAGGAGTAGAATTGCTGGCCCATATGGTAAATCTATATTTAACTTATTGAGGAACTGCAAAACTGTTTTCCAAAGTTGCTGCTCTGTTGTACCTTCCCACTAACAATGTATGAAAGTTCTAATTTCTCTGATACTTCATCAACACTTGTTATTTTACTTTAAAAAAAATTATAGAGGCACCTGGGTGGCTCAGTTTGTCAAGCATCTGACTCTTGATTTTAGCTCAGGTCTTGATTTCAGTGTCATGAGTTCAAGCCCCACATTGGGTTCTGTCCTGGGTGTGAAGCCTACTTAAAAAAAATTATAGTCATCCTAGTGGGTATGAAGTGGTTTTTCATTGTGGGTTTGGTTTACATTCCTAATGACTAATATCACTGAGCATCTTTTCATGTGCTTGTCCGTTTGTATGTCTTCTTTGGAGAAATGTCTACTTAAGCCCTTTGTCCATTTTTTAATTGGCTATTTGCTTTTTGTTGTTGAGTTGTAAGAGTTCTCTGTATGTATTCTGGATGCCAGACCTTTATCAGATTTATAATTTGCAATGATTTTTTCCCATTCTGTGGGTTGTGTTTTCATTCTCTCCATAGTGTCTTTTGATGCACAAAAGTTTTTAATCATGATGAAGTCTGGATCACCTATTTTTTCTTCTGTTGTGTGTTGTTTTGGTGTATTATTCAAGAATCCATTACCAGCTCCAATGTCATGAAGATTTGTTCCTATGTTTTCTTCGAAAAGTTTTATGGTCTTAGCTTTTATATTTAGGTCTTTGATCCAATTTGAGCTCATTTTTTGGGGGTATGGTGTGAGATCCAACTTCATTCTTTTGCCTCTGGGTATCCAGTGGTACCAGCACCGTTTACTGAAGAGACTGTTTTTTTCCCCCTCATTGGATGGCCTTGGCACTTTATCAAAACTAATTTGTCCTATTGAGGGCTTATTTCTGAGTTCTCTATTCTATTCCAATGATCTGTATATCATCCTTGATTTGCATGTGTCAAACCACCCTTGCATTCCAGGAATAAATTCCCCTTGGTCATGATGTGTAATCCTGCTAATATGCTGCTGGATATAATTTGTTGTCATTTTGTTGAGGATTGTTGCATCAGTGTTCATAAGGGGTATTGGTTTGCAGTTTTGTTTTTTTTTTTTTTCTTGTGATGTGTTTATCTGACTTTGGTATCAGGGCAATGCTGGCCACATAGAATTAGTTAGAAAGTGTTTCCTCCTCTGCAGTTTTTGGGAAGAGTTTGAGGAAGACTGATGTTAATTTGTCTTTAAATGTTTGGTAGAATTCACCAATAATACCATCTGGTCCTGGGCTTTTCTTTGTTGGGAGGCTACTGTTTTTGAAGGTGAGGAGACTGAGGCACAGAGAGGTTAATTGACTTGCTCAAGGTTACATTGCTAGTTAATGACAGAACTAGGATTTGAACCCAGGCATTGGGCCACCAGAGTTCATGCTTTTAGCATTACACTAGGCTGCTCTTTTTCTCTCTTGTTGACATGGTCATGGTTGTCAAGTGTTTCTGTTAAGATTCTTTTTTTTTTTTTAGATGTTTTATTTATTTATTTATTTATTTATTTATTTATTTATTTATTTAAGTTTTTATTTATTTTGAGAGAGAGCATGAACAGGGGAGGGAGAGAAAGAGGGAGATGGAATCCCAAGCAAGCTCCACACCATCAGTGTGGAGCCTAATGTGGGGCTCAAACTCATGAACCATGAGATCATGACCTGAGGTGAAACCAAAAGTTGGATGCTTAACCAACTGAGCCACCCAGGCACTCCTGCTTTTTTATTTTTTTGAAAGACAGAGAGAGGGCACAAGTGAGTGAGGGGCAGAGAGAGAGACAGACAGAGAAGGAGAAAGAGGGAAGCAGGGCTCACCTGAAGCAGGGTTCAAGCTCACCCAATGTGGGACTTCAACTCATGAACTGTGAGATCAGGACCTGAGCTGAAGTCAGATGCTTAACTGACTGAGCCACGCAAATGCCCTAAGATTCTTTTTTTTTTTTATTTTTTTTTTATGAAATTTATTGACAAATTGGTTTCCATACAACACCCAGTGCTCATCCCAAAAGGTGCCCTCCTCAATACCCATCACCCACCCTCTCTTCCCTCCCACCCCCCATCAACCCTCAGTTTGTTCTCAGTTTTTAACAGTCTCTTATGCTTTGGCTCTCTCCCATTCTAACCTCTTTTTTTTTTTTTCCTTCCCCTCCCCCATGGGTTCCTGTTCAGTTTCTCAGGATCCACATAAGAGTGAAACCATATGGTATCTGTCTTTCTCTGTATGGCTTATTTCACTTAGCATCACACTCTCCAGTTCCATCCACGTTGCTACAAAAGGCCATATTTCATTTTTTCTCATTGCCACGTAATATTCCATTGTGTATATAAACCACAATTTCTTTATCCATTCATCAGTTGATGGACATTTAGGCTCTTTCCATAATTTGGCTATTGTTGAGAGTGCTGCTATGAACATTGGGGTACAAGTGGCCCTATGCATCAGTGCTCCTGTATCCCTTGGATAAATTCCTAGCAGTGCTATTGCTGGGTCATAGGGTAGGTCTATTTTTAATTTTTTGAGGAACCTCCACACTGCTTTCCAGAGCGGCTGCACCAATTTGCATTCCCACCAACCGTGCAAGAGGGTTCCCGTTTCTCCACATCCTCTCCAGCATCTATAGTCTCCTGATTTGTTCATTTTGGCCACTCTGACTGGCGTGAGGTGATACCTGAGTGTGGTTTTGATTTGTATTTCCCTGATAAGGAGCGACGCTGAACATCTTTTCATGTGCCTGTTGGCCATCCGGATGTCTTCTTTAGAGAAGTGTCTATTCATGTTTTCTGCCCATTTCTTCACTGGGTTATTTGTTTTTCGGGTGTGGAGTTTGGTGAGTTCTTTATAGATTTTGGATACTAGCCCTTTGTCCGATATGTCATTTGCGAATATCTTTTCCCATTCCGTTGGTTGCCTTTTAGTTTTGTTGGTTGTTTCCTTTGCTGTGCAGAAGCTTTTTATCTTCATAAGGTCCCAGTAATTCACTTTTGCTTTTAATTCCCTTGCCTTTGGGGATGTGTCGAGTAAGAGATTGCTACGGCTGAGGTCAGAGAGGTCTTTTCCTGCTTTCTCCTCTAAGGTTTTGATGGTTTCCTGTCTCACATTTAGGTCCTTTATCCATTTTGAGTTTATTTTTGTGAATGGTGTGAGAAAGTGGTCTAGTTTCAACCTTCTGCATGTTTCTGTCCAGTTCTCCCAGCACCATTTGTTAAAGAGGCTGTCTTTTTTCCATTGGATGTTCTTTCCTGCTTTGTCAAAGATGAGTTGGCCATATGTTTGTGGGTCTAGTTCTGGGGTTTCTATTCTATTCCATTGGTCTATGTGTCTGTTTTGGTGCCAATACCATGCTGTCTTGATGATGACAGCTTTGTAGTAGAGGCTAAAGTCTGGGATTGTGATGCCTCCTGCTTTGGTCTTCTTCTTCAAAATTCCTTTGGCTATTCGGGGCCTTTTGTGGTTCCATATGAATTTTAGGATTGCTTGTTCTAGTTTCGAGAAGAATGCTGGTGCAATTTTGATTGGGATTGCATTGAATGTGTAGATAGCTTTGGGTAGTATTGCCATTTTGACAATATTTATTTTTCCAATCCATGAGCAGGGAATGTCTTTCCATTTCTTTAAATCTTCTTCAATTTCCTTCAGAAGCTTTCTATAGTTTTCAGCATACAGATCCTTTACATCTTTGGTTAGATTTATTCCTAGGTATTTTATGCTTCTTGGTGCAATTGTGAATGGGATCAGTTTCTTTATTTGTCTTTCTGTTGCTTCATTGTTAGTGTATAAGAATGCAACTGATTTCTGTACATTGATTTTGTATCCTGCAACTTTGCTGAATTCTTGTATCAGTTCTAGCAGACTTTTGGTGGAGTCTATCGGATTTTCCATGTATAATATCATGTCATCTGCAAAAAGTGAAAGCTTGACTTCATCTTTGCCAATTTTGATGCCTTTGATTTCCTTTTGTTGTCTGATTGCTGATGCTAGAACTTCCAGCACTATGTTAAACAGCAGCGGTGAGAGTGGGCATCCTTGTCGTGTTCCTGATCTCAGGGAAAAAGCTCTCAGTTTTTCCCCGTTGAGGATGATGTTAGCTGTGGGCTTTTCATAAATGGCTTTTATGATCCTTAAGTATGTTCCTTCTATCCCAAATTTCTCAAGGGTTTTTATTAAGAAAGGGTGCTGGATTTTGTCGAAGGCCTTTTCTGCATCGATTGACAGGATCATATGGTTCTTCTCTTTTTTTTTGTTAATGTGATGTATCACGTTGATTGATTTGCGAATGTTGAACCAGCCCTGCATCCCAGGAATGAATCCCACTTGATCATGGTGAATAATTCTTTTTATATGCTGTTGAATTCGATTTGCTAGTATCTTATTGAGAATTTTTGCATCCATATTCATCAGGGATATTGGCCTGTAGTTCTCTTTTTTTACTGGGTCTCTGTCTGGTTTAGGAATCAAAGTAATACTGGCTTCATAGAATGAGTCTGGCAGTTTTCCTTCCCTTTCTATTTCTTGGAATAGCTTGAGAAGGATAGGTATTATCTCTGCTTTAAACGTCTGGTAGAACTCCCCTGGGAAGCCATCTGGTCCTGGACTCTTATTTGTTGGGAGATTTTTGATAACCGATTCAATTTCTTCGCTGGTTATGGGTCTGTTCAAGCTTTCTATTTCCTCCTGATTGAGTTTTGGAAGAGTGTGGGTGTTCAGGAATTTGTCCATTTCTTCCAGGTTGTCCAATTTGTTGGCATATAATTTTTCATAGTATTCCCTGATAATTGTTTGTATCTCTGAGGGATTGGTTGTAATAGTTCCATTTTCATTCATGATTTTATCTATTTGGGTCATCTCCCTTTTCTTTTTGAGAAGCCTGGCTAGAGGTTTGTCAATTTTGTTTATTTTTTCAAAAAACCAACTCTTGGTTTCGTTGATCTGCTCTACAGTTTTTTTAGTTTCTATATTGTTTATTTCTGCTCTGATCTTTATTATTTCTCTTCTGTTGGGCTTAGGCTGCCTTTGCTGTTCTGCTTCTAGTTCCTTTAGGTGTGCTGTTAGATTTTGTATTTGGGATTTTTCTTGTTTCTTGAGATAGGCCTGGATTGCAATGTATTTTCCTCTCAGGACTGCCTTTGCTGCGTCCCAAAGCGTTTGGATTGTTGTATTTTCATTTTCGTTTGTTTCCATATATTTTTTAATTTCTTCTCTAATTGCCTGGTTGACCCACTCATTCGTTAGTAGGGTATTCTTTAACCTCCATGCTTTTGGAGGTTTTCCAGACTTTTTTCTGTGGTTGATTTCAAGCTTCATAGCATTGTGGTCTGAAAGTAAGCATGGTATAATTTCAATTCTTGTAAACTTATGAAGGGCTGTTTTGTGACCCAGTATATGATCTATCTTGGAGAATGTTCCATGTGCACTCGAGAAGAAAGTCTATTCTGTTGCTTTGGGATGCAGAGTTCTAAATATATCTGTCAAGTCCATCTGATCCAATGTCTCATTCAGGGTCCTTGTTTCTTTATTGACCGTGTGTCTAGATGATCTATCCATTTCTGTAAGTGGTGTATTAAAGTCCCCTGCAATTACCACATTCTTATCAATAAGGTTGCTTGTGTTTATGAGTAATTGTTTTATATATTTGGGGGCTCCGGTATTCGGTGCATAGACATTTATAATTGTTAGCTCTTCCTGATGGATAGACCCTGTAACTATTATATAATGTCCTTCTTCATCTCTTGTTACAGCCTTTAATTTAAAGTCTAGTTTGTCTGATATAAGTATGGCTACTCCAGCTTTCTTTTGGCTTCCAGTCGCATGATAAATAGTTTTCCATCCCCTCACTCTCAATCTAAAGGTGTCCTCAGGTCTAAAATGAGTCTCTTGTAGACAGCAAATAGATGGGTCTTGTTTTTTTATCCATTCTGATACCCTATGTCTTTTGGTTGGCGCATTTAATCCATTTACATTCAGTGTTATTATAGAAAGATACAGGTTTAGAGTCATTGTGATGTCTGTATGTTTTATGCTTGTAGTGATGTCTCTGGGACTTTGTCTCACAGGGTCCCCCTTAGGATCTCTTGTAGGGCTGGTTTAGTGGTGACAAATTCCTTCAGTTTTTGTTTGTTTGGGAAGACCTTTATCTCTCCTTCTATTCTAAATGACAGACTTGCTGGATAGAGGATTCTTGGCTGCATATTTTTTCTGTCTAGCACCCTGAAAATCTCTTGCCAATTCTTTCTGGCCTGCCAAGTTTCAAAAGAGAGATCAGTCACGAGTCTTATAGGTCTCCCTTTATATGTGAGGGAACGTTTACCCCTTGCTGCTTTCAGAATCTTCTCTTTATCCTTGTATTTTGCCAGTTTCACTATGATATGTCGTGCAGAAGATCGATTCAAGTTACGTCTGAAGGGAGTTCTCTGTGCCTCTTGGATTTCAATGCCTTTTTCCTTCCCCAGTTCAGGGAAGTTCTCAGCTATGATTTCTTCAAGTACCCCTTCAGCACCTTTCCCTCTCTCTTCCTCCTCTGGGATACCAATTATGCGTATATTATTTCTTTTTAGTGTATCACTTAGTTCTCTAATTTTCCCCTCATACTCCTGGATTTTTTTATCTCTCTTTTTCTCAGCTTCCTCTTTTTCCATAACTTTATCTTCTAGTTCACCTATTCTCTCCTCTGCCTCTTCAAGCCGAGCTGTGGTGGTTTCCATTTTGTTATGCATTTCGTTTAAAGCGTTTTTCAGCTCCTCGTGACTGTTCCTTAGTCCCTTGATCTCTGTAGCAAGAGATTCTCTGCTGTCCTGTATACTGTTTTCAAGCCCAGCGATTAATTTTATGACTATTATTCTAAATTCACTTTCTGTTATATTATTTAAATCCTTTTTGATCAGCTCATTAGCTGTTGTTATTTCCTGGAGATTCTTCTGAGGGGAATTCTTCTGCTTGGTCATTTTGGATAGTCCCTGGCGTGGTGAGGACCTGCAGGGCACTTCCCCTGTGCTGTGGTGTATAACTGGAGTTGGTGGGCGGGGCCGCAATCGGACCTGATGTCTGCCCCCAGCCCACCGCTGGGGCCACAGTCAGACTGGTGTGTGCCTTCTCTTCCCCTCTCCTAGGGGCGGGATTCACTGTGGGGTGGTGTGGCTCGTCTGGGCTACTTGCACCCTGCCAGGCTTGCGATGCTGGGGATCTGGCGTATTAGCTGGGGTGGGTAGGCAAGGTGCTCGGGGGCAGGAGGGGCAGGCTTAGATCGCTTCTCCTTAGGTGATCCACTTCAGGAGGGGCCCTGTGGCAGCGGGAGGGAGTCAGATCCGCTGCCGGAGGTTTGGCTCCGCAGAAGCGCAGAGTTGGTTGTTTGCGCGGAGCGAGCAAGTTCCCTGGCAGGAACCGGTTCCCTTTGGGATTTCGGCTGGGGGATGGGCGGGGGAGATGGCGCTGGCGAGCGCCTTTGTTCCCCACCAAACTGAGCTCTGTCTTCCGGGGGCTCAGCAGCTCTCCCTCCCTTTGTCCTCCAGCCTTTCCGCTTTCCGAGCAGAGCTGTTAACTTATGACCTCCCAGACGCTAAGTCGAGCTTGCTGTCGGAACACAGTCCGTCAGGCCCCTCCGCTTTTGCAAGCCAGACTCGGGGGCTCTGCTTGGCCGGCGAGCCACCCCTCCGCCCCGGCTCCTTCCCGCCAGTCCGTGGAGCGCGCACTGCCTCGCCGCCCTTCCTACCCTCTTCCGTGGGCCTCTCGTCTGCGTTTGGCTCCGGCGACTCTGTTCTGCTAATCCTCTGGCGGTTTTCTGGGTTATTTAGGCAGGTGTAGATGGAATCTAAGTGATCAGTAGGACGTGCGGTGAGCCCAGCGTCCTCCTAAGCCGCCATCTTGCCGCAACTCGCCCTAAGATTCTTTAAAACAAGCAAAAGCAGTGGGCCCTGGAGATTCAGTAGCTGGGTGCTGGAGCAGATCCAAGAACTTCAGAAATCCTAAACAACAGGCCATGGAAGGGTAGGAGCCAGGTCATATCTGAAGCCCTCAGCAGGGGAAACTCCTGTAACTTCTTTCTGGAACTTTACCATTAAGAGGCTCTTACGCAACACCTACAGCCTCCATGTACATATGTTCAGGTGTCCATTTCCAGGGACAAGACTCTACTGGGACAGTTGTTTGTGTCAATGAGGGGTTTTTTTGTTTGTTTGTTTGTTTGTTTTTGGTTTTGGTTTTTTTTTTGTCATTTATTGCTGTGTAACAAACTACTCCAAATCTTAGTGCTTAAAACAGTAAATTTTATTATTATATTTCATGATTCTGTGGGGGCAGGAATGCAATGGGCTTAGTGAGAATGTCTTTTTTTTTTTTTTTTTCTCCATGTAATCTGGTATATAAACTGATTGGTTTACATGATTGGAGCCTGCCATGCATCTCTTTCATGTGGCCTGTTTGTATGACTAACCCAGACAACCTCAGGCAGTCAGACATGTTATATGATGGTTCATGATTCCAACAGGAAGGAAGTGGAAACTGCCAGTTGCCCTAAAGGCAAGGTCCAGAATACACATGGCATCATTTTTGCTATATTCCATTGGTTCAACCGGTCTGGACATTCCAAATTCAAGGGAAGGAGACCAGGACTCTACTTCTACTTGAGAAGTACTATGAGACCAGGTGAAGGAATTTGCCACTACCTTTAATCCATCAGTGTGAGGGGCAGGGTGGGAGTGTGAGCATGGCCACCAGGGTCTCATCATGAGTTAGGCATGGCAACCTCAGTCAGTGTGTTCTAGTCTAAAGTTTCTTTCTCCTGGCCTGGCGTCCAGGCTCTGACCACTCCTCTTCCCTTTATGTTCTCTGTTGCTTTAGGCTGTGTGAGGAATAGAGAGAGAGGACAGTCTGGTGGGGAGAGTAGAGGACAACAGGAGGATGATTCTGAGAGGTTGTGGGTAGGGGCAAATAATGGCCACCACAGATGTCCACGCTCTAATCCCCCCAAACTTTGAAATATGTTACCTTACATAGCAAAAGGGCTTAGGAGATGGGATGGGCCCTAAAATGTGGAGATTATCCAGGTGGGCCCAATCTAATTACATAAGTCCTGGAAAGCAGAGAACTTTCTCTTGTTGGAGGCAGAGGACATGTAGCAGAAGGGGAGTTCAGAGCATAAGAAGGTCTTGACCTGCCTTTGCTGGCTTTGAAGATAAAGAGGGTCACAAGCCGGGGGATGTAGGTTGCTCTAAAACCTGAAAATAATCCCTGGATGACAGCAAGGAAAATGGGGAAATGGGGACCTCAGTCCTCCAATTACATGGAGCTGAGTTCTGCCAACACCTGGAATAACCTGGAAGTAGACTTTCCTCCAGAGCCTCCAGATAAGAACTCTGCCTGCTGACACCTTGATTTTGGGCATGAGATTCCAAGAAAAGAACCCTATCAAGCTCACCTAGACTAGAGAACTGTGAACTAAATTATGAGTTTTCCAAACCACTAAGTTTGTGGTAATTGGCTATGGGAGCAATAAGAAATGAAGATAGATGCCAATACCTGCTCAAAAACCAAGGAGGTAAAATTGAAGCTTTCTAGATAAAGTGTCACACTGATCTGGTCTGTGCCCTAATGCTATACACACACCCTGTGCCCATCACACAGCCTCGGTGGGGGGAACCACAGAGTGAGCTGTGCTCTCCAAGCACCTCCTAGGGACTGGGCATGTGCACGCAAGTTCCTGCCCTGGAGAACTGTTTGGGCAGGAAGCCTTGGACAAGTGAGTGCCAGGAACAAGGCAGGTGCCATGGGAGGCTGCGGAGGGGCCATAACCCACATAATGTGATTCTAACACCCGAGATGGGCTGGGGCCACTACTTTCTCCTGGGGGATCCTGAGCTTTCTTTGTCTATCATCCCCTTGAGGATAGTCTCTTTCTACCTGCTGGATCTTCTCTCTTCCTGCCCCACTAGGTGTTTACCTGGACCAATTCCAGCTTCCAGGATGTAGGCCAGGGTGGTCTCTGACAGACTCTGCCCAACTGATTTAGTTGTCCCAGGGTGACCGATGGCCAAGGCCTGAGGAGAAAATAGTGTGTAGCTGGGGGCCTCTGGTGTGCAGAGCTGGATGACACTACCCTGGGCACTGCAAGCACTCTGTATCTATCTGACCCTGGGTGACCCAGAGAAGGACTGAGAGAATTCTTAGGTGGTCCTCAAGGTCATGTCATCTCTAGCGCCCTTGGGAGGAAGAAAGAATGAGTATGTTGCTAGAAGGCACTTTTCACACTGAAAAGCTGAAGGAGATTGGTGCCTCAGTCAGGGCTCCTGCAGAAGCAGATGCTGAGATAAGAGCTCAGGGTAGCCAGTTCATTTGGGAGGTGGTCCTAGGAAGCACTGTAGGGCAGTGGGGAGTGGAGCTGGAAGAGGAATCCACCAGACAAGCATCCACAGTGGGTGCCCGGAGCTCAGTCCCTCAGGGAGCCCTGGGAGGCAATGGAACCACATGTGTCAGGATGTGACACCACATGTGAGGGACCTGGGGTATGTATATTCCAGCTCTTGAGTCATTGGTGGAGGGCTCCTGGGTTTGTGTAATCCCCTAGTGCTTCTTCCTTTGGCTTTGGAAGAAGCCCTTGGTGCAGAGTGATAAAAGGTCTGGGGATGTGTGTGGGACCCTAGCAGTTAGTACTACAGCTGAGTATTTGTTCTGGGATCTTCCTTAGGGACCAGCTATATAATAGCCCACTGCAGCCTTGATCCCTCTGGGTCATCCCAGGTTGAGGCATGATGTTGGTGGTTTGGGGGTTATTCCTTTGCCTGTGGTTCTGATGCCCAGTTTTTGTCTGTACCTGATACCTTGCTCAGGGCCCACCCTAGGTCAGCTGTGGAAGCTTGGGTCTTCCCTGCATTGCCCTGGGCCTGGCCAAGCCTAACCAGGTTGTTGAAGAACAGGTGTGAATCTTGGAGCTCCTTCAGTTAAAGGCAAGGGTAGGGACTGGCAGCTCCTGGCACCCACTGGGGTGTGGCCTCTATTTTCTGGGCAGTGAAGCCTCTTGACCCTGGACAGGGCAGGGGCCACACAAGACATGTTGGGGCTTGGTCTCTGGCTGCCCAGCTTTCTTGGTCTCTGCATCTTAATGTTGCTTTGCCACTATAGTGGCTGTGGCTGAGGGCAGTATGATGGCCTCTCACCTGGGAAAGCTCCCAGGGCAGGTGGGAGGGAATGGTGGAAGTCTCCCCCTCAGAGCTGGGAAAAGGCCTGGCATTTCTGCATTGAGCACGAAGATCACAAAGCAGGCAGACCCCCTCCCCCCACATTTTGCTGACTCTTTTACTCAAGAATGGACTTTGTGTATCACACTCTTAGGCCTGGACTGTGTGGCTGTCAGTCTGGGCTGTGAGAGTCATAGTAGGAAGGAAACTGACCAGAAATATCTGTTTGTCTCCATTAGCTAAGTGCAAGGTGGTCATCACCTTCAACCAAGGACTCCGGGGAGGACGCGTGGTAGAGCTGAAGAAGATAGTAGATGAAGCTGTGAAGCACTGCCCGACCATCCAACATGTCCTGGTGGCTCACAGGACGGACAACAAGGTCCACATGGGGCGTCTGGACATCCCCCTCGAGCAGGTGGGTTTGTCTCACATTGTACAGTTTAAGGAGAGGTTAACTCCTATTGGGTTAACTGGGTCTGATTCTTGTCGGATCGTGGTTCTCAACCTGGGTCCCCCAGCAATGTTCAGGGTTCCCTGATGGTATCTGATGGTATCTGACTTACATCCTGGTTGGGAAGATGGAGCTCAAATACCACAAACATACTGAAACACTTAATGGAATAGAAATGATCAGATCCATCCTTTTATTTTGTGTTCTCTGCATCTGGAGTTGAACTAGGGCAGAGTAGAGCAGGTGAACTGAATCTGGTCTGCTGAGGCCTGCAGCAGCTGGGCAAGAGGTGTTCCTTAGGATGGGTGAATGTGGAGCAGAGGGTAACTGCCTTGGATGGGGCTGTTTGTGTCTTCCCCCTTCTAGGAAATGGCCAAGGAGGACACTGTTTGTGCTCCAGAGAGCATGAGCAGTGAGGACATGCTCTTCCTGCTCTACACCTCGGGGAGCACCGGAACACCCAAGGGACTCGTCCACACGCAGGCGGGCTACCTGCTGTATGCCGCTGTGACGCACAGGGTACGGGCCTTGGTGGGGAAGGTTGAGAGTGCGGGGTGTCCCACCTCCCGGGCAGGGCTCTAAGCAGGGGGCCAGGAGAGGCTGAATTTAGGGCTAGAACTCCTGCTGTAACATAGTGCCTGAATGCATGAGGTGCTAATGTTTCTTCTTGTGTGCTCAGGAGCAGGGCCGTTGTGAGTTGTAGCACTGGCATAGCGAGTGGTAGGCATGGGGGCTGAGTTCTGTCCTTGTTGGGAGAGTCTGGATCGAAAATTTGAGACTCACTGCAGGTCTTTAGCCCCTTTGCACCTGTGTCTGTGCTGTCTGCTTGCTCTGTAAGAGTTGAGCCCTCCCCAGGTCTGACATGTTCACTGGCACAGCTGTGTTCTGATGCTCAGGGGCCCAGGTGCTGAGGCCATCCTGGGCCCCTCCCTCCCTAAAAAAATGTCAAAACTCATGTTTTACAACTGAGTTGTTATAGAGATGAATATGTTACTATTACATGTTAAAATGTTCTCTTCTACTTAAAAGGTCTTTTTTTTCCTTGTGATGTTAAAAGAAAGGAAAACATTTTTTTTTTGTTAAAAAAATTATTTATTTTGAGATTGGGGGGAGGAGGGGCAGAGAGAGAGGGAGAGAGAGAATCCATGCTGACAGCGCAGAGCCTAATGGGGTTCCATGTCACAAACTGTGAGATCATGACGTGAGCCAAAATCAAGAGTTGCACACTTAACCAACTGAGCCATCCAGGGGCCCCTGGGGCCACATTTTAAAAGTAAAATTAGAAAAAGATTTACTTTTGTAAGGAAACTTAAATTTAGTATATGGCAATTATATTACAGTGGGCCATCCTTTAGGGCCTATAAAGCAGATGGTATGTAATTTTTTTTATTCCAATAAGTGCATTTAAAAAATCAGTTCTGATTTGGGGACACCTGGGTGGCTCAGTTGGTTAAGTGTTGACTCTTGATTTCAGCTCAGATCATAATCTCATGGTTTGTGGGGTTGAGCCCTGTATCTGGCTCTATGCTGAGTATGGAGCTGGCTTGGGATTTTCTCTCTCCCTCTCTGCCCCTCCCCTGCTTGCACTCACTATCTCTCAAAATAAATAAATAAACATTTAAGAAAAAAAATCGATACTGATTTGAATATTGGTGGGTTGTGGGGGTTGTGTTTTAATGTGTCATCCCTGGTTACTTGGGGAGTAGTTGACTTTTCCCAGGTAGGATTTGGTTTCAAGATAGTGTTTATGGACCTCTCTGTTGCAAAAGGCAAAACTGCACTGCTGGTGCCAGCTGCAAAGGGAACTGAGTAGCCAGGTGACCAGCAAGCCCAGGCCCATCCAAGAAGGGCTCCGATTTTGGTCCCGCGTGGTGGCATCTCTCCTGCCTTGGCCCCCTTCCTCTGTGCTGACCACATTCCTTCCCAGGGACTGGAAAGAGCCTCATAGTGCCAGCAAAATCACTGGCCTGGTTGCAGTCAGGGCCCCATTTGCCTCAGTCACTGTGGCTAGGGATGGGGGTGGAATGTGCTCACTGGTCAGGCTTGGTCATGTGGGAGGTGAATCTCCTGAAATGAATGGGGAGGAGCAGGTGCTGGGAGGCAGGTAGCAAGCATGCACACTGCGCATAACACAGTCTCTGAGTGGTGCTGCACCAGTCCCACTGGCAGCTACTCACACCCAGGACTAACGATGTTGAAAAGCAGAAAGACAGATGTTGTACCGAACCAGGCTGAGCAGACAAGTACCTGAACTCAAATCCATATTAGAACAGTTGTCTTCTGCCTGCTGGGTGACCTTGAGCATGCCACAGAACCTTTCTTGACCTCAGTGTTCTCAACTGGAAAACCCCACCCCTCTTCAGCTCTTGGTGGTGGGAGGAAGGTTGAAGGATTGACACATCATGTAAGTAAAAATACTTTGGAAAATATAGCTAATGAAACCAAATACCAAGAAAGTCACAGAGTAGATCAAATTGTTTCCACCAGTTTACAGTGAAGTTAACATTAGGGAAGCTGTAAACGTGGAGAGAGATTAGTTTTTAGTAATAATAATTACCAAAATTGTTGGAGGACCCAGTCTACATGAGCAAAAGCAGTCGGAGTATAGGCATGGGACCATCTTTTGAATTTCTCTTCAATAAGAATTTTTTTTTTTTAAGAATTGGGAATAGAAACTTTGAGCCTACTATAGATGAAAGTATGCACACATGTGGTTCTCTAGGGGATAAGGACAGTTGGCTCTGAAGGGTGTGAAGAGATTTTGGAGGTATACAGTAGGGTCAGGCCCTTTGGAGCATGGCTGGCCCAGGCACTTGCTACCCTTCCCAGAACTGCAGGGAGAGAAAGACTTGGCAATTTGGTCCAAGTTGTATTAAACATTCTTTCAGTCCCCAATGCTGTGGGGCTTTGGGTGTGGGCATCCTGATGCTCTGGTGCTGTGAAACCACAGTCTTCCTTGAAATAATCCCCCCAGCCCCCTGCCTTGGGACACAGCTGCACAGGGCCCTGCTCATCTCCAGACCACTATACTGTCTGGAGACTCCTGGGGATTCTCCACATTCATCTGTGGCAGCAAGAAACTGGTTTACTCGCCCAAAGATTGATTGATTGATTAATTGATTGATTGATTGATTTTTATTTTTTAATATGAAATTTATCATCAAATTGGTTTCCATACAACACCCAGTGCTCATCCCAACAGGTGCTCTCCTCAATACCCATCACCCACCCTTCCCTCCCTCCCACCCCCCATCAACCTTCAGTTTGTTCTCAGTTTTTAAGAGTCTCTTATGTTTTGGCTCCCTCCCTCTCTAACCTCTTCTTCTTCTTTTTTTTTTTCTTCCCCTCCCCCATGGTCTTCTGTTAAGTTCTTCAAGATACACATAAGAGTGAAAACATATGGTATCTGTCTTTCTCTGTATCACTTATTTCACTTAGCATCACACTCTCCAGTTCCATCCACGTTGTTACAAAGGGCCATATTTCATTCTTTCTCATTGCCACATAGTATTCCATTGTGTATATAAACCACAATTTCTTTATCCATTCATCACTTGATGGACATTTAGGCTCTTTCCATAATTTGGCTATTGTTGAAAGTGCTGCTATAAACATTGGGGTACAAGTGCCCTTATGCATCAGCACTCCTGTATCCCTTGGGTAAATTCCTAGCAGTGCTATTGCTGCGTCATAGGGTAGATCTATTTTTAATTTTTTGAGGAACCTCCACACTGTTTTACAGAGCGGCTGCACCAGTTTGCATTCCCATCAACAGTGCAAGACGGTTCCCGTTTCTCCACATCCTCTCCAGCATCTATAGTCTCCTGATTTGTTCATTTTAGCCACTCTGACCCACTCGCCCAAAGATTTAAAAGAAATCTTTTTATTGCAAAATAGATGAGAATACAGAATAGAATCCAGAAAACCACTCAAATCCTATGTGTGGCTTACTGAATTATTATAAGGCAACCCACTTCAGTAAAGAAGTGCAATGTCACTGGGGTACTGGGTGTTGTATATAAGTGAAGAATCACTGGCTTCTACTCCTGAAACGAATACTACACTGTATGTTAACTAACTTGAATTTAAATAAATTAATTTAAAAAAAAGGAGTGGAGAAATGTCCTGTCAGCCTCACAGAAGCCCTTCCTGGCCTGTCCAACCACAGCCCCTCCCCCATATCCTGACTTTGATAGTGTCACTGCCCCGTGTTTCCCCTCTTCTTGCTTAGTCACCCAACATGCATCCCCTGATACTGTAGCTTACTGTTTGTTTGTTTTTTTAAATATGTCTTTTAAGCCTTTTTAACCTGTTGGTTCTCTTCTATCCCTTCCGTTTCCTTCAACTTTGTTGTAACACCCAGAGGTTTGTCCCTCTGACCTCTGTGTTTCCTGCAAAGGGGCATTTGTATCCAGAGGTAGGTCAGGCTCAGGTTGGACCCTGTGGCAAGAATGCAGGAGGTGCATGTCTCCCTGCTCAGGCTCTCAGAAACTGATGATGCTTGAGGCATTTCTTGTTTTTTTTGGCTTTTTTGTTTTTGTTTTTGTTTTTGTTTTGTTTTTTTTGGCAATTTTTGAGATTTAAGAAATTGGAGTATAACTTAATGCAGAAAGGTGCCCTTATTTTGGACATATGGCTAGATGAGCTTCGACCTGTGGATACACACTTGGCCACCACCTGCCTCAGGACTTGGGGCGTCTCCAGCTCCCAGAGGCGCTGACATGCCGCTGGCAAGCAGCCCCCCAGCAGGGCTAGTACTAGCATGACCTCCAGTATACAGATAAGCTTTGCTGGGTTGGGGCTCATACAGTATACACCTGGGGTCTGGCTTCTTTCACTGTCATCTGTGAGAATCCGCATGTTGTATGTGGCAGTAACTCTGTCTTGTTACTGCTGTAGCTTCATGGAGCTCTGGCGGTGCACTTATTCTTCCTGCTCTTGGTGGCCTGGGAGCAGCTGTGTCTTGAATTTATAGAACTCTGTTAGTGACTTATGGAAGCATGGGGTGACAGGCTCCTAACAGCCTCTTTTCCTGTTTCTGCAGCTTGTGTTTGACTACCGGCCAGGCGATGTTTTTGGCTGTGTGGCCGACATTGGCTGGATCACAGGACACAGCTATGTGGTGTATGGACCCCTGTGCAATGGAGCAACCACTGTCCTTTTTGAGAGCACCCCAGTTTACCCTGATGCTGGTGAGGACTGGGGACCAAACAGGGTCCCCAGGAGGAAGCTTGAGGAAGGAGGAGAAGTTCACAGGAGGGTGGAGTAGATTCCCTCACTCTGTCCTGGCTGTGGTCCTTGTGGTCACGTGGCATAGCTGCCAGGCCTTTCGCTCTGCCAGGTGGGCTGGGGCCAGGGGCCATGTCTGCAGTAAGATCAGATAAGCAGTAGATGGGAGTGTGATTTGTCACTGGAAGCTGTCTCGGGACAACCCACTCCAGAGTTCTTGTCCTGCTAGCAAACTGGGTGCCTTGGGCCATCCCCTTAGCACTGTCCCTCTCCCCTCTCTAGCCACCTGACCAGATCCAGCCCTTAACACCCAGGCCAGCTGCCAGCCTCCTGTTACCACAGACAGGGGGGGTTTTCTCCAGCTCTCCTGCCTGTGCCTTCAGGGACATCTGTCAGAGAGCATTGTGTGTGTCCTGGAGCCACCTCCATGAATTGAGATTGCTTTGAGGACCCACATCTTGCTCACCTTGGCATCTCTCTTTCAGGCAGCACAAAACCCCAAGTATTTGTTATAATTCAGTTGAATTGTGGTGGCTCTGCCAAGCATTCCACAGTGCTAATAATGATGTGTGTAGAACTTCTTTGTCACCTCCCCTGCTCCTCTTCAGCCTCCTGATGGACTAGATGCACCCTAGGAAGATTATGTAGGGGGATAGTGAGGGATTAAGGGCCACACCTTAGGTGTGATCTCAGGCCCATCACTTCAACCCCTCGAAGCTCAGCCCACTCCGTGTGTAGAGCCATGGTGGTGAGTTGAGGGGGATTGTGGGAAACCAGGTGTGTGTGTGTGTGTGTGTGTGTGTGTGTGTGTGTGTGCTGGACAGTTGCCCTGCTCCCCAGGGCTCACTCAGTTGTGGCCACTGCTATTCCAGGGGAAGCACCTGTCACAACCTCAGAGACATCTAAGTGTGAACATAAGTTCTTTGTTAGTGCTACATGGGTTATTTTTTAAATTCACAGTGATATCCCTTTGAACCAATCTTTGCTGTATCTTGTGGGATATACCACGTGGATGCAGCCATCCAGAGCCAGGGGAAGGCTGTTTCCAAATGCACCAGCCCTGGATGTGGGGTGTGCTGGGTGATGATTGCCACAGGGCTCCCTTCCTATCCCAATGATGGGTGTTGGATTCCTTTCTGTTAACACAGGGGTTTGCATGTATCCAGCACACAGTAACTGTTGTCTGATTTCTAAATAAGTTAGAATAGATGCTATCTAGTGGGCTCAGACTGATGGTGAACTTGGGCCTTTTTGTAGGTCGATATTGGGAGACAGTGCAGAGGTTAAAGATCAATCAGTTCTATGGGGCCCCGACGGCTGTCCGGCTATTGTTGAAATATGGCGACTCCTGGGTGAAGAAGTACGACCGCTCCTCCTTGCGGACTCTGGGGTCAGGTGAGTGGCCTGCTGTGATGCTGGAGAGGTGTGTGTGCCATGTGGCAGAGCCAGTGCAGGCTTCAGGATGGTTTTAATTATGAAAGCTGTGTGGCTATGGCTGTGGTGAATTCAAACAGTGCCATACTGAATAGAAAGCAGATGTTCCTGCCCATAAGCAGCTTCCTGGAGCCCCCAGGTGATAACAGTCTGGAGCACAATATTCCAGATGTTTCTGTGCCTGAGTTCTGTGCTTCATCTTTATTATGAAAAATTCCCAACCTGGTAAGGTGGCCCAAGCCCTCCTTCAGTGGTCACATGGGACTGCAGTGCAGGAGCTGACTGGGTCACTAAGGTGTTCCTCTGTTGCTTAGTGCTGGATAGTCCCAAGGACTATAATAAACATCATTCTGTGCTTGTGTGCTGTTCTTGCTGTAGATATTTCCAAGGCAAGGAGTTATGAGATCAAAGGTTATCTCCATTTATAATTTTTATATATGTCACCAAGTCACATGGAAACATCTGAGAAAGGTGATGTGGGGTTAGTTCAGATGATACCAGTGGGGTGGAAGGTACCCATGCCCGTTCTCTCTCCTTGTTCCTGATTTATTTCATTTCTGCCCCTACACATGTTGTGAATAGGCAAAACAAGGGCAGGGAGGTCCTCTGTGGTCCTTGGGTGAATACTTGGATCTTGGTTTTTCACAGAGGAGGCATGTAGGGCAGGTACCACAAGGGGGGTGTCTTGCTGCCAAATGTGTCCACAGGGAAGGGAGCTCAGGACAGCATGTGCATGTCACTCATCAGTGGCACAGGTGTGTAGCGCTGTTATAGGTCTCAGGGCCCTGGTTCATACTACTCCCCTTGCCTGAAATGCCATAGTGCTCCTCTCCATCTGTGTGGGTTCCAACCTTCTCTCAAGGTCCGTCTCTGTGCACCTTCTCCCTGTGGAGTTCCCTGGCTGCTCTGGACCTCGGGCTCTCTTTTCTCAGACAAATCCATATTCTGTACTTGGATATCTGTTCTCATGCTGACTGTTTCCCTGGGCAGTGAGCTCCCAAAAGTCACACCCATCAGTATCCTCAGCATCCCAATGCCCACACACAGGGAAACACAGCAGGTCAGTGAGGGTTGACTGCTCTTTGTGAAGCTGAGTTGCAGGGCCAGAAACAAGGCTCAGATTTGTGCTGAGGGCTCAACACCCAGATGCTGGCATCTCCAGGGCAGTTGCTACCCAGCAATGCTGCTTCCCACCCAGGATGGCCTGGATCCTTGCCTGGGAGACCTGTTTTCATGTGCCTAGCCCCCTTCTATTCAGAGCCTCCCTTGTGATTAGGGTCAGTTGGTGTCTGGATGACCAAGTACTTTGAATTTTCCAGGTGGGGTCAGCAGAAAGTGTTTTGGGCTCCTTTCTAGATGGTGGTGAGTCTGAGATGCCTCTCTTGGCATGTTTAGGCTATGGAGTGTGAGTCCTGTGTGTATTGACTGGGGGGCTGTATGGATGCAGAAGACCTGCCCTCCACATCACAAGGGCTATGACGTGCCCCTGCACTTTGGGCTGGGCAGTGCTTGGGGACTGAAGGCAAGTAGAGGGCCACAGAAACTCACTCAGATCCTCCAGGTGCCATTTGTAGGCCACCTGAGTGGGACCAGGAGTTAGGTTAGTGATGAAGGGAGGTTTGATTTTCTAGATGCACTCATGGGATTCATCTGCTAAGGAAGACTCACTAGGACCCCCAGTGATAAGGCATTTGCTCTGAGCATTTCAGAAGGAGATGCTCAGTAGCTGCATTAGAGTGGGGGTGCACGTCCCATCCAAAAGCTGCCTCAGCCAGGCATCCTCTAGGCCAGACAGGCTTCTGTAGTCCTCTCTCCACTTCCTCTCTTGGATCAGGCCCAGAACAACTCTGTACCAGGGAGCACACACAGAGGATTGGCCAGGCTCTGTGTATTTTGCTGGTCTCATGGGCACATTCCTGCCATGTAATGAGCACCACCAGTGGAGCCCTGCAGGGGTTTCCCTGGGACCCGGTTATCAATAAGCAGTGCTGGCAGGCAGGTAAACAGCACTTGGCATCTTCTCACACCGGCAAAAAAGAGTAGCACCATGGACCAGGAAGCTTCATGCCTTGACCAGAGCCAGTGCAGTGCTGATCTCCACTGTGGTTCCACAGTTCAGGCTGCTTCCGTGTGGCTGGATTAGCCCCCACAGCCCAGGCTTTGGGTGCATTGACTTCATTTAATCTGACTGGTCAGCAGAATCTAGTTTACTTAGGACTTTAACCCCAAGATTTGCATTTAATTTTTTTTTTAACTTTCAGCTTCACAAGTGACACATAGTTATACTCTTGCTGGGAAAAAAAAAAAATTGGAACATGGTAATGAAAGCTGATGTCCTCCATGGCGCTGCTCCAGGCAACCCCATTGCCTGTGCACCTTCTGATGCCTTCTTCACAGTTATATTACTGTGAAAGACATAGCTCGGTTCTGAAATGTCTTCTTTCCCTGAACAAGATCAAACTGTGCTATTATCCTATGTTTATTGTAACTCAGCAACATGCAGTTTTCCATATGGCTCTGTTCTATGTTTTGAGAACTTGATTTTACCCTCCTGTGGGGGCTACCTTGGGTGTGGTCCAGTAGTCACGCCCCAGTGTTTGCATATTCTGTCTCTTGCTGTTCCTCAGTGTATGGGCCAGTGCTGCATGGTATCCTCTGGCCTCCCTGTGGGTATGGGTGAGTGCAGGGGCAAAACACACAACATCCAGCACCTGTGTGACCAGCATGGGAGGCCCTGGCCAGGTCAGGCCTTGGTTACTTGCTGCACGTGAGTGGTCCTGAGCAAGAGACAGCCAGCATGAGAGGATTTCACTATTTTAGCAGCGGTATGTTTAATCTGGCAAGTTCTGACTGAGTGCCAGCCTTGTATGGGCATCTCATTAGGGTGGTAGCTTAGTCATTTGGCTGCTATAACAAAACATCAATGACTATAAACAACAGGGATTTATTTCTCACAGTTGTGGAGTCTGGGAAGTTCACAATCAAGGTGCTAGCACGATTGTCTTCTGGTGAGGGCCCTCTTACTGGTTCATAGATGGTGCCTTCTCCCTGTGTCCTCATATGGTCCAAGGGAGGGGGGAGCTGGGTGGTCTGTTTTACAAGGGCACTAATCCGATTCCTGAGGGCTTCATTACCTCCCAAAGGCCTTATCTCCTAATACTATCATCTTTAGGGGTTAAGATTTCAACATATGAAATATTGGGGGTACACAAACATTGAGGTCATAGCAGCTAGACATTGCTGTAGAAGTCAGGCTATAGAGTCATAGGATGCAAGCACATTTGTGTGTGTGTGTGTGTGTGTGTGTGTGTGTGTGTGTAGCATGTGTGTGTATATACGTGTTTAGCTTTAGTGGATTCTACCACAGTTTCCTAAGTAGTTGTATCAGGTGTATGCATGTTTATTTTTTCAATTTTTAAAAATATGTTTATTATTTATTTTTGAGAGAGTGAGAGAGTGCGCGCACTCATGCTAGTGGGGGAGGGGCAGAGACAGAGAGGGACAGCAGATCCAAAGCAGTCTCTGCGCTGACAGCAGAAAGCCTGATGTGGGGCTCGAACTCACGAATGACAAACCATGACCTAAGCCAAAGTCAGTCAGTTAACTGACTGAGCCACCCAGGTGCCCCTCCACTTTTAAATATTAAGAGAACCACCCAAGTTGTTCCCCAGTTCCATACCAAATTACACTCCTATAGTGTATGTGCTATTGGTTCCCCCACATTTTATCCAACTTAAAAATTTTTTACATGATGGCTAAAATATCTTGTTGTAATTTGTATTTTTTTGATGGCCATAAATATGCTGAATCTCACTGCTTTTTCAAATTTTCTTTTTATGTCCTTCAGAAAAATTATAGAACAGTTTCCCCTATAAAAACCTATCCTTTTTATTTTCAGTTTTGTTGAGGTGTATTATATCATTTTTTTCCTTTTGTGTGTGGTTTCAGTGGGAGAACCAATCAACTATGAGGCCTGGGAGTGGCTCCACAAGGTGGTGGGGGACTGCAGATGCACGCTGGTGGACACCTGGTGGCAAACAGGTGAGAATGCCCCTGAGGAGAAGGGGACCTGATGCAGGGCTCACTCACTGCATGTGACAGCATATGAGAACATGTGGCTGAGCCTGAGTCTTGGAGGGTCAAGTGTGAGTGAGGCTCTGTGAATGCCATCCAACACCACTAATGTTTCAGCCCCTCAGCATATGTGGTGGTTGAAAAATCTGATGTCTAGAGTGAGAGACAGTGTGTGGCTGCCCTTTTGCAGCTGTAAGATGTGTAATGACTTCTCTGGGCCTTGGGTTCTTCATTGGTGAAATGGGGGCACTCCACTATAGGCCCCAGTGAGGATGGAAAGAGATGATAGAAGTGCTGCACGTTGCCTACTGCTGACAGGTAGTAGGTGCTTAGCTAAATGTTCATTTTCCCTGTAGGGTCCATGTGTCCAACACAAATACATCTGATGCAGATGGACCCTGCTGTAAGGGACCAGGGTCTAAATTTAGATTTTAGTGGGAAACACATTTTTTTCTGTGTCATTTTGTTTTTCTTTGTCCTCTCTGCTCTGGAGTATTGTTCGGAGTAAGAGATCACCACTGATGTAATAAATGTAGCGAACTGTGGTCTCATTCTTCAAGAAGCCAGAATGTGAGGTATTGCAAATAGCTCTGTTCTCCTCCATTTGGGAAGGCTCAGGACAGAGACTCCCTACATCTGAGTCTTGTGAGGCATTTCCATGCAGGCTGATAGAGGGAAGTGCCAGAGATGTGAGAACAGAATTGTGAGCATCACTTTTCATTGTTTGGTATGGGGGATGGGGCACTGGCCCAGAAGCAGTTCTTTTCCTCCATCTTCCTGTGCAAGTAGGTGGGTTCTTCCCCTTCCCACAGAGCCATGGATGAAGGGAGGAAGCCCCTATCCCTGTGGAGAGCCATAGCTGGAGTGACCTCTCTTCCTTGGGTCCCCATCTCGTTTCTACAGATGAGAGGACCAGAACCCAAGTCTGGGCTTGCCTCAGAAAGAGGTCTTTGTGTCACTGGGATCACTGTGTCATTTCCTTGAGCAGACAGGGGCAAGCACCCATCTCCCACCCTGGGAGAGCACTTGTGTGTCTGCAATGGACACTTTCATGGCAGTGTCTCGATAAACATTCCACTAGCTGCTAGGCCCATCCTGCATTTCTTCCCCATTCTCCCTGCAGAAACGGGTGGCATCTGCATCGCCCCACGCCCCTCGGAAGAAGGAGCAGAAATCCTCCCTGGCATGGCTATGAGACCCTTTTATGGCATTGTCCCAATTCTCATGGATGAGAAGGTAAGGGCCTTGCAGAGGCATTTCCTTCCTTCACGGGTGCCCTGCCAAGCTCCTGACACTCCTGTCTGCCTTCATGGCCTCCTCTGCTCGCTGTCCCACGTCACGTGTGCCAGGCTCTTTTAGGTGGTGGAGGGCAAGCATTCAAGGACACAGTTGAAACTGCCACATGGGGTGAGCCCTAGGTTTTCTGGGAAGCCCTCTCCATGCTGCTTCCTTACAGAGGAGAAAGGCAGTTCCTCTTGGGGCCTCCTTGTCATTTTTCATGTTTCTGTTTTCATGCATTTTTCTGGCACTTCCCTCTATCATTTTTCAGAAGAATGTTAGTTTTTTGCTTCTGAAGCAGAATCTGCCAGTTCTCTCACATGTGTGTCTCTGGGTCTGTAGGGGAACGTTGTGGAGGGCGGTGATGTCTCTGGGGCTCTGTGCCTGTCCCAGGCCTGGCCGGGCATGGCCAGGACCATCTATGGAGACCACCAGAGATTCATGGAAGCCTACTTCAAGCCTTACCCAGGTGAGCTGGCTAAAGTGGATCATGTCATGCATTTTTGCACACACTGGGAATCATAAGCTCAGAAAACATTTTTAAGGAAATGATGACTGAGTGTAGAGCAGTGATACTTTGGAGTTGGAATCCTCCCCCCATCCACTTCACCTCCCTAAGTCCCCTGGTCTCTGGACTGGTAAGAATTCTTGGGGGTTAAGTGGGGCTGCATGCAGAGCCCAAAGTGCCTGGCCTGTGGTGTGCATGCCTTAGGCTACTAAGAGAGAAGGATGAAGAAACAACTTTGGAAAACTGTCATGATGGCTGTGAGTTTTCTTCCGGTTTACTTTTTGTTTTTTTCCTGCTTTGCTTTGTGTTGTTGGGTTGGAAGATTATATACACAGTGTGCCTGTGGGAACCCATCATCTTCAGTCTCAAGCTTGTGAAAGAGACTCACTTTTGGGGATGCTTGGGTGGGCTCCTTGTACATCTTCTGCTCCCCAACGTTTGCGGTTATGACATGGTCAGAATTCTGACTCAGAGCCACTGCCCTCTCTCTAGCACATAGCCAGATGGCACTATCTAGAGAAGTGTCTCCACAAGGGGTTGCCAGGAGTACAAACAGGCAGGAGGTCAGCAGAGCTGGGGCTTCAGGGCTTTCTTCCATAGAGAGAGTTGGGGTGTGGGTACTACTGTATCCTTCCTGGAGGGACGGGAGCCCTGCTGGGTCCTGGTTCAGAGGTATTGGTGCTGAATTCTCCCATTGTGGTGCAGGCTACTACTTCACTGGAGATGGGGCTTACCGGACCGAGGGCGGCTACTACCAAATCACAGGGCGGATGGATGATGTCATCAACATCAGCGGCCACAGGCTGGGGACTGCTGAGATCGAGGACTCGATGGTGAGAATGGCCCAGCCTCCTTGGGTAGGATGCCTCTTTGAGGCCTCAGATTTACTTGCGTGCTGACTCAGGCGGTTCACCTCTTGCATGTTTTGTCTTGTTGTGTTCTGCACAGGCTAGCCACCCCGCTGTGGCAGAGACTGCTGTCATTGGCTACCCCCATGACATCAAAGGAGAAGGTGAGTGCCCACAAAAGGAGCTCCTCATTCCTGGTCTTACGCCCATTGTGGGCACTTTGTAAAAGGAGCAGAATCTGGAAGGTGGGTGGCAGGGGATTTTTATAGGTCAAGTTGTTGCTTCCTTCTGTCTTACGTGGATTTTGGGTGAATAGACTTGATGGCATGCATGTTAGGTGAGGGTCAGATTTCTGAAATGTCCTAATTCTGCCGTCCTTTGAGGACACACATCCACAAGCAGCCAGGACCTATTTGGCTTCTCCTGAGCTTGGGAGTCTATTTGGCCTCTACTGAGCTTGGGAGTTTCATCCTCTGTCTGTGTGGCTGTGGTGGCCCAGTTGCCGACGGTTCACATGAAATGTCCTATCGTGCTCAGAGCGTCTCCTTGCACATGCTGGGTTACAGCGCCTGGTGCCAGCTCTGCAGCCACATAGGAGCTGGCAGACAGGAGTGTGCCCTGGAGTGGACTCTTCTGCTGCTCTGGGACTTGTTCTGGAGGAATTTGACCTGTGGTTCCCATGCAAGTGACATGCCAGGGGAGTGCTAAATGATGGTCAGGGTGGTCTTACTGAAGACACACATTGTTCCAAAGTCTGCCAAATTCTAAGCAGGTGGGTGTGGGAAGTGGCAGGATCACTTGAGTATCATAGTGCATGGTGCACAGTGGCCACACTCACTTGGGTTGGCATTAGCTGGACACTTTTGACCCTACACTGCCCTGCTAGGCAAACCATCCTCCACTGCCTGGCCAAGCAGCCTGGGATTGGACACTCTCCCTCTTGGTGTCAGGGACAGCTTCTGTCGCAGCATGTCCCATTGTTACCTGCCTTCCTGCCATGTTTATGTGCCACTATTCCATTATTTACGCAAACACCTTATCTAAATCAACTCATTGTAAAATTTAACATTTATTGAAGTTCCTTTAAAAAAAGCATTTTCAGGGGCGCCTGGGTGGCGCAGTCGGTTAAGCATCCGACTTCAGCCAGGTCACGATCTCGCGGTCCGTGGGTTCGAGCCCCGCATCGGGCTCTGGGCTGATGGCTCAGAGTCTGGAGCCTGTTTCAGATTCTGTGTCTCCCTCTCTCTCTGCCCCTCCCCCGTTCATGCTCTGTCTCTCTCTGTCCCAAAAATAAATAAACGTTGAAAAAAAAATCTTTAAAAAAAGCATTTTCAGTTGCCATGAGAAGCATGTGTTCATGAGGTTGCCCCCCCCCCCCCCCCGCCCTTCCTTAGCAGGAGACTGGGAAGCACTGGAGAGGGGGCAGGGATAGGAGGGGGATGGAGATGGGAACACGTCCTTGCCTGTGACACTCAGAGGCCTTGGGCCACCTCATAATCCCATCAGCAGATGCACACAAATAACTTTGGGATCACCAGGACTTTAGTACTGGGGAAGACGTGTGTATTATGGGTATGGTGATATACATTTTTCTGATTTCTAACAAATTTGAGCAGCCATCTATTTGTAATACACAACAGCAAAAGCTGTTGGGTACCTGTTTGTCCCTACTCCCTGTGCACTTGATCTAATCGAGGGGAGGCCCTGGGTCTTGTCTGATTTAGGACCCAGACCTGGCAAGGGACATAAGTCCTTGCTTCATTGAGCTTTCATGCTGGAGGGTCAGGGAGTAGAGGGGAGAGATGGAAAATATGCAATAAACACAATCAATGAAGAAGCTACAAGTAGGTTGTGCCATGGCATGTGCCATGGGGAGAATTAATTAAGATGGGTGGAATGGTGCAGGTATACACAGGCTACACATATATAGGAACTCCATGTATGACAGGGCATTGCAGATCCATGGGGAAAGAGACTGTCCCCACTGGTTGTGGGATTGCTCACGTAGAGAAACAATAGAATTGGATCCCTGGGTACCACATATGCAAGATTATCCCAGGTGGATTCACAAGAAATGTAGAGAGCTGTGGAACCACTGTTAATCCTTTCTGGAACCTGGCAGGATACTGACAGACAAAACTTAGTGTTTATGTTAAAATATTGGTTAGTCAGCATTGCCCAACAGAACTTCCTGCCAAGATGGAGCTTGCTTTTCATCTGTGCTGTCCAGGAGAGTAGCCATAGCTATAAGTGGATCATGCGACCAAGGAACTACATCTTAACCTTAACTTAATTTACATTTTAATAGCTACTGTGGCTAGTTCCCACCGTGCTATACATGTACCCACAAGATTAGTGCCATGTGCTGTGTTCCCATGTACCATCTCACAGGAGTGGATAGTATTCTCCTGTCAGCCCACATTATGGTCTACTTCACAGGTGCAAGGACAGTGGGAGGGGGTTAAGTTATGCCTCCAAGGTCACACCCCCAGCCAATCAACACCAGAGCCCCAGAGAGCTCTCAACTACGTGTTGGCTTCACTGGGACGTTCAAAGGAGCTGTGAGAATTGCTTCTGCTTTGGATGAAATGGAAACAGATCTTCAGGGCTACAATGAAACAAAGCAGCTGCTACAAGGTCACCAGTGTATGATTTTAAGATCTTTAGGATTTATAGTGTCTATATACAATGCTCTGCCTCAGGAGATGGTTTGTGGTCTAATACACCCCAAATCTTTGCTTCCTTCCAGCTGCATTTGCCTTTATTGTGTTGAAGGACAATGCAGGTGACCCAGATTTGGTGGTGAAGGAGGTCAGGTCAGCAGTGGCCAACAAGATTGCCAAGTATGCGGTGCCTGATCAGATTCTGGTGAGTGGCACCTGCCCTTCAGGTGTGATGGCGCTACTGGTTGTAAGCCTCCTTCTCTGCTTCCCACAATTAACAAACAACAAGTGATCCCTTTCATCAGCAGCAAAGTGGACATTAGCTGTTTGGTTTCCAGGGAGGTAGGTGGGGATGGTGAGTTGCTGTATCCTCATAGAGAGGGGAAGGTCAGAATACCTCGCAGCAAACCTTTACACAATTCACCTGTTCAGGGTACAGTGCTGGGCAGGATTAGGCATTCTCTTACTTTGGCCTTTGGAAGCTATTTATAGGAGCAGGTCTGAGTGATGAAGAAAATTAGAGATTTTAGTTATTTTTTTTTAAAGTTTTAATTTAAATTCCAGTTAATTAACAATACAGAGTGATAATTAGTTTTAGATGTACAATATAGTGATTCAACCATTCCATATATTACTCTGTGTTCATCACAACGAGTGCACTCCTTAATCCCCACCACATATTTCACCCATCCCCCTGCCCACCTCCCCTCTAGTTAAGAGTCTGTTTCTTGGTTTGCCCATCTCTCTTTTTTCCCCTTATCTCTGTTTTATTTTCTTAAATTACACATATGAGTGCAATCATAATGGTATTTGTCTTTCTCTGACTGACTTAATTTTGCTTAGATAATATTCTCTACTATATATATACACACACACATATATATACACACACACACTCTACTATATATACTATATATATATATACACACACACACACACACATATATATATATATATATATATATATATATATGTACATACACACACACACACCCACACCACGTCTTCTTTATCCATTCATCAGTTGATGGATACTTGGGTGTTTCCATAATTTGGCTATTGTAGATAATGCTATAAATATCAGGGTGCATGCGTCCCCTTGAATTAGTATTTTTGGATTCCTTGGGTAAATACCTAGTAGTGCAATTGCTGGATCATAGGGTAGCTCTATTATTAACTTTTTGAAGAACCTCCATACTGTTTTTTGCAGTGGCTGCACCAATTTATATTCCCACCAACAGTGCAAGAGGGCTCTCCTTTCTCCACATCATCACCATGACATACTGTTTCCTGTGTTGTTGGTTTTAGCCATTCTGACAGGTGTGAGGTGATGTCTCATTGAAGTTTTGATTTGTACTTGCCTGATGATGAGTGATGTTGAGGATGTTTTCATGGGTTTGTTGGCCATCTGGATGTCTTTTTTGCAAAAATGTCTATTGATGTCTTCTCCCCATTTTTAATTAGATTGTTTTTTTGGGTGTTGAGTTATAAAACTTCTTTATACATATTTGATATTAACTCTTTATCAGATATGTCATCTGCAAATATCTTCTCCCATTCCATAGGTTGCCTTTTAGTTTTGTTGATTGTTTCCTTGCTGTGCAGAAACTTTTTATTTTGATGAAGTCCCAATAGTTTATTCTTGTTTTTGTTTCCCTTGCCTCAGGAGACAGATCTAGAAAGAAGTTGCTATGGCTGATGCCAAAGAGGTTACTGTCTGTGTTCTCCTCTAGGATTTTGATGATTTCAGGTCTCACATTTAGGCCTTTAATACATTTTGAATTTATTTTTGTGTTTGGTGTAAGAAAATGGTCTAGTTTCATTCCTTTGCAAGTAACTGTCCAGTTTTCCTAACACCATTTGTTGAAGAGACTGTCTTTTTCCCATTGGATATTTTTTCCTGCTTTGTTGATGGTTAATTGACTATGTAGTTGTGGGTTCATTCTGGGTTTTCTGTTCTGTCCCATTGATCTGTGTGTCTATTTTTGTGTTAGTACCATACTGTTTTGATTACTACAGCCTTGTAATGTTCCTTAAGTCTGGAACTGTGATGCCTCTAGCTTTGCTTTTTCAAGGTTGCTTTGGCTCTTCAGGGCCTTTTGTGGTTCCATACAAATTTTAGGATTGTTTGTTCTAGTTCTTGTGAAAAAATGCTGTTAGTATTTTGATAGGGAATGCAGTAAATGTGCAGATTGCTTTGGGTAGTATAGACATTTCAACAGTATTTGTTCTTCCAACTCATGAGCATGGAATGTCTTTCTATTTCTTGATGTCATCTTCAGTTTCTTTCATCAGTGTTTTATAGTTTTCAGAGTACAGGTTTTTCACCTTTTTGGTCAGGATTATTCCTCTGTATCTTATGGTTTTGGGTGCAATTGTAAATGGGATTGATTCGTTAGTTTCCCTTTCTGCTGCTTCATTATTGGTTTAAAGAAATTTAACAGGGGCACCTGGGTGGCTCAGTTGTTTAAGCGTCCAACTCTTGATTTCAGTTCAGATCATGATCTCACAGTTCATGGGTTTGAGCGCCATGTTGGGCTTCACGCTGACCGTGCAGAGACTGCTTGGAATTCTCTCTCCCTCCTTTCTGTCCCTCCCTGGTGCTCTTTCTCTCTCTCTCTCTCAAAATAAATACATAAAAACTTAAAAAAAAAAGAAATGCAACAGATTTCTGTATGTTGATTTTGTGTCCCATGACTTTACTGAATTTGTGTATCAGTTCTAGCAATGTTTTGGTGGAGTATTTCAGGTTTTCTATATAGAGTATCATGTTGTCTGTAAATAGTGAACATTTTACTTTTTTCCTTGCTGATTCAGATGCCTTTTATTTCTTTTTGGTGTCTACTTGCTGTGGCTAGGATTTCCAGTACTATGTTAATTAACTGCAGTGAGAGTGGACATGTTCTTGACCATAGAGGAAAAATTGAGAGTTTTTCCTCTTTGAGGATGATGTTAGCTTTTCATATATGACCTTTATTATGTTGATGTATGTTCCCTCTCAACCTATTTTGTTGATGGTTTTTTATCACGAATAGATGCTGTATTTTGTCAGATGTTTTTTCTGCATCTATTGAAATGATCATATGGTTTTTATCTTTTCTTTTATTAATATGGTGTATCACATTGATTGACTTGTAAGTATTGAATCACCCTTGCAGCCCAGGAATATATCCCACTTGATCATGGTGAATATTTCTTTTAATGTATTGTTGGATTCAATTTACTAGGATTTTATTGAGAATTTTTGCATCCATGTTCATTAGGGATATTGGCCTATAGTTCTCTTTTTTAGTGGAATCTTTATCTGGTTTTGGTAAGAGGATAATGCTGGCCTCATAGAATGAATTTGGAAGTTTTCTTTCCTTTTTTATTTTTTGGAATGGTTTGAGAAGAATATGTATCAAGTCTTCCTTAAATGTTTAGTAGAATTCATCTGTGAAGTCATCTGGCACTGGACTTTTTGTTTGTTGGGAGTTTTTGATTACTGATTTATTTTCTTTGATGGTTATTGGTCTGTTCAAGTTTTCTATTTCTTCTTGTTTCAGTTTTGGTAGTTTTTATGTTTCTAAGAATTTATGCATTTTTTTCCAGATTATCCAGATTTTTGACATATAATTTTTCATGTTCTCTTATAGTACTGTTTGTATTTCTGTGGTGTTGATTGTTATCTTTCCTCTCTCATTTGTGATTTTATTTATTTGGGTCCTTTCTCTTTTCTTTTTGATAAGTCTGGCCAAGGGTTTATCAATTTTGTTAATTCTTTCAAAGAGTCAGCTCCTGGTTTCATGAACCTGTTTTATTATTTATTTTGTTTTAGTTTCTATACCATTTATCTTTTCTCTAATCTTATTTCCCTTCTTATGCTGGCTTTAGGCTTCATTTATTGTTCTTTTTCTAGGTCCTTTGAGTGTAAGGTTAGGTTGTTTGAGATTTTTCTTCCTTCTTGAGGTAGACCTGTATTGCTACATACTTCCCTCTTAGAACCACTTTTGCTGCATCACAAAAGTTTTAGACCAACATGTTTTCATCTTCATTTGCTTCCATATATTTTTTTATTTCTTCTTTGATTTCCTGGTTGACCAATTCATTCTTTAGTAGCATGTTGTTTAATCTCCATGTATTTGTTGTCTTTCCAATTTTTTTTCTTGTGGTTGACCTCTAGTTTCATAGTGTTGTGATCAGAAAACATGCATGGTATGATCTTAGTGTATTTGTACTTGCTGAGACCTGTTTTATGACTTAATATGTGATCTATTCTGGAGAATGTCCAATGTACACTCAAAATGAATGTGTATTCTGCTGCTTTAGGATGATATGTTCTAAATATATCTGTTAAGTCCATCTGGTCCAGTGTGTCATTCAAAGCTATTGTTTCCTTGTTGATTTTCTGTTTAGGTGATCTGGCCATTGATGTAAGTGGGGTGTTAAAGTCCCCTATTATTATTGTATTATTATTAATTAGTTCCTTTATTTTTGTTATTGTCTTATATATTGGGGTGCTCCCAATATTGGGAGAATAAATACTTACAATTATTATATCTTCTTGTTGGATTATTCCCTTTATGATTATATAGTATCCTTGTCTCTTGTTATAGTCTTTGTTTTAAAATCTGTTTTGTCCAAAATATGAATTGCTACTCTGGCTTTCTTTTGACATCCATTTGCATAATATTTCTCCATCCCCTCACTTTTAATCTGCAGGGTGGCTTTATATCTAAAATGGGTCTCTTGTAAGCAGCATATAGATGGGTCTTTTTTTTTTTTTTATCCATTCTGTCACTCTATGTCTTTTGATTGGAGTGTTTAGTCTATTTAAATTCAAAGTAATTTTTTTAATTTTTAAAAAATGTTTATTTATTTTTGAGACAGAGAGAGACAGAGCATGAATGGGGGAGGGTCAGAGAGAGAGGGAGACACACAATCCTAAGCAGGCTCCAGGCTCTGAGCTGTCACTATCAGCACAGAGCCCAACGCGGGGCTCGAACTCTCAGACTGTGAGATCATGACCTGAGCTGAAGTTGGACACTCAACCGACTGAGCCACCCAGGCGCCCCTCAAAGTAATTTTTGATAGATATGTACTTATTCTTATTGCCATTTTATTACTTGTTTTGTCATTGTATCTGGAGATTTTCTCTGATCCTTTCTTGTCTTTGTCACTTTTGGTCCTTCTTTTCCACTCAGAGTCCCCTTTTAATATTTCTTGCAGGGCTGGTTTAGTGGTCACAAACTTCTTTAGGTTTTGTCTGTCTGGGAAACTCTTTATCTCTCTTTCTGCTCTGAATGATAGCCTTGCTGGATGGAGTGTTGTTGGCTACAGATTTTTCCCATTAAGCATGTTGACTATATCATGGTCTGCCAAGTTTCTGAGGACAGATCTGTAGCTAGCTTTATGGGTCTTCCCTTACAAGTTGAGGACTTTCTTTCTTGCTGCTTTTAGGATTTTCCTTTCTCACTATATTTTGCAAATTTAATTATAATAGGTCTTGGTGTTGGCCTGCTTTTGTTGATTTTGATGGGAGTTCTCTGTGCCTCCTTGATCTCGATGTCTGTTTCCTTCCCCAGATTAGGAAAGTTTTCAGCTTTCATTTCTTCAAAAAAAAATGTCTGCCCCCTTTTCTCTCTCCTCTTCTTCTGGGACTCCTATAATACAAATGTTAATGTTATTATATTTGATGGAGTCACACTTAGTTCCCTAAGTCTATTGCTATGTTTCATAATTCTTTCTCACCTTTGTTCAGCTTCATTATTTTCCATTATTTTGTCTTCTAAGTCACCAATTCATTCCTCTGCCTCTTCCAGTCTGCTGTTCATTGCATTAAGCCTGTTTCCAATCTTGAGTATTGAGTTCTTCATCTCTGGTTGATTCCTTTTTAAGTCTGTTATCTCTGTGGTCAGGGTCTCACTGATGTTTTCTATTCTTTTCTCAAGCCCAGTGAGTATCCTTAGGATTGTTGCTTTACATTCTCCATCAGGCATGTTACTTATATCTTATAAGGCATGTTACTTATATATGTTCCACTTAGATCTCTGGCCATGGACTTACCTTTTTCTTGCATTTGGGATAAATTCCTCCATTGTTGCATTTTGTCTAAGTCTCTGCCTTATTCATAAGAGATTTTAAATAGAGAAACATGGGGAAAGTACCAGTGTTCCCCAGCCCCAGTTAGATTCTGAACATATCTCCTGGTGTCAGTGCAGGAGACACTGCCAGACCCTGTCTGAGAGGGTCTGTGTTAGAGTCAGGTCTGGGGAAGAAGGGGGCCCATGCTCTACCCTTATTAGGTTTCCGCTCCTTCCTTTGTTAACATTTCCCCCCACAGTCTTCCTTGGTTCAGAGGAGGTCCTCTGAGATGGGAATGACCCTAGCTTCCCCTGGTGTCATACAAAGTCAAGCTGTTTGGTGACCAGAGTTTTAAGGAGACCTGAACTCCCCTTTCAAAAGATAGGTCACTGTTCCAAATAAGCCCCAAACATAGCTCTTAGCATGTTGCTGTTCACATTAAAGGGGCCATGGCTGTTTGACAATGCTGAATTTTCAAATACTAAGCAAGACAACATTTTTGTCTGAAGTAGCTCTTACCACTTATGTCAGCAAAAAGCCACTTTGGGCCAGGCCAGTGGGTGGAGACGAGGTGCCATGGCATATACTTGATTCTCTTGCTATCTGGGAGCCCTCATTAATGTAGTGAACAGGAGACAGAGGTATCAGCAGTGAGGCAGACCCAGGTATGGACAGACGTGACCTGGAGGAAGGCTTCAGCAAACCCCTGATGTGTGGTTGATTCTGCCCTTCAGGTTGATTTCAGCTTTAGGTCCAGATGGTATGAAGATATAACCAGAGACCACAGGTCTCCATATCTTTGGGGCAGGCCTGGCATCTCAGTCATTCATTCCTGAGCCCCCAGCAAGGGTGTCATCCCTTGCTGTTATCCCAGTGCAGCTGGACACTGCTGGGAGTATGGGCACCACCTGAACTTGAATTCCACACCCTTTCCTTGCCAGGTTGTGAAGCGTCTTCCAAAAACTCGGTCTGGAAAAGTCATGCGGAGGCTCCTGAGGAAGATAATTACAGGAAGAGCTCAGGATCTGGGAGATACCACCACCTTGGAGGACCCCCATGTCATCATGGAAATCCTGAAGGTCTACCAGAAGTACAAAGACAAACAAACTGCTGCTCAGTGATGGGCTTTGGCTGAGACCCAGTGCCCATGCCCCTAACTGTCCTTCCAGAATGTAGCTCTCAGACTGGCTCATTTCCTACTGTCCCAGAAGCATTCCTCTCCTAGAGTGTAATCCACACTGCCCAAATGTGAAGTCTGTGCTAAGCCCTGCCTTCTTTCTGCTGAGGACCCATGAAGAGATACTATTAGATATGCTTAGCATTTGTTTCCCTTGTCCTGAATTTGGTTTCCTGGGATGAAAAGTCAATGTCATCTCCATTTCTGTGTCACCTCCAGACAGCACAGGAAGGTGAGGTGTGCCTGCTCAGATGACTGAGAACCAGAAGCAATCATATTTTTTCCCCCAGATGTACTAGATACAAAAGGCAGAAATTTTATTTTTATACTTTTATATTTTGGAAGAATGCGCAGATATACACATGTAGTGTGCAGATTTACTTATACACATTCTTCGTAACATTTAGAGTTATGAAAATATCCTTTTGTGCCTTTGCTCATGGGGACATGTGGAGAGGGTCAGAGGATGCCTTTTTAATGTTGGCATTCTGGGAATCTGAATTTGAAATGTTTGTACCTCTGTCTAAATATAGCTATCTTGAGAACTTTCAAGCTTGTAGCATCCTTGTTTTGGTGTATATTTCTATTTACCCTGTCGTATGTATAATGAAATCTAACTTCTAAAAGTGATGGTATGAACGTGCTCCAATTTTAGTTCTAGAACCACTCATATGTTCTGTTTCTCCAAGCTGTGATGTGGAAAGATTCCCCTTTCCACCTCAAATGCCTCTTGGTGGAAGGTCAGCATGCTCCAAATATGTACGGATGTTCGGGGAAGCCCATGAAAACTCAGGTGACTTGTTTGGCCAGGACTGGATCCTTGAAAACTGCCTATCCTTCATTCTGTGGTTGGTGTGGGAAGAACCACAGAGGTCCAAGGATGAGACTTAGAACTCTGAATCAGGTCTCTCTCTTTTTCTTAAGAATGCCTTAAGCCATCTGAACATTAGCAAGATGACATAAACCTTTATGTTTGCAAAGTGTTTATTAGCCAAGCACAAGAGGGCCAGTGGCGTGGAACACAGGTGAAGGCAGCCTGCTGAGCTGGGTCCTTGGGAACAGGGAAAGGTTGTCCTTATTTTTACCCCACATTATATGTGCCTTGCAGCTGTGTAGGTGTTCAAGGGGTGTCTGGGGTACTGAACACCTACTGTGGGTCATAGTTGTGCTGGCTTCTCTCTGATTAGGCAAGTATACCTGTGACACCAACAGGGTGGCCACTGGCTGTGGCCCACAGAAATAGAGTGATGGTCTGTTCTCTGTTGCTAAGTAACAAGCAGTGCTTAGCAACAGAGAACCATGCACTTGGACATGTCACATGTGTGGTGGACTTGGCAGACTGTAGTTATGGTGCTATTTATGAAATAGCTTGGGTATAAACTCGGACAGTGACCAGGATAGTTAAAATAAAGTTTATTTTGTTCATTCTCTTCCTTCTGTTGTGATGTTTTTGATCAAATAATGCTATTGTTATTGCTGAATATAATCCCAAGGACAAAAGTGAAAGGGCCTAGTCATTCAAAAGAGAACACTTAAAAAAAAATCCATTGGGGAGGAAATCCTTTACAGGGAGGAAATACACACTAAGAGCTTACCTATCTTACACTCTTATTTGGTAAACCTATCTGTGTCTAGATTGCTGTGCTATCCAATACACTAGTTATACATAGCTATTTAGGCATAAGTAAAAAATATATACAGAATAGAGCAGAATAAAATAAAATATTCAGTTCCTCAGTGGCAGTAGCCACAGTTCACATGCTCAGTAGCCACGTGGCAAATAGCTACCGGATTGGACAGCATGGACAAGAACATTTCCACCTTCACACAAGGTTCTGGTGGTGGGCACTGATTTGGAGCACAGACGAGGACAGGGAAGCAAAAAGAATCTCATTGTCATAGACTGCCTCTGTGAAAAGCACAGGCTTGCCTGAGAGAGACGTCCCATTACTCAGGTTTGTCCTTTCTTTAGATGTGGGTGGATGAGGTTTCTATGAACTGGGGACATGGGGGGTGGGAGGTGAAAGGCCCTGACCCAACTGTCTCCTAAGAAAGCTGGACCAAAGCAGGAACTGGGAATGGCTGTTCCTAGGAACAGTGCTTGTTCTTGTGCTCTGGAGGTTGGGGGGCAGGGAGGCTGGGAGTATTCCCAGGGGCCTCAGCCAGGCACTGAATGCACGGGGGAAAGACACATTTTTGCACCCCAGGTTGCGGTGGGAAGTCATGGCAGGATCACTCTTTTGCGGGAATAATCTATGGCCACAGACAGGATGCAGAGATGAGCTACAGTAGGATTTTGGCTGCCCTGAGGCAGGGCCTGTCTGAGAACAGAAGGGCACAGGAAAAATGGAGACCAGGAGGTAGATGTGCAGAGGCTGGTCAAGCTGTACCACATCTGCCCTGACCCCAGATGTCACTTTTTGCTTTGGATTTTCTGTCAGAACTGAGATGTCCTAGCAAAAACCGAGTCAGGACCACTGAGAAGCAGAGAAGAGAAGGCAGCTATAGTGAAAGCAGAGAGGAAACATCTGTAGGTGTGGAAACAGAGACAGGGTTGGACTGGGATCCAGAGACAGCTAATCTTGGCATTAAGTGCGTCTCCAGGCCAGCATGAAATTGGTAATAACAATAAACCCAAAGGGAAATTCTATGCAGATTCAGAAAAAAAGCAGTATGCGGTACCTTTGAAGAATAATTCTCATTTAGAGTAGCTAAAACAAAATGAAAAGTTGTGCTTCAAGGGAAAATTCAGCTTTCCAACATAATTAATTCCCAAATGGAAAATGTCCTTATTAAGTCTAGAAACAGAAAAATCACAGCTAATGTTCATGACAGCAGTTATCTAAAGATCAGTCATGAGCTGATTCAGGCTCATGCTCATTCCAGGTTCACCCACAGCAGTGAGTTCATAGAAAAGCAAGGGGAGTGTGAATTCTCACCCAGTCTCCCTGGCCTGACTTGAGAGAGGAGATCTGGCCGTGGAATGAATCTGAGCCATCAATCCTTGCAGAGCTGACTTGCACCCACTGCGCCAGCCGCCCTCAGGATACCCAATGTCAGGAGCACAGCAGCAATGCTTATACTGTTGGGCACTGTGTGCAAGGAGGCCCTAAGCACGTCACCCCATCTCCTCCTCTCATTTCACTTCGGGGCAGAGCTGGGGTGTGGATGGAGCTGGTCTGACTCCACCCTTGACCCCCAAGTTCAAACCAAAGGTGGTGTGGTCCCTTCTTGTGAGAGCTTTGATGAATATTAACGGCATTTTAGTTTTATTATTTTATTGCTTTTTAAAAAAAATTTTTTTTTCAAAGTTTATTTTTGGGACAGAGAGAGACAGAGCATGAACGGGGGAGGGGCAGAGAGAGAGGGAGACACAGAATCGGAAACAGGCTCCAGGCTCTGAGCCATCAGCCCAGAGCCCGACGCGGGGCTCGAACTCACGGACCGCGAGATCGTGACCTGGCTGAAGTCGGACGCTTAACCGACTGCGCCACCCAGGCGCCCCATTTTATTGCTTTTTTAAGGCACCTTACTGTTGACCTCTGAGTAGCTCTATCTTTGATAGGGGGGAGAAGCCTAAATCCAGACCGAGAGGAAGCTTTCCAGGAGACAGTGCTTTTGGAGGGGTGGTGATGCCAATTTGAGTTTTAGTGATCTTTAACTGGAGTTATGTAAGGTTTCCCTTCATCACTGTTTGGGAATTTTGCTGCATAACAGGATTAAACCAAGTAAATACACAATTTCTCCACCTGTGAATACCAATGGTCTTTAGTTTTTGCAGTATTAGTTTTTGGTTGACTTGTTTTATTTGTCCTGCTTGGGCTCTGTAGGGCTTCTTGGTCCATCTTAATGGCTTGTTGTCCATCTTAATCAGTTCCAGAAATATTTCAATCATTATCTGTTCATATGTAGTTTTTGCCTATTTGGTCTCCTCTTTTGAAGATCGTTAACTTCCCATATGTTGGGACCTCCCACATTCAATTTTCTAGTTCTCTTACTGCCTTCATCTCCATGGTCCTGAAGCAGAAACTGAGATGAGGGCCTGCGTGCAGGTGATTTGCTTAGGAATGTGATTCCAGGGACAGGTGTGAGGAATGAGGTTGTGAAACAGGGAAGGAGGGAAACCAACGCAAGCAGATTCACGTCGGGCCAGCCAGCGCTGTGAACCACTGCTCCGTCTCACATGAGTCAGTAGGACTCTTACTGGTGTGTCTTTGAACCAACTGGGAACCAGCTGTCTGAAACGTGGCATGGCCTCCCAACTTTCCCCAGAACTTGCAGATGCTGTCGGGAAAAAGTGGCTCCCAGCAGTGGCCTCACCTCCCTGAGCCCCTGTTTTCCCTGGCCCAGTAATTCCTTACCACGCTCAGGCTCTCTGGTGTTGGTATGCAAGTGTTGTAAATGTTTTGCTCATCATTATCCCCATGGAGAGTGTGAGTCTCAATTACTCAATCTGTTTTCACATGAGGAGGAAGTCTTGCATAATGTCCCTAAAATGTGACAGATTCTGGTTTCCAACATACATTTCATCCAAACGTTTCACATAAGTTAGTGAGGCCTGTCCATATTACTCTGTACTTCTTTTCTCCCTTCCAGTGTCACATGACTATCTCCCCATCAGTAGACGGTGACCCATCTTCTTCTTTGTAATGGCTGCATGTAGCAAACCACTGAATTTGAGCATTTATTTAACCATTATGAATGGATATGTAAGGTGATTACAAGTTGTCTACATTAGAAACAAGACTCAAATGGAATCCATGTACATCTTTACACCATGTAATCAATCAAAAGATGTGCTTGGCTATCGCAATGGTGTGAATGTTTGTGTCCCTTCAAATTCATATGTTGAAATCCTCATCTCCAAGGTGATGGTATCACAGGAGGTGGTGGGGCCTTTGGTAGGTGGTTATAAGAGGTTATAAGAGGTGGTTATAAGAGCAGAGCCTTCATGAATGGAATCAGTGCACTTCTAAAAGAGGACACAGAGAGCTCCTTTGCTCCTTCCATCATGTGGGGACACAGCGATGACAAGATGGTGACCTCTGAACCAGGAGGAAAGTTCTCGCCAGACACCAAATCTGTTTGCACCTCCATCTTTCACTTCAGCCTCCAGAGCTGTGAGAAATAAATTTCTGTTGTTTATAACCCTCCAGTCTATGGTGTTTTGTTATAGCAGCCTGAACAGAGTCAGATAACTGCCAACCTACAAATTTGGGTTTTTTTGTGAATATGGTCCACGAATACAGAGTGTGCAGAGAATCTTATGTGGTAAATCTTATGTAGTGTAGGTGAGAAATGTAGCACAAATAGGAGGACCAATGTAATATAAATAAATAAAACCTGGAAAAAGGTTATCTTCACCCCAAAGCTTAAAAAGCTGGAAATTACTCATATGGTGTGTTATCAGTCAACAGCTGTAGAGATAGGTAGTAGCCAGTGATAAAATGCCATACAATAATTTTCAGACCATGACTTTTCTAGTCATTCCCTTTTTCCTAAAACATTTCCCTAGAGGGTTGCAGTTACTACTTAATATAACATTTAAAATTTGTCTCTGTATGGGACTTAGATTCAGAAGTAGCTTTTATGATTTGGTCATGTGAAAATATTTTGTATAACTTTCATACTCCAGGCACAAGAAAGACATTTGATGAAATTCTCTTCCATTGTATGTTTTGGAAGCAACTTCTTGTGTTAACATTTTATTTCTAAACTGTTGGGTTGGATGGACATTTTTGCTTTTTTGAGTTCAAGTAATTAAGACACTGATAAAAATAAATTCACTTTTCTCTCAAAAGTGGATCTAAGCCAGCTGCATGCTGATTGCTATTCCAAGTTGTGGATACTTGGGTCCAGAGGGCTTTCAAAGTCAGGTCCCCACTTGGGTCTGTGTTCATGATAGGCTGCTGGCTGCAGAGCATGCGGTGATCCCCGGGGAGTTTCCAGGGATTGGTGCCAGGCTCACCTGGATGCCTGCTTGATGACAACACAGATTCCTGTCTCAGAATTGTTAAGCCTGAATCTCAGGAGGCGGGGGTTGGGGAATCTGGACTTTTAATAATTCTGCATAGTCAACTAGGCCCTAGTGACCAGCTTTCAGAGACCACTGAATAATTCCAACACTTCATGTATTTCTGTTTCCATTTAAGAAAGTGACCTGGAGAAAGAGAGCTTTCAAACTAGGCAATAGCTTTTTTAAAAAAATGTTTGTTTGTTTACTTGTTGAGAGAGAGGGAGACAGTTGGGGGATGGGGCAGGGAGAGAGAATCCCAAGCAGGCTCTGCATAGTCAGTCCAGTGAGGGGGCTCAATCTCATGAACCATGAGATCATGACCTGAGCCGAAATCAAGAGTCAGATGCTTAACCAACTGAGCCACCCAGGAACCCCTAGGCAATAGCTTTTTTTTTTTTAAATAATTTTTTTGGATGAAACATAACATATATAGAAGGGTGTATAAAACATGTACAGCTTAACAAACTGACATGAAACAAAACCCAGGTAACTTCCACTGAGGTCATGATAGGAAACACTGCCAGCATGTCAGAGCCTCTCTCCTCCCATTCCTGACCACAGTCTGTGTTCCCACCAATAAATCACAGCCCCTCAGGGTCCCAGACAAGAGGAGGGGTGTTTTGTCAGGGTTTTGCCAAATCCCTGCAGCCTCTTTCAGCCCAGAGCTGCCTCTCAGATGTTCCTGCAGGCAGGCAGTTCTTCAGGATCCGAATGCAAATTGGTAAAAGGGGTGATTCTTTTTGTCTCTTAATCATAGCGACACTGGATTCAGACCCCTGTCCCATCTACCTCCCTAAAATGGAATACTATACATATTTCTCTATTTCTTATTTCCTCTCTAAGCAGTGATGCTCAACTTGGCTTTTATTTTATTTTATTTTTTTTGGAAAAAACTAAATTTAATTACTGAAGACAAGACCTGTGCACGAGTTTCTTAATCTATTGGTCACCTTAAAAATAAGGTCGAAAGCTATGTTTAAGAGAATGTTAAGCTAACACAATGATACACTGAACTAGTTACAGTACCCATTTAAAAACTGTGCGTGATTCCCTGGTTTTTATTTTTTTTATTATTTTTTTTATTTTTTTTATATATATGAAATTTATTGACCAATTGGTTTCCATACAACACCCAGTGCTCATCCCATGGTATCTGTCTTTCTCTGTATGGCTTATTTCACTTAGCATCACACTCTCCAGTTCCATCCACGTTGCTACAAAAGGCCATATTTCATTTTTTCTCGTTGCCACATAATATTCCATTGTGTATATAAACCACAATTTCTTTATCCATTCATCAGTTGATGGACATTTAGGCTCTTTCCATAATTTGGCTATTGTTGAGAGTGCTGCTATGAACATTGGGGTACAAGTGCCCCTATGCATCAGTACTCCTGTATCCCTTGGGTAAATTCCTAGCAGTGCTATTGCTGGGTCATAGGGTAGGTCTATTTTTAATTTTCTGAGGAACCTCCACACTGCTTTCCAGAGCGGCTGCACCAGTTTGCATTCCCACCAACAGTGCAAGAGGGTTCCCGTTTCTCCACATCCTCTCCAGCATCTATAGTCTCCTGATTTGTTCATTTTGGCCACTCTGACTGGCGTGAGGTGATACCTGAGTGTGGTTTTGATTTGTATTTCCCTGATAAGGAGCGACGCTGAACATCTTTTCATGTGCCTGTTGGCCATCCGGATGTCTTCTTTAGAGAAGTGTCTATTCATGTTTTCTGCCCATTTCTTCACTGGGTTATTTGTTTTTCGGGTGTGGAGTTTGGTGAGCTCTTCATAGATTTTAGATACTAGCCCTTTGTCCGATATGTCATTTGCGAATATCTTTTCCCATTCCGTTGGTTGCCTTTTAGTTTTGTTGGTTGTTTCCTTTGCTGTGCAGAAGCTTTTTATCTTCATAAGGTCCCAGTAATTCACTTTTGCTTTTAATTCCCTTGCCTTTGGGGATGTGTCGAGTAAGAGATTGCTATGGCTGAGGTCAGAGAGGTCTTTTCCTGCTTTCTCCTCTAAGGTTTTGATGGTTTCCTGTCTCACATTTAGGTCCTTTATCCATTTTGAGTTTATTTTTGTGAATGGTGTGAGAAAGTGGTCTAGTTTCAACCTTCTGCATGTTGCTGTCCAGTTCTCCCAGCACCATTTGTTAAAGAGGCTGTCTTTTTTCCATTGGATGTTCTTTCCTGCTTTGTCAAAGATGAGTTGGCCATACGTTTGTGGGTCTAGTTCTGGGGTTTCTATTCTATTCCATTGGTCTGTGTGTCTGTTTTTGTGCCATCAACTTGGCTTTTAAAAGCACCTAGAGAGCTTTCAAAACTCCCAACGCCCAAGCCACACCCTAGACCAATTTAATCATAACTTCTGGGGTGGGACACAAGCATTGGAGTTTTTTTAACTTTTTATTTTAGAGAGCGAGTGCAAGTGTGGGAGAGGGGCAGAGGGGGAGAGAGAGAGAGAGAGAGAATAAATCCTAAGCAGGCTCCATGTTCAGTGTGGAGCCCAATGCAGGCCTCGATCCCACGACCCTGGGATCATGACCTGAGCCAAAATCAATTGGTTGAGTGGGATGCTCAACCAATGCAGGCATCACCATATTTTAAAGCTTCCCAGATGGTTCTAATGTGCAGCCAAAGTTGAGAACCACTGTCTTGAAGCTCAGCACCCTGGGGCAAAAGAATTCACTAGGGACCCACTGAGGCACTGAGCCACTGCTGCCTAGAATCAGCTTTATTTTTACCTTCATTTTATGCCTTTGAGTCCAGCTGTTGACACTGTGAAGGCCACACACTCTGATTATGGCATCTGACTACTAGGGTGGTCCTCCTGGCACAGGTGATTTAAGGGGAAGCAAGCTGAGAGAGCAGTACTATGGGGCAGAAAGGGGAAGAAGAAGCAGTCATCTGCTTGGTGTTGTCTCTGGTGTGTGGACCCTGGGCAAAGAGTAGAACAAGAAAATGCTCTTGAGAAAGTGTAACTACTTAAAATCAGTGGATAAGTTCAGGAATCCTTTTTCTCAGTGAATTTGTAAATGCCCTGTGTTCAGGGCTCACTTCCCTGCAAGGACTTTAGGAGCTTGGTGACACTTATGGGAATGAAAGCAAACGTGTTCACAGCCTATGTCTGCAGCCACACCCTGATAAACAATGCAAATAATACCCAAACACCAAGACCCCGATCTTCCCACTCACATTCAGTTAGTGGACTTTATTCACAGTTTAGTGTCAACTGCTTCCATCTACCACCCCACACAAACAGTAGCCCCCACTCCCTGCCCTCTCACCCACTATGCAGTGTACGTGCATCTACAGTCTCCTTCCTCTCTTGAAGGTAAGCTCCCTGAGGGCAGGATCCACCTGCAAATTACCAGTGCCTAGAGTACTGCCTAACACATGACATGGCAAGTGCTTAGTATCTGTTGAATGAATAGACATCACACTTGCCTAGCTGGTAGCTGGTATGTGTCAAGAATGGCTCTTTGTCTTGCAGAGTGAAGATACACACTCTGGAATTCTCTGGTGGAATGAGGGGAAGGTGCCACTGTGAAAGAATGGCACAGGCCTGTGAAGAACACAGCCCATTTTGACCAAACCCTGTGGCTGCCTATGGGACAAAAAAACCCCTCCTGCCGGCTGTCTTGGTTTAAAAGTATTGGAGATGGGAATCATTTTGTTCTCACCCTGCTCTCTGGAGGGAAAAGAGTGGGAAGAAAAAAAAAGAAGTCTCGATTTCAACACTCTTTTGCTTGGTTGCTGGGATTCCTCTTCTCCTTATCATAAGGATATGGGGAAACTAGGGGACACCACCAAACTTGTTCCCAGCCAGTCATGCCAGAGGCAAACTGTGACCCTCCAAGAGTACCACTTTGAGGGTTCCATCACTATGGCCTTTGCTAAACGTGAAGCTGAATTCCTGCCTGCACCAGCCTTTATTCCAAATAGCACAGGAGCTGATTAGTGCCCCTGACATCTGCATGATAGGGTACCAACCATGGCCAAAGAGGTGACAAGCCAGAGGCAAAAATCCAACTCTAAATAAACTGAGAAAGAGACAAGGGAAGAAAGCTGTGGCTGCCTGTCCTAGGACATTATTAACAAACTGTAAGTACCAAGGAGTTTAGAAAACCTGTTGGAATAGTTGGCCTGCCAACTTCTCTTGCAAATAGGGTGGGATTTTCTAACGTTTATTTATTTTTGAGAGAGAATAAGAGACAGAGTGCGAGTGGGAGAGGGGCAGAGAGAGTGGGAGACACAGAATCCAAGGCAGGCTCCAGGCTCTGAGCGGTTAGTAGTCAGAACAGAACCCAACACAGGGCTTGAAACCATGAACCGCAAGATCATGACCTGTGCCGAAGTTGAACACTTAACTGACTGAGCCACCCAGGCACCCGCAGGGTGGGATTTTCTTAGTAAGAGCCACCAACTGGGTAATTCTGTCTAGTCTCCTTGCTCTTGCAGACTGAAAGTTCTGCCAAGCAGCCTTCTGGATGCACAGACATATTTTGGGCTGATTTCTTTCCCAAAGAAGGACGTCATCTCCGCCAATCATATATCTCTTTATTCTTGAGAGTCAAGGAAACACTTAACTCTTTTATTTGAATATTTTTAAAGTTTATTTATTTTGAGAAAGAGCAAGCATGAGTCGGGAGGGGCTAAGACAGAGAGTCCCCAAGCAGGCTCACGTGGAGCTTGACACAGGTCTTAAGATCATGACTTGAGCTGAAACCAAGAGTTGGATGCTTAACCGACTGAGTCACCCAGGAGCCATACACTTACAAGTATGCATATGTTTGCTCAAAAAGGCAGAGTAGAAATTGCCTAAGGGAAATAATTAGTTGCTTTCAAGAAGTGATTTCTGGGTGTAATGAAACGTGATTAACAAGTGACCTGTGCCAAATAGGAAATGTCAGTGTTAAGATTCCCAAAGAACAATGGGACAGACGAGCTACTTGTCAACAGAAATAATAACAATGAATGTCCATGTCCATGCAGACACTGGGGAATGTCTTTCCTACTGAGAACCATTTCCTATCAAGTCTGGGTCAACCTTAAGAATCTTCCTCATTAGTGTAATTAAGGGAGTTTTCTCCAGTGAACTTATTTATAATCCTTACCTCTTCCCCTACCTGCTTCTCATTGGAGCAGACATCATTCAATGTGCTGTCCTGTCCTGCTCACGCATAGTCCTGCCGCCTAGTTCTCTCTCTCGTTCCTCCTGAACATTCAGTGGAACGTGGGATTTTGTCCTCTAACACAGCACCAGGCTTGGGCACCTCACCAAAGTTGGGAACATTAGAGTCTCAATTCAGGAATCTGGACTTGGGACAAAGAGACTGTAGTTAGTTGGTGGGATTCCTGAAATGGGAAGTCATGGAGAACTGGGCTTGAGGCAGTGTTTTCTGCCATGGACATGTCCATGCAGAGAATGCGTGTCAGATGGAACGCATTCAGGTGCAAGCACAAACTGCTCACATGCATGAGGGGTTGTTTTCCTCATGTAATCTGAAAGCCCAGGTGTAGGTGGTTGCTGGCAGAGGTGAGCAGCCTAGGTTTTCTGTTCTCAGACTGCTGTCGTTTAGACCTCAAGGTGTTTTCCCATGGTCACAAGACACTACTGTCACTCTAAGCACAACTCTGGGGTTCAGAGCAGCAGAAAGGGCAAGGCCTATCTCTCCCTTTTATCAGAAAAGCAAAAACTTTTCCTAGAGGTCAAAAGAAACCCTAGATTTCTTTATCTCAAGGCCAGAATCTAGCCTAGGAGCACCTTAGCTTTAAGAGCTGGAAAAGTAACAATGTATCCAGCTGTAGTAGAGGGCAGCAAAAAAGAAGGGAGGCAGTCAAATAACAGGGCTTGCCCCAGAAACATGCAGGGACCAAGAGACAAAACGTGGCGAGGCCCCAGGGAGGATGAGACGAACACTGTTCCTGTTTTTCCAGGCCCTTGTTCCAGTCCCTGTGAGGCTTGGCTGTACTTTCTGTGATGGTATTCTGTGAGATATCCCCATATCCTTCCAATAGATCCCTCCCTCATCTTAAGTGGGCTTTTGTGGATGTCTGTGCCTGGCACCTGCATGATCTCCAAGATGCTTTTTCTACAGTGAACAAGTTATTCTACATTCTCTAACTTTACACTTTCCACTTTCCTGCCCGAGCTGACACCAGAGCTTCCTATCACAATACAAGTTAGCTTGAAGCCCTGTTTAGGGCAGGCCACTCTTTCTCTCCCCCGGATTCAGGGCAGGGAGAAGGGCTCTGTCTATTGCTGCTCTTCTTTACCCCTTTGAGATGGTTTGTCTTTCTTGATTACTCATAACCTTGAAGTCTGCCCTGATTGTCATCACCTTATCGACCAATCCATGGGCACTCCATACTTTTGGCCTGTTTCTTGTCCTCTTCCATCCCCTCAACCTGCCCATTATAATGTTACTTATCCAAGGCCTGGTTCACACATCACCTCCTCCATGAAACCTTCTCTGGGCATTGCTACCTGATGGCACTTGTTCCTTGTGGCCCCCAAGGCATCATGCAGTTCTTCCATGACACTGTTTTATATCGGTTATTAGGCTTATCTCCCCTCTGAGATTATAACATGTCTGCATGTTGGCTCACCTTATTTCACCTTCGTTTTGTCACAGCACTTGGCTGAGCACCTGGAAGGCTCTCAGCAGATATCTGTGAAAGAAATGGAAACAGTATGGGATTGGGAAAAAGCACTGGACTGGAAATAGGGAGTATTTCTAGTTTAAGCTGTGAGGCATACAATTGGCTGCTTGCCCAGCATCACTGCCTCTCCTTCCATGCTGGTAGAACCCTGATTTATTGAAATCAATTACCCTCCATGAGGGCCAAAGTTTCAATGGAAGTGGGCCTCATTCCCAGTCTCAGGGTGCAAAGAGGGTGGCTTCTGGTTGGTCTAACCCAGTGGTTCTCAACCAGGGGCTATTTTGTCTCCCAGGGGACACTTGGAAATGTCTGGAGACATTACTAATTAGCATCACTAGGTGGGACGCTATTGGCATCTGGTGGATGGAGGCCAGGGATGCTGCTAAACATCCTGCAATGCACAGGAGAGCTTCTCCCTGCCACCCCCAACAAAGAATTATCTGGCCCAAAATGTCAGTGGTGCTGAAGTTGAGAAACATGGTCTAACCAATTATAGGGGTCCCATCTCCCTGCTGATAACTGGGTGGCAGCTAGGCTGGAGCCTGGGGGGAGAACTGAAGCCACAAACAGTAATGTGGACCTCACCATGACTTGCAAACAGAAAAACGGTACTAAACTGCGCTGCCCAGCAAAAACAAGCATTAAATTCAGACCATTTAACTAATTTAGCTCATTCAGACCATTTGTTCCAAGACAAGCTGACCTCCCTATAACTCCACATGGACTCCACATGGACTCATGTGTTCCAGATAAGACCACTGACTCCTCCAATGACTCTCCAAGTTTATAAATTTTGACCCATCCCTGCCAAGACTATCTGTTACTAACACCAGTCCTAACCCTCACATGGATACTTCCATAACTCCCCCCTTTTAAGGAGCCTCACAGGTCCTCTGGTGAATTCCTTTGCTGTAGCAAGTTCAATAAACTTAACTTATTATTATTACTTTTTTTTTTTTTAATTCTGTTCCTGGCTGTTTTTTGTTGGTGGTCCTTACCGCTGCGCATGAAATACAAATAAATCTAATGCAATGAGCTAAGTCCTATAATTGGGCATGTTCAAAGTGTCTTAGACATAAAGATGTTCTGCTTGAGAAATCAGGAGAAGGGTTCTCAGCAGAGAATTAGAAACAGCAAGCAATGCTGAGTATCTGAAAGATAGGATTCAGAACCGGAGAGATAGTACAGACAGGCAGGAAGGGCCAGGTCATGCAGTGCTGTTTAAATTATCCTTGATACAACAGCTATACCAGTTGTATTGGAGAGAGAATGAAATAAAATACTTCCCAGGCCTTAACTATATCCCTGGCAGTCCTGGAATCCCTGAACTGGATTTATATATACTCATTTCCCTTATGCTGGCTCTTGGTTTCTTGTTAAACAGTCATGTGGGATTCTAGTGCCTAAGAAAGATAATGGCATGTTTGATCAGGGGAACCTTCAAGTGCAATAAGGAGATTCCTTTTTTTTTTTTTTTTAAGTTTATTTTGAGAGAGTAAGAGAGTGCGAGAGCACATGAGGGGAGGAGGGGCGGAGAGAGAGAGGGAGAGAGAATCCCAAGCAGGCTCCCTGGTGTCCGCACACAGCCCAACATGGGGCTCAAACCCACAAGATCATGGCCTGAGCTGAAATCAAGTGAGATGCTTCATTGAGCCACCCAGGCACCCTGGAAATTAATTCTTTAATACTTCATCCTGAACATGCCTTTTCTAGAGATGATGCACAGTAACAGGACTTGGTTTCCTCTGATTGGAAATCCTGTTTTTCCCCCAAATCCAATCCTTTCTCAGCTCCTTCATGTGTCAAATGCTCTCACAAGATCATATTATTCTTTTCTAGTTCAATTATTACATTTCACATTTTACATTTATCTTTATGATGACCTGATTAAAGTCATCTCTCATTAGTTTACCTTCAGTGAGGGGACTTGTCTATGGTTGGCTCATCGTCACCTCCCAGCACCTAGAAATATACCTAGTTGACTAAAATATTGCTAACGAACAAACTGAAGATTGCTTCCTGCTTTCTTAAACCTTATTTGTTGCAATTAATGATAGCTTCTATTTATATCCCACTTTTACTTTTTTTTTATTTAGACAAATTCTGATTTTATTCACATTAAATCATGTTAAAGGGACTAAAATAAAAACAGGCATAGCTGTGCTTAGTAATGCCCATTATGAGTAATGCACACGAGAAAAATCCTAAACTTACAAAACAATAATTTTCAAAATTCCTCCTTTTGTCATTCTAAAGTCACTCTGCTTCTACTCTTGCTATATTGAGGGACTCTTAAAACAGTAATGTCACTTTCTTGGCCTGTTCTGCAAATCCTCTGACCAATCATTTAATTACTTTCCCCCTCTTCATCAAAGAAATGCAAGGTGTACACAGCTTAATGGGTTTCCCATTCTGTCTATCATTATCCACAACTTAGTGTATGCTACCTCAGATACATATACTTACAGCATGGACAAAACAGTATGTATTAACGTGATTTTTGCAGTGTATTAAGTGAAAACACCTGCACGTTCAGTCAATGGACTATTCTACCCAGTGGTTCTATTAAGTATAGACCTGGGATAAGCTCTTAGTTGCATATATTCTACTTATGACTATGTCAGCCCCACTTTTACTTCTAAGGGTAACTCTTTCACAAACTTTATCAAATGTTCTGTTAACAAAAAGATTTAATACTCAATGTCCCTAATCCAAAGGGCGGCATATTTGTCCCAAATTTTCCCCTCAAGTGGATGTTTGTAAAAGGTAATATAAATTTCAGGCGGGCGTTACTTGCACTCGTGTCCCTCCCAAAATACGAACTTATTTTTGTAACCCGCTTATACGAGCCAGGGTCTTTGTCACTTCACAAGCAGCGCCAACTTCTACCGACACAAAAGGCCAACACCTAAGTCCAACACCGCCTACGTGCACTACTATGAGCATAACGTTTCCGGCCTCCCCACCGCCTGCGATGAAAACACAGGAAGCGCAGACGCTGAGCTGGGCGACCCCGGGGTTAGGCTACGCGCCTCCCGATGCCTCTAAGGCGTCCGCACTGGGCCGGGACCCGTTTCGGAGCCCCGCACCCCGAGCCAGGTACGTGACCCCAGACCTGCCCCACTCACTAGTCCTGGCGGAGAGGAACCTCTGACCTACGCTCCGGAGGCCCCGCGCGCTAGCTCCCGGAAGGGGCGGTGGTCGTAACGTCACATCCGCGCGCTGTCGGGTGAGGGGCGTGGCCGAGGGCGGTGCGGCGGGATTGGGCAAGTGCTGAGCTCTCGTTGCTGTCTCCCGGGTTGTAGCGGGGCTGGCAACCGTGGCGCTCGCACCATGAGCGAGGCGGACGGGCTGCGGCAGCGCCGGCCGCTGCGGCCGCAGGTCGTCACGGACGATGGCCAGGTCCCCGAGGCCAAGGACGGCAGGTAGGCCGGGACCCCGGACGTGGGCCGCGAATGGCTGGGTCGACCCTCCTAACCAACAGGACAGCAATAACAGCAGTTGGGTAAATGCGTTGCCAAGCGGGGTGCAGGTGCCATTCCAGTTAATTCCTCTGGCTAAATTCATTTTACAGGGCAGGAAACAGGCCCTGGCCAAGGAAATGCACCTGCCGCCTTCTTGAGGCTTTGGTGCATTCTGCTTCCAATCTCAGCATTGTTTCCCGGCTCTCGGGGTCTCAAGACCGCCTTGCTTCCCATCTGCCCCTTTCTTCGTCTCAATCTCACCCTAACTTCTAGAGCAGTTGCTTCCTCGTCTTTCCCTCAGCCCCCCTCCTTCTCCTCCTTGCCCTATTCTTCTTGCTGGCTTACCTGATCCCCGGGGGAGAGCCATCTGGCCAGGGTCCAAGGTCTTCCCTGTCCCCGGCTCGCTCTGTCCGGAAGGAAGGTCCGAAATGCTCAGGTCGCGCCTCGTATTTCAGCGTAGAGCTGGCCTCTGCACCTGCCCACCTCTCTCTGCGTGGTCACCGGCCTTTACCGTGGTTTTCAGGGAAAAGTAGAGAACAGAAGTGACATTTAATGTTAAGCAAATTTTGTGAGAATTCAAGCTTGCAGATTTTTTCCTGATAGGGACGGAGAAGCATAGGAAACTAGTTGATGCCTACCTAATAAAGAAATCTCAGATTTTTGGCCTTTGCTTCTCCCAACCTTCCAGAATTTAAGGACACTATTTTGTTAGCTAATAACTGAAGCATGGCCCTTAAGCATCTATTTACATTATAATACTTAAGCTTCTTTTTTTTAATTTTGTCTCCTGAGGCTTGTAACTTTGAATTTTTAGGGAGAACCAAGAGGCTCCGTGTAGACCAACCTCAAAGTTGTGGAACTGATTGAATTCTAAGTTGATGGAGATATTTAGTGGAAATATCAGTATGTCAAAGGGTGTGGTGCATACTGAATGAGGGCCAGTTTTTGTGGGGAAAGACTGAATTTATTCACTGATAATAAGAGGACCACATTTCAAGGAGAGCTATAGCAGAGACGAGTGTTTTGACTCTAGAAAGGCAAATGGCAGAGAAGAGATTTTGGTTATTTTTGACTCCCGGTGCCTGTGGAAAGGTCAGGAGTATGCTGAATAAACTCAGAGGTTTCCACGGATGCAGGACTTTCAATGCTAACCCTGGGCAAACCAGGACAAGTTGGTCACTCTACTTATTGTGGATATTGTGAAGTCATGGTCTGCTGATGACAGAGGAGGTTTTTAGAGTTAACATGCAAGGATTGGCAGTGCTTTACGGCAGAAACCATGAAAACAAGACTTGTTTCGTACTTGCTATATGAGAAATGAAAGAGCAGCTGGCCCTGAGTTTGCTTTGAGGTGCAGTGTGTTGAAAACCAGGGCATGTAGCATCTGCAGGCACTTGTGGGATGGGCCCATCTCACCTGGGCTCCTCTTTTTTATTTATTTATTTATTTATTTATTTATTTATTTTTAATTTTTTTTTCAACATTTTTAATTTATTTTTGGGACAGAGAGAGACAGAGCATGAACAGGGGAGGGGCAGAGAGAGAGGGAGACACAGAATCCGAAACAGGCTCCAGGCTCCAAGCCATCAGCCCAGAGCCCGACGCGGGGCTCGAACTCACGGACCGCGAGATCGTGACCTGGCTGAAGTCGGACGCTTAACCAACTGTGCCACCCAGGCGCCCCTCACCTGGCTCCTCTGAACACTCCTGACCACAGGACAGAGGGGCAGAATTAAATTGTTTTTCAGTTTCTCAGGGATTTCTGACTTAGTGGCAGGATAAATTGGGTGTTCCAGAATCATCATCTGCTGCTCATCTTTTCCACTGTGTCTTTTACAAAACTATGTTTATTTAAGAAATTTTCTTGACTTCCCTGTCCATGAACATTGTTCTTATTTTCCTGTGTTTCCCTCTTTCTCTTATGTATTTGATCCCATTGCCATATATCTGTAATGATCTTTTTTTCAAAATGAGTTCTCACCTTTTTCCTTACATTTAGTATTGTATATTATAGAGTTATAGTTGTTTTTCTAAATTTTCTCATTGTCTTCTTGATTACCTTAAAAATTTAAGATTCACCAAAAGACAGGGAAGCATTGTGTATTGTGGGTGAAGTAAAGGAAACTGAAGGAAATAGAAATCTGATAACTATAGAATAAACTTTAGATGTGCTAAACAGGAAAAAAAAAAAAACAAACCCTTGAATAATATGTTATTCAATTAACAGAAATAGGACAGTAGATTTTAGTGGAAGGGATGCCTAGTAATACCTTAGCTAGTCTCCTGACTCTTGACATAAAATGTGATGTTAGCTCTGATTGCTAAGGTCATTGAGATCTATGTGAGTGAAGTGATTTATATAACATTAGAGTAATGGAGTCAAAAGAGAAGCAGAAATGAATGAATGAGGATAGCACTGGCAGCTGGACAAGGATTGAGAAGCATATTTTTAAAATTATGCTTTGGAAATAAGGTTTTATACCAAAGCTCTTGAATTTCTGTACTTAAGCTATAATGGGGAATGTGGTCATTAAATCCTTTTATTCAGTTTGGAATATAGATGAACTAAGCACTTGAACAATACTGGAGCAAGCTGATAATTATTTGGCATTAGTTTCCCCGTATGCTTTAGAAACTCTATCAGAATGATTGTAACACTGAAACTATTCCTCTTCTTTTGGAACATAGTTCAGTCTGGAAGAGAGAATAGCTGCTTAATGTCTTTTTGTAACTGTTAAGGACTGAAGAGTGAATACATTGAAATTTAACAACTGCTTTTTCAATAAACTTCTAAAGGATTTTAGGCTAATTAAAAATCTCTACTACATTCATTTTTCTTTTTAAGACTGAGGAAAAAGGGAGGCAGGGTGGAGAGACAGATGTGGCCATCATAAAGTCATGGACATGAAGAGTCAGGAATCCATGATTTCTTCTCAGCCCTTCCGCCTGAGTGTGTGTTTCAAATGGCTCTTTTAACTTGTTTCTTATTATTTTCAATGCTAAAATGAAGACATCTACGGTCCAGGAGCCCCAGTTTAAAGTAATGTGTGACACCAACAAATTCAAGGTGCAGTTGGTTAAAAGACTAGGCTGGCTGCTATTTGACTTTCTCAGATTCCACGGGTCACCTTGACACCTGGGCCTCTGGTGCCCCACAGATTTGTGGCTAATAGGTTTTCCACAAAATCACAGGTTGTTTTTGATCTCATGAAATCTTCAGTCCATGAATGATACCTTGCCCTGATGTTGGCGAACATCTTTCAGGTTTGCCTGGTGAAATTATAGAGGATTTTGCAAATCATGGATGAACCAATAGTAGTTGCCAAATCTTGTTGTATCACCATGATTGTTCTATTGCCCTTAGAAATGTTGGAAATTTCAGGGTGCAGGTGTCTTCAAGGAGGTGAGCATCACTCTGGGGTTTTCTAAGAGATTGGGCAAACAAATTGATTTCCCAAACTGCCCCTGGAATGGAAGTTGCCAGCCTTCCTGGATGTGTCAACACAGATTGGGAAAGAGTATTGTGGGAACGTGCGCACTTTTGTCAGTGAAAATGGATAGAGATAAATGGAGTGTCCTTTATTTAATAAGGCAGATGTGCAGAGGCAGGGGGCAGACATGGAGGAAAGGCAGAATTATAGGTGAATGTGAGTTTGCAGGAATGAACCTTGGGCTAAAATAAATGGGTACAGAAGCCCCATTGCCACACAGTCACAGACTCAGATGCTGCCAGGGGAGCAGCATTCCTGCTACCTACCATTTAGGGAGTGCTTTTATATTTATTTTTTATTTTAGAGAGAGTGGGGGAGAGGGGCAGAAGGAGAGAGAGAGAAAATCTTAAGCAGGCTCTATATGAGTGTGGAGCCCAATGCAGGGCTCAATCCCATGACCCTGGGATCATGACCTGAGCCAAAATCAAGAGTCAGATGCATATCCAGCTGAGCCAGCCAGACACCCCAGTGCTTTAGATGTTCCAGGCCCTGGCCTTAGCACTGCACATGTAGTGGTCATTTTGTTTGTGGTAGAGTCTGTAGCAGGTGTGGGGCTGGGAGAAGAAAAGAGTGTGTGTTTGTCTGAAGAGTGGAAAGCCCTGTGCACCTGTCCTGCAGCCTTAGGTTTCATAGATCTCTTTTTTCCAGAGAAGTTGGAAACCCAGATTTTTGTGTAAAATCATCTTATTTTTCAGTTATGGCAATTAAAGCCATTTTGTGGAATGATGGTTATGGTTTAAACTAGAGCTTTGCTTTGAGTTCTGGCACCACTTTTTTTTTTTTTTTTTTTTTTTTGAGAGAGCAAGTGAGAGAGCACATGCACATGAGAGTGGGAACCTGTGGGGTGTGTGGGGGAGGGGGAGAGAGAGAAAGAATCTTAATCCGGCTCCATACCCATCACAGATGGGCATCACATTTAATTTATTGGGGAATTTTGACAAACTCTGAAACAACCAGGAAAGTTCTGCAATCCCTACCATCTGAGGAACTCCTGCAGGACTGGGGATGCTTTGCCCAAGGATGGTGGTATGATCTTGGGTGTCTGGGAGGTCAAGGGTTTGCTGCCCCTGAAGGCACACAGCTGGGCCCAGTCAGTGCAAGCAGAGATGAAGTGTGTTTCGCAGAACATATTGTGTGAGGTGACCTGAGCAGCCAATGTCCCCCAAGTAAAAGAAGTAAGGAAGTGCTCTATGTTGTAGCCTTCATGGACATTCATCCTGCATGCCGGCAGGCACTTCTCTGACCTTCAGGGCACTGTGGGATCTGCCCCTGGCTGTGGGCCTGACCTGTTCCAGCAGCTTCCCCTCAATGCTTGCCTTGGTCATTCTGTCTCTGTGGTCAAGGTTTGGGAATGGGGGCTTAAAGTTAACCCCTTAAAGCATGTATTCTTTATTCATGCCACGTGCTTATTGAATCTTACTGTGTTACCTCTGTCTACATTGCTCTGCCTCAGGTATTTGACTTTTTCCCCAGCTTCACTGAAGTCTCTGTTCAGAGGTCATCTGCTTTGACCTCTGTGTGTGGCCAACCTTCCCCCTCTGTACCCCATCATACTGTGTTTTTCTTCATTGTATTTGTCACTGTTTGGCATCTACTTATTTACTAAAATAAACAGAAGGCAGGAAACTATTTTATTTATTGCTATCCTCTCAGGGCCGTGGATAGTACCTGGCACATGTATATGGTTTGTTATTAAATGCTCATGTGTGAAGGAATGTTAAACGAGCTGTCTGATGTGCTAGCTGCTTGCCATATGTAGCTATTTAAATTAAATGGACTAATGTTAAAAATTCAGTTCCTCATTTGCACTATGTAGGGAGTGTGAGGGATTTGGGGGCTCATCAAGAAAAAAGATACAACTGAGGAAGCAGTGGCACACATGAGCTTTATTGGGTGACACTTGGACAGTTTCGCATATGGGAGCAGGAGAGGGGTCCACAGTCCAGAAGGGGAGAGGAGTCAAGGGGGAAGGAGAGGGGCCACCTGTATCTCAGTAAGTCTCTGTGTCAGAGAGCCCCAGGGGCAGCAGTAGCAGGTAAGGGCCTTAAAACTTCAAGGCCTGTCTTATCAATGGGTAACTGCCCTCCACGAGCTTTCATAGAGTATGGAAGGCAGGTGACTCTAAATGGCTAAAAGTTTGCTTGTTTGGCTGTTTTAAAGATAATTGAGTATGTAAAAGTTAGAGTTTGGTGCTGGTGGGCCTTTTGAACTAAAGGTCTCAGCCTGCAGTAGAGAAATAAACAACACAGAGCCAATATACAGAGGCCATCTTTGGCTCATTTGTATAACATGCTGGCCCCATTTCAGGTGCTCAGCTGCCACATGTGGCTAGTAGCTGCTGTATTTCTATCATGACAGTTCTGTTAGCTGGCACTGCTCAAGGAGTTTAAGTTTAGGCTGTTGTTTCTAAAACTTGACCATAGAACTTTCCATCAGAGGCTGTGTCTCATGATCAGCCAGGGAGATGTTGATGGACTTCTTTCACCTGGTAGGGAGTTGGACAAGGTTGGTGGTATCCAGTTGCACATCAGGAACAACTGGGGAGTGTGAAAACAGAAAAAGGGTTCCCAGGCCCCTGTTGGTCCTGCCCAATCAGAATTTCTGGACTTTATTTAAAGTTGCCCTAGTCATCTGGTGTAGGCCCTCCAGGGACTGGCCAGCTTTGGGAGCCCAGGACTGGGTGGCCTCTGAATTTTCTTTAGCTTTTTAGACTGTGATTGTAAGAAGACAGTAGCTAGAACTCTGGCAAGGATGGACTTCCAATTTCTGGCTGCCTTTTTAGCTGTAAGCACCTGCTTTCAGTCCTGGCTGGACTTTTTGTTCTGGAGATCAGTGAGCTTTTTACTATTATGTAAAGGGGCAACCAGATATTCAACCAGGGACTCGAGATCTCTGAATTGGGTTACTAAATTAATATTAACATAAATGTAAGCTATGGTGTGGTAAAGGAGAGTTTAGAGTCTGAGACAAATGAGAAGGATGTGTTTTATGTAGAATCATGTTAGGTAAGGAAAAGGTAAAGTCGCAGTTTGGCCAGAGTGTCACCATTTTTGTTAATGACAGCTCTGTGGTGAAAGATTGCGCAATGCAGCTTGCTCTGGGGCTGACTGCACCTTTAGCAGGGGTGGTGAGGGGTGATTACATTGGCCTTCTTGTAAGGACAGGACCTCCTTGTTGGACCTTACCTGAATGCTGTGTGCAGTGCAGCCACACACATTCACCACACGCCTTTGCATTTGTCTCTCTTGGGATTCTTTTAAAAGAATCACACAAAGTTATTCCTGTTATTTGGACTTGTAAATAGTCCTGCTTTACCATACAGAAACATTGTTATTTCCCATGTGTTGAAAGACTTTAGGCCACTTAAAGAAAATCACTTTGAGTTACAGTGTCCTGGCCTCAGAGTGGCACTTTGCATAGTTTGGGTCAGTGACTTTTTTTAAAACAAGGTATAATTCACATACTGTGAAATTCACCCATTTTAAAATGTCCAGATCAGAGGTTTTTAGTATATTCAGAGTTTTGCAACAGTCACCACAGCCTTAAGTTTAGAACATTTTCATCACTGTTAACATTTTAAAAAATTGAGGTGAAATTAATATAACATGAAAATAACCACTTTAGAGTGTACAGTGATACTTAGTGTTGGGCAACACTTTCTAGTTTCAAAACTTTTTCATCACCCCATAAAAACATGTTGTACCCATTCAGTAATCACTCATTTCCCCCTCTCACCCAAATGTCCATGAGTGGATAAACAAATTGTGTTACAGGCATACCTCTGAGATAATGTGTGTTCTGTTCCAGACCATTTTTACCTCAATAAAGTGGGTCAGATGAATTGTTTGGTCTCCCAGTGCATATAAAAATTATGCTTACACTGTAGTCTATTAAATGTGCAATAGCATTATGTATAGAAAAACAATGTACATACCTTAATTTTAAATACTGCCTAAAAATGCTAACCAGCATCTGAGCTTTCAGTGAGTCATAATCATTTTGCTGGTGGAAGGTCTTGCCTCGATGTTGATGGCTGCTGATGATCAGGATGGTGGTTGCTGGAGGCTGGGTGGCTGTGGCAATTTCTTCAAATAAAGCAATGAAGTTTTGATGCGTCAATTCACTCTTCCGTTCACAAATGATTTCTCTATAACAGGTGATGCTGTTCAATAGCATTTACCCACAGTAGAACTTCTTTCAAAATTGGAATCAATCCCCTCAAACCCTGCTGCTGCTTTATCAACTAAGTTTATGTAATATTCTAAATCCTTTGTTGTCATTCCAACAATCTTCACAAAGTCTTCTCCAGGAGTAGATGCCATCTCAAGAAACCACTCTTTGCTCATCTGTAAGAGGCAGCTCCTAATCCATTTAAGTTTTATCACGAGATTGCAGCAATTCAATCACAATTTCAGGCTCCACTTCTGATGGTTCTCTTGCTGTTTCCACCACATCTGCAGTTATCTCCCACTGAAGTCTTGAATCTTTAACTTGTAAAAAATGCAATATCTGTGAAGCGCAGTAAAAGACATGCCTGTATATACTTGCAATCGAATATTGTTGAGCCATAAAAAAGAATGAAGTAGTGATAACATACTGCAACCTGGATGAATCTCAAAACATATGCTGAGTGAAAGAAGCCATTTGTGAAAGGTCACATTTTTATATGATTCCATATATATGAAATATTTAGAATAGGCAAAACACGGTTAAGTTGTGCAGCGTTTTCAAACCCCAGCTCCGAGGGCTCCAGGTCTGGGCATCTTCTCCCCGTCCACTTGTCCTTGGCAGGCAACATTGTTAATGGTGACTACAGCCTTACATTCAGATCTGGCCCTCCATCGTGCTCTTCCAGTTCGGGCAGTGGGCTGTGGGCCCACTTGTCTCTCTCTGCTTTCTTTTCTCTTTGGAAAGCAGAGAGGTACATAGTTCTACCTGACTACCCATGTGAAGCCCATTGTATGGCACATTCTTATTGTCACTGTTTTTATCATTACTCTTTTTATGGCCCTTATTCCTTCCCTTGCTGCAGATCTCTCAGGTTGCCTTAGCCAGCTGTGATGTCAGGTCATAGCTGATCTGTGCCATATGTGCATTTTCATGCACTGTATTCTTGTACCCTTGACTGGTGTCAGTCACATTAGAAGACTCTGTGGTTTAGGGTTTGGAGACAGGGCTGAGAGGGATAAATTGGCCTGAATTTTCCCTTTCTGGCTACCTGTCCCCTTCTAGGAGCTTGGGCACCCTTGGCCTCTCCCAGCCGGGTTCTGTGGGAGGGACTGCCTTCTTTCCCACCTAGCAAAAGGGTAATGCCTGATGACCTGGCCTGGGGTGGGGGTTGGGCTCTGAGCCCTGTGTGAGTGAAGAGAAGGAAGTTAGGAACAAAATTCATTTTTGGAAGGTTATTAGAAGGAAGGTAAACACAGACTAGAGTTCTCATTAGCAAAGGAGGAAATGTCAAAGGCCAAAAGAAGTGCTTAGTGCTGCCCCCTATGCTGTCCTCTGGAGGAAAAAGGACAATAAGAAATCAGGCCACACCTTCCATTTTGCTTGGAAAGGGCCTCAGCTCAGCATCCTGGCTCGTCATTTACAAGTTCTACTTTCTACATTGCTGCAGGACACAGTATAATAAGGATTTGCTCTCTTCCAGTTTCCTGTAACTTGTTCCTGACATCCTTCTGAGCCCTTACTAGCAGTGCCTGCACTGTCCGTGTTTCTGCTAACAGTCTGTTCCCAACAATTTAATCATTCCCTGTGATGATGTACATTTTCTCTGCCATGCTCCTTGCTGCTTTCTGAGCCCTTGCTAGCAGAGTCCTTAACATACATTTTTCTACCATGTCTGTTCAAGGAAGTACGGACTTTTCCTGTCCTGCTTCTCAAAATGTTTTCCTCTATCTACTGCCCAATTACAAAGCTATTTCCACATGTTACAGCAGTCCCCCACTTCCAGGCAACAAAAGTAGTTTAATTAGAAGACTGTGTTAGTTTTCTATGGCTGTCATGGTGGATGACCACACACTTAGTGGCTTAAACAACACAAATGGATTAACTTGTGGTTCTGGATGTCAGCAGTGCTGGACAGGTCTCACTGTGCTAAAATCAAGGTGTCAGCAGGGCTGTGTTCCTTTCTGGAGGCTCTAGGGAGACTGTTCTCTTGCCCATTCAGATTGTTGGTGGAAACACTCTTCAGTTATGCTGTCCATGGTTCTGCAAGGTGACACTATGAAAGCTTTTCACTCTCCTCTTTTGTCTTTCTTTCCCTTTGTCTTTCATTTCTACCCAATAGAAACAGATGCTTTATTTTCTTCCATATTCATTTATTAAAATCATGCATGTTCAAATTGGGCAGGACTTTGAGGTTATCCTGCCCCAAACCCCATTTCATAGTGGGAAACTTAAGGACTTTGGGTGAAGAACCTTGCCTGAAGTGGAGTTGCTGACTATTGGGAAAGTTAGGACTTTCCCTGAAGCCCCCACATTTCTATGCTCTACCTGGATCAGGTTTATACAGTGGAAGCCTAGCTTGTCAGAAGTCAAACAAAACTTTGTCCTTAAATGAAGTGTTTGTTAAGTGTGAGTCTGGATTTTTTTCTTTAAGTCAACTTTTTTTTTTTTTTTTTTGGACAGAGAAAGATTCTCTGCCTTAGGAGCTCATGATTTTATTTACTTTAAGTTAATCTTGATGTATTTAGTAAATTTTCATTTACAGCAAATAATGATCCTATAAAGTTTATTTAGTTGCAAGAGGCTAAATGTGTTCTCTTGTTTAGCAGATGAGCAATGATGTATGTGAGATCATTTGAGAGTTATTTTAGTTACCATTGGTCATTTGTCCAAAAATGTCACACAGGATTCCCAAGACATCTTCTATATCTTTGTAAGGCTTTAGTAAAGATGACTTGGAATTGTGATCGTATAGATTCTTTTTAAGTAACTGTCAGTATCTGTCAGACTTCTACCAGGTAGAGAGCTGGGATGTGCTTTTGAGTTCTTAAAAGTGTGATTGGAAAAATGATTGGAGAGTTGGTCACTCAGGAAGTTGTCCTGTGTTCTTTTTGCTTCATGAATTTGTTTCTCTTGTATCTACAAAATCTGGGAATCTTAAGGTTGCTGCTTTGAATTTATGTGCCAGGAAATAGTGGCTTTTGGGAAGCATGTGTCTTCTCTATAGACGAGTGTGTCTCCATTACCTCCTTGTACCTCTTTTCTCCCATTTTTGTGTTTATCAATTCTTTGATTTGCCCTCTTTGAGACATTACTAGAGGATTGAAGGTGCAACCTATCATACTGTCTGGCCAGTAACTGGCAAGTAAGAGTTTCCCACACCACCGTCCTAAAGTGTCATCGCAAGCCACAGAGGTTGGCAGCCTTGGGGTGAATCTAGGCTAGAGGCCTGCTCCTGCTTGATGGGCTTTAAGACCAGCCTAGCTTGTCCTGGCTGAGCCTCTGCTAATTGCCTTTTTATATTCCATCTCTGTCAGCTCCTTTAGTGGCCGTGTGTTCCGAGTGACCTTCTTGATGCTGGCTGTCTCCCTCACAGTTCCCCTGCTTGGAGCCTTGTTGCTGCTGGATTCTCCCATAGACCCACAGCCTCTCAGGTGAGCTTCCCTGGCCATTCTTGGGAGGGCTTGCATGGCAGATAGAGTAGGCTGGGATAGTATCTAGGGTAATAAACCAATTTGGTTTGAAAGGTAAGTTACTAGGGGGGGCACAGAGAGAGAGAGAGAGAGAGAGAGAGAGAGATAGAGACTTGTGATTTCTTTACTGCCTGTGCTTTGTGTGGATTCAGGTGTACCAAAATATATGCATGGTATTGTCCATGATACTCTTTCAAAAACAAAACTATACAAACCAAATGCAAAACCCAGAAAAAATCCCGAATATGAATCCCGAATATGTGTTAGAGATAATTAAAACTTGAATTCATTTGAAGTGGCAAAAGCACACACAAAGGTTGTTACCTTGTTTAAAATTTATAAGTAACTGATTTTTATTTTAATTTTTTTAATGTTTATTATTTTGAGAGAGAGAGAGAGACAGAGCATGAGCAGGGGAGGGGCAGAGAAAGAGGGAGACACAGAATCCAAAGCAGGCTCCTGGCTCCAAGCTGTCAGCACAGAACCTGATGTGGGGCTTGAACCCACAAACTGAGTTCATGACCTGAGCCGAAGTCAGACGCTTAACCAACTGAGCCACCCAGGTGCCCATATAAGTAACTGATTTTTTTTTTTAAACTTGTGATTAGTGTTCTATTTTTCCTAAATTACCTTTCATTGGTGGGCATCTATGAGTAATGTAGTCCATTATAACTTGAAAAAAATAGTATACACCTAGGGGCCCCATGAAATGTATTCACACGTGTAATTATAATAGTGCAGAGCCAGGCTCTTACTGGTGGGATGATTTATGACGTTGATGTTGAGGGTTGTGCAGTCTGGTTCAGTAAGTAAATTCCCCTTTTCTTTTGAAACTGCCCAGAGGTGATGCTTTCTGAAGTTTATTTTAAGTAAGTTAGTCCATGTAAGGCTTTAAAAACTTCAGACCTGGGGCGCCTGGGTGGCGCAGTCGGTTAAGCGTCTGACTTCAGCCAGGTCACGATCTCGCGGTCCGTGAGTTTGAGCCCCACGTCAGGCTCTGGGCTGATGGCTCGGAGCCTGGAGCCTGTTTCCGATTCTGTGTCTCCCTCTCTCTCTGCCCCTCCCCCGTTCATGCTCTGTCTCTCTCTGTCCCAAAAATAAATAAAAAACATTGAAAAAAAATTAAAAAAAAAAAAACAACTTCAGACCAGAACTATGTCCCCATTATAGAGTGAATATAACATATACAATGGAATTATGTGTTGATGTTTTATAAATAAAAAGGCATTATATTGGACTCAATTTACTGAGAAAGTATTTGGCACCTACAGTGCTTTAAGTAGGTACCCAGCTAGATTCAAGGATATAAAAAGGACACAGTTCTGACCTTAGATTGACATCTGTATACAAGAGTCTACTTTTTGTTGTTGGATTTAGAATTAGTAAAGGCACAAAGTGCTGTTAAAATATAAGATTGAGATTGGGTGAAGGCCTGGGCATTCTAGACTCATGAGATTGCTAGCTTATAATTCTTGGTGTGTCAGTGGACCCTTGCATGCGGCTTTTTGGCTGAGCAGGACCCAAGTGCATACTGGGTATCCTCTCAGAGGGGGTCTCCCAGGATACATGGTGGAGGAAGGAGGCTCTCTTTGCTAACCCCTCTCAACATGTAGAAGGATGTAGCTCAACCCACCCCAAATAGAAACTGACCTGGGGCTTTCTAGGTAATCTAGTTGTTTAAGGTGGGAGTGTGAACCATGTCCACAGCCGGGGATCAAAACCTTGGCTGGGGAGCTAACCTTGGAGAAGAGCAGGAGAGTGGAAAGAGCAGGCAAAGATGGAGCTTCGGTAACTAGAGGCCTTTGATCTCAGTAGAGGTGAATTTGTGCGTGGAAAGAGTAAAGAAATTCAAAGGAAAGATAGGTGTTTGCTCCTGACCAGAAACTGAAAGGAAACATGGCCCACTAAGGATTTGAAGTTGTACAAAAGCAAGTTCTGTCTGTGGAGTAGATGAGCCTGATGAGGAGGAAAGGGAGGAGAAACTCAGTGAAACCAGAATGGCTGACAGGGATCTCTCCCATGCTCAGACTTCAGGAATGACTTGCTCAAAAACTGCAAGGAGTGGCCCCAAAATGCAGAACAAAAGCAGAAGACTGGCGAAGGTGTAAGAATAGGAATGAGCTGAGGTTTGGAAGAAAATGCTAGCGACGACAGCAAAAAAGCTTCTTTCAAACTCTATTCAGAGCAAAAAGAGCAAGGAAGGGGGAAACCCACTCTCTGGAGCAAGTAAGTGGTTGCAGTATTGATGATGATGGAAAAGCAGAGCTACCAGCTTCTGCTCCGCTTCTGTTATCTCCACGAGCCAAGGAGTATGGGACATGGCAGGGAACAGGGTCAGGCCAAGCCAACTGGCCAGGTGGGAGGGCAGCTGATGGAGGTGCCTCAGAGAGTCTACCTCTAGTTTACATGACATCCTGTGAGACCTTACACCACACTTAGAAATCTCTGAGAAATCAAAGAGAAAAATGAAGAGGGGTGCAGATCCCTCCAGAATGGATTATATGAAGTTGGTTTCAGTTCTAAGCAGCAGTCACCAGGAAGATTGCAGGGCTTTGTCAAAAACCTGCCATGCAAGGTGACTTTCTTTCATTCCTTGTTTGGCAGATTGGAGGATCATCGTAGACACAGCATGTATGACATCCTGATTTCTGGAGGATGTTGGTCAGTTCTTTCAGGATACATTCAACACATGGATTTAATGGGACTTGATATGAGTTAGCAGGACTTAGTAGGAATTAACAGGGAGTTAATAAGAGTTGATAAGTTCACAGGCTTTAACAAGGTTCCATGTGGCCTGGCTGGCCATAGAGCACTGATTTGGGCTTCCTGGGGCCATTCTTCCTTGATGCTTCTGCTCAGGCTACAGGAGTGGGAGCCCTTTCTTACCCATCCTTTACATTTTTTCATTTAAGTTTCTTTGTGTCTGCCAATCGAGATAATACTCAGACTTCTTGTTGGCAGGGACAGTGCAGGATATACTGATTAGGTTGATGCTATATATATTTCTTAAGGACTTCCTTTGTGTAAGGAATTAGGCAAAGTCCAAGGACTGGGCAGTAGGGGGTGGCTGAGTATCTGGTGTGCTGTCCTCTATCTCTGGCTGTATGTGCTTGTTCAGTCTTCACGCACACCTCAGGAGGGCTGACCTTCCCAAGGTCAGAATTTGAACCCAGCCGTGTCCATCTCTGTAGCCTAGGCTCTTCTCACCAAAGTATGCAGGTTGCAGCCCTGCTCTCTTCCTTTGGAAATAAAACTCCTAGTTACACAGAGTGTTTTTTTTAAAGCAGGTAGAAAGCCATAATTGGGAGGCAGGGTATAGTGAATGTGTGGGATGGGGGTAGGGGTAGAGTTTAATTCAGAGGAAATTGTACAGTGTCTTGAGTACACACCTGACTCAGAGGAGGCAGTAAGAAGTGAAGTGCTCTGCCGGGAAGGAAGGGATTGGGCAAGGTGGGGAAACTTCTCCATCATTCCATAGCCTCAGCCACCACTCCCTCTTGGTTCTTGCACTCTGCTGGACTGGCTGGGAAACTGCCCTGCTTGAGGGCAAGGTAGGGAAGGAATTGGGAGATATTCTCCCACAGTGTTCATTAGGAGCCTCCTGTATGCCAGGTGCTTGAGATTCGGCAGTGAAAAATAGAAACAAATCTCTGATCTCACGGGCCATGTGTTCTACTGGGGATAGACAGACAATAAATGTAACAGAGAAGTGAGAAGCTGATAAATACTATGGAAAAAATAGAGTAAGGTAGGTAGGGGCTAGGCTTTTGGGGGAGTATTAGGTATGGAATGTTATATTGGGTGTTAATAGCAGGCCTCACTGAGAAGGTGAGGGTGGAGACAGATTTAAGGATTTAAGGTGGGAGGTGCCTGTTACGGTCAGGGGGAGAGGAGTGGAGAGAAGTAACTGTGGGTATGCTGGGAAGGGTGTCCCTGAAAGGCTGTAGACTCTGGGTGAGATGGGGCTGTTGCAGGGCTGTGAGAGCCAAACGCTGTGATCTGACTGTGTCTCACAAAGTGCATGGTGCTGCTGGGTTGAGGATATACTGTAGGGAACAAGGGAGGAAGTGGGAATGAGAAGGTGGTGGCCTGGACCAGGGCGGTAGCAGATGACATGGGGAGAAGGGCTTTAAACTGTGTCTGTTTTCTGTAGGTGTCACCAGCAGGATTTGATGGCTCGGGAGAAGTAGGTGTATTTGTGTGTAGATGGGAAGGACTAGTGGAGAGGGAAGATCTCTGGAGCTGAAGTCTGTTGTCAGGGGAAGGGTCCAGGGCCCAGCAAAAGCTGGCTTCAGAGAAAAGCCAGGCTGAGCCCTGAGAGGGACAGGTAGGAGGTAGAGTGCACCTGTGCTGAATGATGGGCTGGTGGTACCAGCCCCAGGCCAAACTCCTCTTATTTCTTGTGTCTTCTCCTTGAAGCAGGAAGCAACTCTATCAGCTGTGAAATGTCAGCACCACTCTCCTCTGCCTTAGTTGGACTTTAATGACTGGGCAGACTGGGCAGACTGGGCAGCCACTGGGAAAATAAATGCCAGGGTGTGTGAATCAGAGGGTGTGAAGAGATCTAACTTGCCTCAAGGTCTGGGACAGGAGCTTGTGTAGTTGGAGGCCCCAAGTTGTCTTAAGTGATTATCAAAGTTCTTGCATTAGACATAATCATATTTTAATTTTTCTGTACGGTGACCTTTTCTGATATCCTAGAATGTTTTTTTCCCCTTGACCTTTGTGTTTCTGGCAACTGAGGATGTTATTGCAACATGCCCTCTTTGTCAAAAACCGGGGAATAATGCATGAAGGTCCCCGGTTAACACTTTCTTCATGTATTTCTTATAGACAAATCCCTATAATTGCATTATTTTACAGCTTCAAAGAACCCCCTCTCTTGCTTGGTGTTCTGCAACCAAATATGAAGTTACGACAGGCGGAAAGGCTATTTGAAAATCAACTTATTGGGCCAGAGTCCATAGCAAATATTGGGGGTAAGTAGTAAACCCCTGGAACGTCAAGGCTCTATGAGGGGGGTTCTGCCAGAGTAGCCGCGATGCATCTGCTCCTGTGTGTGTGTGGGGAGGGGGGTCCTGGACGTCCTCCTCAGTTGCAGAGGCGCTGTGCTTGTCGAGCAGACGCCCCTCAGCTGTCTGAGTTACAGACCATTTCAGTGCTGTGTGGTTTTGAGTTCATGTCTGTGGAGCAGTTTTTTTCTGCTCAAAGTGTTGGGCCCATCAAATTGAAGAGAAAAAGGAAAGATGATGACCTTGATGTTAGCTCATTTATCAGAGTTTGGTAGGTATTACTTGATAGGACATTGCTTCTTCATTCAGTTTGTCTTTGTACAGATCTCATTTTTGAAAAGAGTACAAATGATTCTCTGTATTTCCACTGTTGTTTTGTTCGTTTTTGTGTGAGGCTGACTTTGGTGGGTATGTTTAGGGGTAACTTAACTGTGTGCTAACAACTAGATGTGGCTCTGGTTCTGATTCTTGAATCTCTAGCCACAAGGCACTTTCTGCCTTTTAGGATGAAGATTAAGATCAGGAATCAAAAGACACGGTTAATGAGAAGTTAAAGAACTTAAAATGGGATGAGGATTTCTGAGCCGCTTAATGCGGCAGGCCACTCCTCGTTCCGAAGGATGGTGTGTTTCCGTGAAGTGGTGGTAGACTTGTGCGTCCTGTGTGCTGCTGGATGTGGGACCCAAATCTGATGCATTCTGTGACTATTGGTTTGTTTGGCTGGCTGAGTCAAAATTGTAAGAGGGATAGGCACTTCATGATAGAACCTCATGTTTCTCTTTAAAAGACATTGATATTTATTAATACATTTCGCAGATTTTGTGTTTTTTGGTGAAAAACCAAATATTGATATTTACAACTGGAACTTCAGGGAGTTACAGTGATCTTTTTCGTTATCTTTCAACGAGAATGCTTTTCTTAGTTCCTCCCTTTTGTCTTAGACTGACCCCTCATTGCACCTTGCCACCAGGGCTTGCTTTTTTTCCTTAAAGGCCCTGGTTATTCTCCTTGTGGCATTTCTGGTTAGGCAGAGTGGGGGGCCTGTTAATTTGCCTGCAGCTGTAACCCCACAGAGGCCCCCAGGGAGCCCCTGCTTCCAGCTTCATTTGGAAGCTGTCCCTGGGGATTGGCTGGCATGTTGCTGGCAGCAGAAGGAGGCACTAGCCTCGGGACGGTGCCAGAGAAGAGTAATCACCAATTAACATGCTTTCATTTTTCTAAATAGATTTGTTTTTTTAGAGCGTTTTAGATTCATAGCAAAATTGAGGGGATAGTACAGAGATTTACCATATTCCCCTACACCCCCACCACATATAGACAGCCTCCTTCATTATCAACACCCTGTACCAGAGTGGCTCATGTGTTACGGTTCATGAACCTATACTGACACATCATTATGATGTGGAGTCCATAGTTTACCTTAGGGTTCACCTTTGGTATTGTACATTCTATAGGTTTGGACAAATGTGTAATAAAGTGTATCCACCATTATAATATCATACAGAGTAGTTTCACTGCTCTACAAATCCTCAGAATTCCTCTGTGCTCTACCTTTTCATCCCTCCCCACCCTGCAACCTTGGGTACCTTTTTACTCTCTATATTTTTGCCTTTTCCAGAATGTCATATAATTGGAATCATGTAGCATGTAGCTTTTTCAAATTGGCTTCTTTCACTTAGTAATTTGCATTTAAGTTTCCTCCACGTCTTTTCATGGCTTCATAGCTCATTCCTTTTTATTGCTGAGTAATACTCCATGTGTGAGTGCACCAGAGTTTATCCATTTACCTACTGAAGGACATCTTGGTTGCTTCCAAATTTTGTCAATTGTGAATAAGGCTGCTGTAAACATCCATGTGCAGGTTTTTATATGGACTTATGTTTTCAACTCATTTGGGTAGGTACCATGGAGCGCAATTGCTGGATTGTAAAAATATGTTTAGTTTTATAAGAAACCGTCTAACTGTCTTCCAAAATGGCTGTACCATTTTGCATTATGACCAGCCGTGAATGAGAATCCTTGTTGCTCTATATCTTCACCAACATTTGGTGTTGTCTGTGTTTTAGATTTTTGGCCATTCTAATAGGTGTATAGTGGTATTTCATTGTTTTAATTTGCAGTTCCCAAATGGACATATGATGTTGAGCATCTTTTCATACACTTATTTTCCATTTGCATACCTTCTCTGGTGAGGTATCTAAGGCTTTTGGCCATTTGAAAAATTGGTATATTCATTTTCTTATTGTTGATTTTAAGAGTTCTTTGTATATTTTGGGTAACAGTCCTTTATCAAATGTATATTTTGCAATATTTTTTCCCGGTCCATGCCTTGTTTTCTAAATCCCTTGACAGTGTCTTTCACAGAGCAGAAATTTTTAGTTCTAATGAAGTCCAACTTATTAGTTATTTTTTCATTGATCGTGCCTTTTCTGTTGTATCAAAAAAATAATTACCACACCCAAAGTCACCTAAATTTTCTCCTATGTGATCCTCTAGGAGTTTTATACTTTTACATTTTACGTTCAGGTCTGTGATCCATTTTGACTTTACTGTTGTGAAGGGTGTAACGTCTGTGTTTAGATTCATTTTTTGCATGTGGATGTCCAGATGTTTCAGCACCATTGTGGGAAATATGATCTTTGCTCCATTATATTGCAATATATTATATAAGATTGCATTGTGAAAGATCAGTTGACTGTATTTACGTGGCTCTATTTCTGAATTGTGTTACATCAAACAATTTGTCTAATTCTTTTTGCCATTACCACAATGTCTTGGTTATCGTAGCATTATAGTAAGTCTTGAAGTCAGGTAGGGTCAGTCGTCTGACGTTGCTCTTCAATATTGTGTTGGCCACTCTGGATCTTTTCCTTCTCCATAGAATCAGTTTTAGGATATCTACAAATAACTTGCTAGGATTTTGATTGGGATTGTTTTGAATCTGTAAATCAAGTTGGGCAGAACTGAACTTTTCACAATTTTGAATCTTCCTGTTCATGAACATGGAATATCTTTCCATTTATTTAGTTTTTTTTTTTTTATTTCTTTCATCAGAGTTTTGTAGTTTTCCTCATATAGATCTTGTGCATATTTTGCTATATTGAGACCTAAATATTTTATTCTTTTGGGTGCTGATGTAAATGCTATTCTGTTTTTAAGTTTAAATTCCACTTGTTCATTTCTGGTATATAGGAAAGTCATTGACTTTTAAATATAACCCTTGAATCCTGAAACCTTGCTATAATCACTTATTCTATGAGTTTGTTGTTGTTGATTCTTTGGGATTCTCTACATAGACGATCATATCATTTATGAACAAAGATGGATTTATTTCTTCTCAGTATACCTTTTATTTCCATCTCTTTTTGCATTAGCAAGGACTTCTCGTACAGTATTGTGAAGGAGTTGTGAGGTGGGGATATTCTTGCTTTGTTCCTTAATCTTAGTGGGAAAGCTGACAAGTTTGTTGCCAAGAATTAGGATGTATTAGCTGTAGGTTTTTTGTAGATGTGCTTTATCAAGTTGAAGTGCCCTTCTATTCCTAATTTGCTGAAAGTTTTTATCATGAACAGATGTTGGATTTTTGTCAAATGCTCTTCTGCATGTGTCAATATGATCATGTGATTTTTCTTTAACCTGTTGATACTGTGGATTACATAATTGATTTTCAAATGCTGAACCAGCCTTGCATACCTGGGATAAATCCCACTTGATTGGGGTGTATGATTCTTTTCATATATTATTGGATTTGACTTGTTAATATTTTGTTGAGGGTTTTTGCATTTGTCTTCATGAGAGATCTTGGTCTGTAGTTTTTGGTAATGACTAGTTTTGTCATTAGGATAATGCTGGCTTCATAGAACGAGTTAGGAAGTATTCCCTCTGCTTTTATTTTCTGGAAGAGATTGTAGAGAACCGGTGTTATTTCTTCCTTATAAATGTTTGGAAGAATTCATTAATGAGAGGCTTGTGCTTTCTGTTTTGGAAGGTTATAGTTATTGATTCATTGCTTCCATAGATATAGGCCTATTCAAATAGTCTATTTTTTTCTTGTGTTTTGGCTGATTGTGTTTTTCAGGGAATTGGTTTATTTCCTCTAGGTTGTTGAATTTGTGAGCATAGAGTTGTTATGATATTCCTTTATTATCCTTCTATGTCCATGGGGTCTATCGGGATATTCTCTTTTTCGTTTCTGATGTTGGTAATTTGTATCTTCTCTCTTTTTTCTTAGCCTGGCTAGAGGATTGTCATTTATTGATCTTTTCAAAGAACCATCGTTTGGTTTTGCTGATTTCTCTTTTGATTTACTGTTTCCAGTTTCATATTAATGATACCAGTCTCCTCTTATCCTTTCTTTCTTGCTTACCTTGGGTTTACTTGGCTCTTCTTTTTCTTTTTTAGTTTCCTAAGATGGAAGCTTAAGTAATTGATTTTAGTTCTTTCTTCTTTCCTAATATATGCATTCAATGGTATACATTTCTTCCTAAGCACTGCTTTCACTGCATGCACAGGTTTTGATAAGTTGTATTTTCATTTTCATTTAGTTCAAAATGTTTTTCAGTCTCTCTTGAGATATCTTCTCTGACCTTGGTGTATTTAGAAGTGTGTTTAATCTTCAAGTATTTTAGGATTTTCCAGCCATCTTTCTGTATTGATTTGGATTTTAATTCCATTGTGGTCTGAGAGTAGATTTGAGAGTCTGAGAGTATGATTTATATTCTTTTAAATTTATTAAGGTGTTTTTATGGCCCAGATTGTGGTCTGTCTTCCTGAATGTTCCATGTGAACTTGAGAAAAAGGTGTATCCTGCTGTATTTGGATGAGTAATTGATAGATGTCAATTGTATGTAATTGGTAAATGGTGCCCTTGTGTTCAACTATGTCCTTATTGATTTTCTGTCTGCAGGACTTGTCCATTTCTGATATAGAGAGATGCTGAAGTCTTCAATTCTTATGGTGTTTTTATCTCTTTGTCGTTACATTTCTATCAGTGCCGCCTCATGGATTTTGATGATTTGTTATTAGGCACGTACACATTAAAGCTTGTGATGTCTTCTTAGAAGATTGACCCTTTATTATATGTAATGTTCTTCTTTATCCCTAATATTCTTTTCTCTGAAGTTGGCTCTGTCAACATTTGACTTGGTATGTCTTCTTCTTGGTGTATCTTTATATGTTAAGTGCGTTTCCTGTGGACAGCATGTAGTGGGTCTTGTTTTTTGATTTCTTCTGAGAGTCTCTGTATTTTTGATGGGTATATTTAGACCGTTGATGTTTAAAGTGATAATTTATATAGTTGGATTAATATTTACCATAATCATTACTGTTTTCTGTTTGTTCCTTTGTTTTTTGTTCCTGTTTTTGTCTTCACCCTCTTTCTGCCTTTTATGTTTTTTTGTTTGTCTTAGTATAGTTGGCAGAGTGTTAACATTAGTTTCAGGTGTATGGCTTAGGGATTTGATAATTTTATACATTATGCTATATTCACCACAAGTATAGCTACTTTTATAGTTTTATTGATCATTTTTGTGATTCCATTTTATCTTCTTGCTTAGCATATCAATTATACTTTTTCTAAAGAATTGTTTTAGTGGTTGTCCTAGAGTTTGCCTGTATACATTTAAAAACTATGGAGTGTTTTCATGAATTTGTGTGTCATCCTTGCACAGGGGCCATGCTAATCTCTGCATTGATCCAATTGTATATGTGCTGATGAAGTGAGCACTCAGTGTGCTTTAGTTTTATCCCGAGCGACTTTCTAGCAGTTCTTTCTCTTCAGTTGGATATAATCCACGCAGCAGCAGACACTCACTGAAGGCGGACATGATCATATATGCCCCTGAGTGCTGAGTCAGCCTGAGAGTCCTAGCTCCTTTGAGAGTAGAAAATCCTCACTTGTTTTTTCAGATTGGTGTCTGCTGGCTGCACCCTTGCTCCAACGTCAGGTTCAAGCCCACATACCTGGGACATTGGGCCCCAGGCCCCCGTGGTTTTATCACTGCTTGCTTGCTTTAAGGACTTTTTAAGGACTCAGACAACTTCTTCATCTTCAGAACTGCCATTTTCTCTCTAGAGATGAAAAATACAAACAAACCACCTCTGTTGTAGAAGGCTATGACAGTTCTTAGGCTAATCTAGTAACTCTTATTCCTTTTTATTTTTTTAAACAGATGTGATGTTTACTGGTACGGCAGATGGCCGGATCGTAAAACTTGAAAATGGTGAAGTAGAGACCATTGCCCGCTTTGGTTCAGGCCCATGCAGTAAGTTAGTGACCGTCCCCCTGATACTTGTCTCTTGTTACTGAGAAAAGTGCTGAATGACTGTGTGGAACTAACTCTCCCTAGAAGTCAGGTTCACCCTTGAAGAAAAAAGAGCCCCTGACCACCTGGCAGATCGAACCTGACCTGGGCATTACCACCAGCTCTTCATTTGCCCTGTGGTCCCTGGACCTCACTGTACCTGATTGTTACTCTTCGAGGCAGTGGCCTTCACACCTGCCAGTTATCTCATGGGCTCCGCCCCCTGCCATTCCATAGTGGCCTGTGTTCATCCTTGAGGTTAACTTTGGAGAAGATTATAGCCATTGTCACAGTGCTGCTGTGGAAGCACAGTTGGCTCTGTTGTTACTTGGAGGTTTAAATGTCATTCCTACATTAGCTTCCCAGGAATTTCAGTAGTGTCATTCAAAGTCAAGACACCCTGAAGTCACTCAGTTTTTGGGAAATGAGAGTAGAAGAATCTCACCATTAAAAACTGATAACCCACAGATTTTTTATTAGTTATTGTTTTTTTTTTAATGTTTGTTTATTTTTGAGAGAGACTTAGTGTGTGAGTGGGGGAGGGGCAGAGACAAAGGGAGAGACACAGAATCTGAAGCAGGCTCCAGGCTCTGAGCTGTCAGCACAGAGTCTGACGCAGGGCTTGAACCCACAAACTGCAAGATCATGACCTGAGCCGAAGTTGGACGCTTAACCCACTGAACCACCCAGGTGCCCCTAGTTATTGTTTTTTAATAGGTAGAATGTTTTTGTAAAAATGATGCATTTTCATTTGCAAACAACACAAAGGTACAAAGAAGGAAGTAAAAATCATCTCAGAGTTTTCACAGATGTAAGTGTTAACGTTCTAGTGAATAACTTTTCAGATATCTTTCTGTTCACAGATACTCTGGTTTTGTGATGGAATCATACTGTATATCCAGTTTTTTAACCTGCCTTTTCCATTCCATATTTTGTCAGTAAGTGATCTTGCAGTCAGTGTCTTGAAGTAAGGATTCTTGTAGTAAGCACCCTGCAGTAAGCACCCGCAGAAAGCACCCTGCAGTAAGCACCGCTCACCCCTTTACTGCAGTAAACAACCCTGCAGTAAGCAATCCTGAATACAGTAAGCACCCTGCAGTAAGCAATCCTTAAAAACCCTGCAGAAAGCACCTTGCAGTAAGCAACCATGCACTAAGTACGCTGCAGAAAGTACTCTGCAGTAAGCAACCTGGCAGAAAGCACCCCTCAGTAAACAACCCTGCGGTAAGCAACCATGCAGTAAGCAACCCTTAAAAACCCTGCAGAAAGCACCTTGCAGTAAGCAACCTGCAGAGAGTACCCTGCACTAAGCAACCCTGCAGAAAGCACCCTGCAGTAAGTAACCATGCAGTAAGCACCCTGCAGTAAGCACCCTGCAGTAAGCAACCCTGCAGAAAGCATCCTACAGAGAGCTCCCTGAAGAGAGCACTTGCACTAAGCACCCTGCAGTAAGCGACCCAGCAGAGAGTACCATGAAGTAAGTGATCCTGTAGTGAGCTCCCTGCACTAAGCACCTGGCAGTAAGCAACCCTGCAATAAACAACCCTGCAGTGAACACCCTGCAGTAAGCAACCCCATAGTGAGCACCCCACAGTAAACAACCCTTCAGAGAGCACCCTGCAGTACGCATCCTGCAGTAAACAACCCTGTAGAGAGCATCCTGCAGTGAGCACCCTACAGTGAGCACCGTGCACTAAGCAACCCTGCAGAGAGCACCCTGCAGTAAACAGCCCCGCAGTGAGCACCCTGCAGTAAGCAACCCTGCAGTGAACACCCCACAGTGAGTACCCCATAGTAAACAACCCCGCAGTGAGTACCCTGCAGTAAGCAATCCCGCAGTGAGCACTCCACAGTAAGCAACCCCGCAGTGAGCACCCCACAGTAAACAACCCTGCAGTGAGCACCCCACAGTAAACAACCATGCAGTGAGTACCCCGCAGTAAGCAACCCCCCAGTGAGCACCCCGCAGTAAGCAACCTGCAGTAAACAACTCTGCAATATGAGCACCCCACAGTAAACAACCCTGCAGTGAGCACCCCGCAGTAAGCAACCCTGCAGAGAGCACCCTGCAGAAAGCACCTTGCAGAAAGCAACCCTGCAGATAGCACCCTGTAGAAAGCACCCTGCAGTAAGCATGTTGCATAAGCACCCCTGCAGTGAGAATCCTTGCAGTAAGTGCCTCTGCATAAGGAACCCTGCAGTGAACACCACTGCAATAAATATGCATTGCCTCAGGTTTTAAAAAGGTATTAAAATAGTAGCTCTTACTTTCAGCCAGGTGGAGGGACAACTGGCAGTGCCATAGATGGGCACAGTGTTCAGGTCAGGCTATTGGGATTAAACTCACAATTCCTGAGATTCCGGGGTGGGGGTTCTAGAGTTGGGGCCTGGGTCCTGATGATGTCCCTGAGTTAACTGTCCAAGTCTCAGGATGTTGATATGAATGTGATTCTCGGGTACCAGTTGTTGTTCATATGTTCAGATCCATGTTCTCAGTTGGTCTCTCTGGATACACCAGACAGTTGTCATAAGTTCTGAGGGGGCTGGAACGCTAGGGTATACATCTGTCTCTAAAGCCATGGTCTTTTTGTTCTGAACAGCTTGACATATATTTAGTACGGGATGGATGAGATGCTTGGAGACACAGGTAGAACCTGGGACCAGCCACTGATTCCTACCATTTGTTTCTCTAGAAACCCGAGATGATGAGCCTGCTTGTGGGAGGCCCTTGGGCATCCGGGCAGGGCCCAATGGAACCCTTTTTGTGGCTGATGCATATAAGGGACTATTTGAAGTAAATCCATGGAAACGTATGTAACAATGTCTTCTTTCCTTCTGTGGTGACTTCAGATGTTTTAAACAATAATTACATAAGTGGATTTAATGATATTTGTTCAGTAAGACTACTGGAAACTTTGTATTATTTTCTTATTCATTGAATAGTACTGCAAGTAATGCCTACGTGTATCATGTATCAGTTACATGATGGTATTTGTCATATATCCCAATTTCCTATTTGTTTTTTAGCTGCAGGATCTTATCCTTAAAAAGTTAGAACTCCTCTTTGTTTTTCTGTGTCTCTCTGTATCTCGTCTGTTTTCTGTGTATGTCTTTTCATTTGTTCTTTTTCCACCTGTTCCTCCTGTTTTTCTCTATGTGCTTCAGCAGGGGAGTTTGTATGATGGAGGAATTTGTTATTGTGGGTAGTACCTGGGTCCTGTTTGCTGGCTGTGTGACTATGCAGCTGCCTCAGCCTCTCTGTGCAGTTTACCCATCCATGATACAGGGCTAATGGTAGTGCCTACCTTGGGGGATCGTGTGAGGGTTTAAATGAGATTATACAAAGAGAGAGCTTATCATTCCATAAATGGTTGTTTTCCTATTTTTAAAAGTTTACCACCATCACTATTTCTTTACTTAAAAACAGGTGAATGGAACATTTTGTATTTCTCTCAAGCAAATGAAAAGAAAGTTGCCTTTTGTCTAAGACTTGTAATAGATTATTATTTTTTTTTCTTTTTGGGGGGGAGAGGGGGAGGGAGAGAGAGAGAGGGAGGGAAAGAATGGGGGAAGAACAGAGAATGAGGAATAGAGGATCCAAAGCAGGCTCTGTGCTGATACACAGGGTTTGAACTCACAAACCATGAGATTATGACCTGAGCTGAAGTCGGATGCTCAACCGATTGAGCCACCCAGGCGCCCCTAAGACTCATAATAGATTTTTAAAAGTCAGTTTGTCTTGATAAAAGGAAGAGGTCCTCATCCTTAGAGGGAGGATTCTGCCTTTAATGAAGTTAGTTTAAAAAAATTTATCACCTAACAGATGAAAGAAAGGAAAGCACTTGTTTTTAACTGTAAGGGAATAAATCTACTGGCATGTGAGAGAAGCTCATTTTAGTTTTTCCTTTTAAATCAGGTAAGCTGATTAATATTTTGAGATCATTGAGATACAATTTCTTGGAATGAAAACAGGTCTTCTCTCCCTCCCTTCTTTTCTTCCTTCTTACCTCAGGTGAGGTGAAGCTGCTGCTCTCCTCTGAGACACCGATAGAGGGGAGGAAAATGTCCTTTGTGAATGATCTTACAGTAACTCAGGATGGGAGGAAGATTTACTTTACAGATTCTAGCAGCAAATGGCAGAGACGAGATTACCTGCTTCTGGTTATGGAGGGAACAGATGATGGGCGGTGAGTGTTTATTTCAGATCTTCTGCTTAATGAGATCATCAGTCAGTCAGGGTGACTTCACAGAGCTTATTTGTGGGAGGCATTGGAGTGTTTCTGAGCATAATATTGCAGCTTTTGAGATAGGACATTAATGGCTTCTGGAAATGGGTGATGGATGCAACACAACAGAGCAAGATGTTCACACTTTCTCTTTGAAAAATGAAATTAAAACAGGCCAGTCCATCTGAGCATGTGGTCGGTTGGCACTCTAGGCGGGACCGTGCAGGCTGGCCTGGGTTTCAGGTCATCCCTCCAAAGGGGAACTCCTGTGAGGCTGGAGCCATGGGGGCCCTCCCTGGTGCTGAGCCAGATTCCAGCTCAGCGAGAAAACTGACTAGGGGGTTCTCAGGAAGAGGATGCCTGGGTCTGCTTCAGATGGGAAGGCCTCCAGGGGCAGCCTGGAGCCAGGTCTGGGCAGAGGACCATCAGGGGCCTTGTCACTGCAGTGTAAGGAGGATCCCCTTCTGCAGGCCTCTGCCCCAGGCTCAGAGGGGAGCAAGGCTCCAATGGGGCAAGGCCACGAACTCTCCCACGTGAGTCTTAGCTGTTGGCGCCCTGCAGCCTGCTAGAGTATGACACCAAGACCCAGGAAGTGAAGGTTTTACTGGACCAGTTGCGGTTCCCCAACGGAGTGCAGCTTTCTCCTGCAGAGGACTTTGTCCTGGTGGCCGAGACAACAATGGCAAGGATAAGAAGGTACGTGCGTACCCACTGAGCTGTCGGGATGGCCAGAGCTCACTGTGGCCTGGCCTGGGATGGGCTGGGAGACATCAACCTACATGATCTGAGATGTGGGCGGCAGGTTACCTTCTCCTTTGTGTGATAAGGAAAGCAGTAAAATTCAGGAATGTGTTTTCCTTCTCCCCCGTCTCACCCTGCTTGAAAAGTCACAGCCTTGGAGAGTCTCAATTTAATGCTGATTGCATGCATCCTGGGTCCGTTTATCCATTAGGTGGGTCATCTTCCTGCAACTGCATCTAGTTGGGCCCAGGGCAGGGGCCCCTGTCATCAGCTGTGCTTTTGTTCATGATGGACAGGTTTATAGTTGTTTCCATAAATTGATTGGAACCAAGACAATTTTGGTGCTTGGCTAAAATTTTTCCATAAATCCGGAGGCTTCTGCTCACTACCTGCTTGGGTGAATTTTTCAGATTCTACGTGTCTGGCCTGATGAAGGGAGGGGCTGATCTGTTCGTGGAGAACCTGCCTGGATTTCCAGACAACATCCGACCTAGCAGCTCTGGCGGGTACTGGGTCGGCATGGGGACCATTCGCTCCAATCCTGGGTTTTCTATGTTGGATTTCTTATCTGAGAGACCCTATATTAAAAGAATGATTTTTAAGGTAAGTATGAAAACTACAATTCCAAAAAACAAAATGAAAATGCATCTAATTACGATCTTTTTTTGACCTTCGTAGCTTTAAAAATTCTCATTCTGATCATATTTAGTACTGTTAGTGACTTCTTTAAAACATATTTATTATTCAGCCTGAAATGTAAATTGAAACATTTGAACCCTTTGATATTTTCCTTCTGGTTTTGTTGTCACCTCACCATCATGGTCTGTCAGTCATGCCTGCCCCCTCCATACCTCCCCTTTCCACAGATCCTGCAACTAGGCCTTCATATGGGGCCCCTGCAGACCATACTGCTGCTTCTCAAATGGTCATCAGGCACACACTTACCTTGGCCCCATCCCACCCTACGTCCTCCTACCTTCTGGAACTTTCTGTCATTCACATCCCGATTTCTCCTGCACCCTGTACCAGATCTTGACCTTTGACCTCTTAGCAACCAAACTTTTTCATTAAAAAAAAAAAAATCACCTACCCCCACCAATGGCCAGCCACAGATCCTTTACAAAAGCCTTTTTCCCCAGTGAGTTCCATGAAATGTACTCAGTGTAATTCTATATGTTTTATACTGGATGAGCAACCTGCTGATATAGGTACTTCCATCATGCAGAAACCTTCATTTCTAACATGCTCCATTTCACAGACCGAATAGATGTTTGAAATTGATATTGGATATTGAATATTGAATAGATGTTAAAATAATTGTAACTTAAGGCCCTGAAAGGTACTAGGCAGCAATTACTGAGTCTCTGTACTGCTGGGCCCTTTGTCTGGGCCCTGCTGAGGGGCTGTGGGTACCTGCCCTGTCGGGCTGGCCCATGGCCTTCAGTTTTGTTCCAAATTCAGTGTGTCACTGTGGATAATCCTGATCTGTTTAGAAATAACACATTCTTCCTCTTCACTTTGTTGGTTCCAGAGCCACCATCTGTTCCTACTGGGACCTAAGAGGAGGCAGAATAGTGAGGTGGGAAGGACGGGAGTTTTGAAGAAGGCCAGACCAGTTGTGGGACCCTGGGCAGATGATATGATCTCTCTCTGCCTCAATTCCTCCATCTTTCAAGGGGAAAGAATAATAGCATTGTTCTATTTCATTAGGTACTGAAAAAATGTAATGAGAATATGCACATAATGCCCGTACTGACTGTAGTGAGTACTCCAATTCTGTGCCTGTCCGTCTTCCCACAGCAAGGATGTGATGTGGTGATGGGGGTGGTGGTTTGTCTCTTCGCATGACAGAACACATGCTCCATCTTTCGTTCGCTCCTGTGTTCGCAGCACCTAGAACATTGTCTGGCACACGGTAGGCTCTCAGAATTACTGTGGAAGGATGTGTGCCCAGGGAGCTGAGACCACAGGTGTGAGAAGGAGCCAGAGTGGTGACACATGTTCCTGGTGCGGGAGAGCTCAGCACCTTTGTGTGGCCGCAGAGACGGCAGATTGAGTGCAATGGGAGAGGACCACAGGCCTTGCAGATGTGAAAAAGAGGCTAGATTTTATTCTAAATGTGATTGAAGTCATTGAGGATTTTGGTATGTTTTTAGTTTTTCTGTGTTTTTAGTTTTGAGACAGTATCAGACTTAGAAGAGCAGCAAAGGACTTTTGTCCTTGAACTATTGCAATAAGTTGCTGACCTGATGCCCTGCATCCTCAGATACTTTTGTGATTTTCCTGTAATAAGGACATTCTCCCCATGACCACCCACTGAAACAGGAAACTCACATGGATAGTGGTGGCCATCCAATCCACAGACCCCATTTGAGTTTTGGGAGTTACCCTGGTGATGTCGTAACAGAGGATTCAACTCAGGACAAGGAGTGGCCTTGACTTGTCACATCTCTTTATTCTCCTTCAGTCTGGAACAGTGCCTTAGTCTTGATCTTTTTGAGAATTACAGGTCAGTTATGTTGCAGAGTATACTTCCATTTGGGTCATCTGGCATTTCTAATGATTAGATTTAGGTTATGCATCTCTGGCAGGAAGACCATGAAGTGAAGTTGTGTTCTCAGTGTGTCCTGTGAGGAGGCACATAATGTCAGCTTGTCCCATGCTGGTGGTGGCAGTGTTGGCCACTTGATTCTGTGGTGAATGCCAGGCTTCTCCATTGTGAAGTCACTCATTTTCCACTAGTAATTAACACATATTTTGTGAAGAAGTACTTTCTAAATAAGTAAACATCGGCATGATCTCATGGTTGTCTTTTTTATTCAATGGATTATAGTCTATTACTATCATTATTTATTTTGAGGCTCAAATTGTCTGGCTATGGCCAGTGGGAGCCCCTTCAGTGTGGCTCCCTGACCTTTGCACATATTCCTAACATTTTTGGAGTGGTTCCTTACTTTCTGGCACCATACAGTGTTTAGGCTCATCTTGTATTTTCCATGTTCCAGTATTTTCCATGTTCCAGCTCTGTAATCAACCATTTCTCCAAGGAGCCCTGGTTCCTTCTAGAGGGGATCTGGTGTTGCTTGTGCTCATTGCTTTTGGTGTATCACTGCCACCAGGCTCCCTCAATAGACAAAACCAGGGAATATATGCATGTGTATTCATACATTTATCAATACATTTGACCGTTGAACAACATGGGGGTTAGGGACACTGGCCCCTGTGCAGTTGAAAATATGCCTATAACCTTTGACTCCCCAAAGACTTAACTACCAACAGCCTGTTGACCAGAAGCCTCAATGATAACAAACAATTGATTAACATATAATTTATGTGTTATATGTATTATATACTTTATTCTTATAATAAAGCAAACTAGAGAAAAAAATATTAAAATTGTAAGGAAGAGAAAATACATTTATAGCACTATATTTATCAAAACAAATCTGCATATAGGTGGACCTGCTGCAGTTCAAACCGGTGTTGTTCAGGGGTCAACTGTATATACAGTGTATGTACACATGTTCACACATGTTTATTTGCCATCTGTTTATTTAAATTGATGCTGGTAAGTAATGCTGGTATTGCTGCTTCCAGTCTCATACCACAGGATTTATTCTAGTTTTCTCCACTTCCATATTTGTATTTCCCTTCTCTAGTAGTGAGAAACCTAGATCCTATTATCTTTCCTACCTATTTGATCACATTCCCCAGACATCACCAATCTGACCATTGTCCCTCCATCATGGGTCCTGCTAGAGCTCTAGCATCCTACACTGGGCCTTCTTCCTCCTCCCAGCCATGTGAGGGGCTTGCCTTTCCTCTCAGAGGCTCTGGTACCTGCACCAAGTCGTCCCCAAGCAAACACCCTCCTCACTCTGCCTGAGCTCTGCCAGCCTGTGCCTGATCACCCCACTGTAGGAACATGTCTCACCCTGCCTGGGTTCTGATGCCCTGCTTCATGCCACTGCCCTCTCCTTACCCCCAGCGTGGACTGTCCCTCACCCTGCTAAGACTGACTCTTGGTCTAGGCCACTGTGGTTCCAGCCTCTGCACACACCTACCCTGCTGGGTTTCACAAGTCACTTCTTGACTGAATTGTTTGGGTGGGGAGTGATATAGCACAAAGGAAATTTTAAAGTGACAACTGAAGCTGCTGTGTGGAGAGCAGCCTGTGGCATGGCTCCACTGGCTGTGAGGAGCTTGGCGTGGAGGAGGCTGCGGCAGCCAGGAAGGGTGGTAGGGCAGAGCCTGGGGTGGGAGGTACATATACATGATAAGACCCCATGGAGCCCGGCTTGCATGGCTTGGAGAGAAGGGATCAGGAATGAGGGCAGGGTTCTTGGCATCAGCAGCTGGTGTCAGGGGCCTGGTCTCCTCTGCTGGGGAGTCTGTTGAGTTTGAAGAGCTTTTAGAAAGTCTGGGTGGGGAAGTTTCAGCACTGGGGGTTAGAAATTGGGGCGAAGATTTGAGGGCTTTCTGGGAAAGCAACTTAAACCAAAGAGAGAGGGTGAGATGTCTTAGGGATAAGATAGAGCAGAAAAGGGAGGACCTAACACTGAAGTGAGATGGCATTTCACAGGCCGTGGGAAGTCTTATGGAGTGTTTTAAGTTATAATGTAACTTTGGTTGCCATAAAACTTTTTAGAACTCAGTCAACTTGTATGTCTGTTTGGACCTTTGCAAGTTTTCTCCTTTGTCTAGGAGACATTATCCACTGGACACGTGCAGTTGTTTGGCTGTTTCCCCTTACATTAAGAGGTAGATAGGGGCGCCTGGGTGGCTCAGTCAGTTAAGCATCCAACTCTTGGTTGTGGCTAAGGTCATGATCTCATGGTTTTTTGAGTTCGAGCCCCCTGTCTGTGCTGACAGTACGGAGTCTGCTTGGGATTCTCTCTCTCCCTTTCTCTGCCTCTCCCCCACTCACTCTGTCTCTTTCTCTCTCTCAAAAATGAATACATTAAAAAAATTAAAAAGAGGTAGACATCTGCCTATTAATTTGTGCTCATTGGCCTTATGCAGTCGCGTACTGGCATCATTTCCTCCCTAGTGTTCTGCTGTGCCAGAAATTTCATATTTCACCCTCTGGTTTCTCTGCTCTTATAACCCTTCAGTAGCCCCATGTGGCCCTTGACCTGGCTGAGTCAGGAGGCTGCTAGACGGTGCCTTGCTTAGCATGGAGGGGTTTTCCTCCATCTGTACTCTGGCCTTGAGCAGAGCTGCCAGGGCTCAGGGGGCAGGGACATGCTCATTTAACTTGTCCAGGTCTTTTCTCATCAACACAAACTGCCATCATGTCTCCATCATTTGCACCTTGCATGTTTGAAATGTGTTAAACTTAGTCTGAGAGCTTGGCGTTCATTCTGGTTAAGCTGTGCTGGAGTCCATGTCAGTTTGGACATTGACTTCAGTGTTGTGTCTTTGTCAGATGTGGGGAGCCCTGAACCCTTCTCTGGGTTCAGCTGGGTTGTCTGGAGTAGTGCCTGCATTGGGTCTAGCGGGTACCATGCAGAGGACTGTTAGAAAGCTGTAATCCTTGTGCTGGGCTAGTGTTGCCTCTGGGTGCACATGACAGGAGGCTCCTTGGCCTGATCTGCATGGGGGCAGAGGTGGGGGATGCCTGTGGGGTGGCAGGTCCTGTGCCAAGGGCAGGGAGCTGGTTTATTCTATGTGGCTTCCCTGTCACTGGGTCCTTATGAGATGGCGAGTGGCTGTGGCATCTGTTAAAAGTAAAATTTAACTGAGTAAATGTCAAAGATCTTATTGGCTTTGATCAGTGACTCCTGATTCGGGCAGCATCTAGTCGAGCAGATAGGAGTTTGGAGGAACTGTACAAAATGAAAGACTTCCAGGCAGGAAGAGGCGGGAACAAGGGGGTTACACTGGGAAAACAAAAACAAAAAAACCCAGGTTGATTATTGCCAGGCTGTTTTCCTTTAGGGGATGGAAGGGGTCTGTCAGGCACATTACCTTGCTAGTGCTGATCAGGATATTTCTGATTGACTCATGTAAGATTCTATTTCTGGGAGAGCCCAAACTGTAAGTAAGTTAGATCTGGTTTAGTGATGTGGGACTGAGCATAAGTGATTCCATTTTGGGCCTTTGGTCTTGTTTTTAGCAAATTGGATCTGCTCACACCACTCCCTTGGTCAGAAACTAACCTCTCCTCATGCTGTTTCCTTCCCAGCTGTTTAGTCAGGAGACTGTGATGAAGTTTGTGCCACGGTACAGCCTTGTTCTAGAACTCAGCGACAGCGGGGCGTTCCGGAGAAGCTTGCACGATCCCGACGGGCAGGTGGCCTCCTACATCAGTGAAGTGCACGAGCATGATGGGCACCTATACCTGGGCTCCTTCAGGGCCCCCTTCCTCTGCAGACTCAACCTTCAGTCTGTTTAGCCAGCCTGACTGTAGCTGTGCCAGGAGTCCTCACACTGGGCACCACTCCTATTCCAGGAGGTACTATGCACACAGCCCTTTCCACCTGCACCTGCCAGTCCTTGGAAGTGGACAGTGAGACCCTGTGGATGTCTGGGCCCCTGTGGGATACCTCTCCCCTGGGTTTGACATTGCATTTAGAGGGAAGCATAATTTGCCATAGGGAGGATAAGTCCATGTGAAACTATTTTCTGTTAAAAAAAAAACCTTTCTAAGTACAGTGATTCTCTAGGACTTAGGAGACTTCATACACTTATAACAGGCCTCAAGGTTTGGTGGATAGAGCGTAGATGAGCTGTCTAAGGATCTTGTTTTTGCTACTGGCTGTCCTGCCAGCCTCAGTGTCTTTACTGTAAAATGGGGTAATACCTGTCTTTGGGGGAGGGGCATGGGAAGGGCAAGGAGAGCTCAGTGCAAACATGTGTTGAGGCCAGTGGGCGGAGCTATGTAAGTAAAGACCTTAGAGCCATATTCTAACTGTAGATGTAGAGTTTTGTGGGACTTGGGACCTTGATCCTGGGTGTTCCCTTCCATAGCTCACACCCTCCAGCCTGCCCCACTCTGAACCAGAGGCTTTTCAAGACTCCTGAGTCCCTATAACCATTTAAAGGCAAGGACCCGAGTAAATGCATAGAAGCAGCAGCTCAGGACTCCCTGGGCTCTTCTCTGTGAACAACTTACCACGTTGATGGAATGATCCAGCAGCTGGGTACTGCAGGGGAGAATTTAGGCAGGTCCTGTTTACATACCTTTGTTCCTCACCAATAGGCCCACAGATGAATAGTGCACATGCTAGTGCCATTTGCTAGAGGGTCACAAGCCTGAAGTTGCTGTATATCCTGACAGGTATGCCTGTACACTGGTCCTAATTTTGTCAGGGGAACCCATGTAATAATGATAATTAAGTTGACTTTTCTGCTGATTAATCTTTTTTGATGGTGTTGCCTGGGAGTTTTTCTCTAATATAATTATGTTAACAGGGACTGGAATTTGATTCCATTGAGGGCTGATAAGAGGATCATTTTGGTCAGGACCTTGTTTAGGGACAAGCAGTCCATCTGACTGGCTCAGGGCACAGGGCAGCCCCTCCAGCCATTGCCTCCTGGCAGTGCTTTATTCTTGGGCTTGTTGATGTCATACTGTGTTCCTGTTTCCAGCCTACAAAATGGGCCTAATATCTGTTCCTTTCTGTCCTGTTTGTGAGAATCCATAGGAGATCGTCTCTCTGGAATTGTTTTAAGTAACTTAACAAAGGAAATATTTTCAATAGGTAATGATATTAAAATTCAAAGAGGATTGATAGCTGTGGTAAAATCTCAACCATTTATGTGGTGTTGCACTAGCTGGCACTAATCCCTTCATTCCCTTTCCCAACAGCGGCCACCCCCCTCCCATGTGCTGGGCTGGCCTCATTTTAGGGGAAACAGGCAGGATCTGGTGGTTGGCTCATCTGGTGTTACCTGTTCAGGGATGGCTTTATGTGCAGCAGCAGTAGCACAGGGTCAGAGATTGGCTTCAGTCCAGTTGATGCAATGCAGAATATATTAGGTGAATGACTTAATGTTATTTATATTACTTTATAGGAAAGAAAGTTGAGTAGTGATTATTAAATACTTCTTAGTAGATAATGGTGCATCCCATACATCAGCTGTACAGGAAAAGGGAAAGCCTGATCATTCTGCCATAAAAAACAATTTAAATGTGAGGAGCATATATAAGTTGACTTCTTGATTGAGAACAGAGGGCTTTGGTTTTAGTGCTTACTTTTTAGCAGTGCAGAGAAGCTGGTAAATTGCTTTCCAGAGTTTTCAGCAAAGGAGTCTTGATTTTGACTCAGATTTTGATTTTCTGTTTCAAAGTGTCATTTGCTGTGTTTTATCTGGTAATTTGCCATGGTGAGGTACAAAATATAGCCTTGTTAGGTTTAAGTATGTGGTGTGCTTTTGTTGTAAACATGAAGCAGATTTGCACTAATGTGAATTACTAACATGCTTTTAAAATTAAATTAAGTGATTCATTCATTGTGTGCTTCTTTATTATCTATTACAAAAATTCTGTCAGGATTCACTTATTGCCTTTCATATGACAGAGGCCCTGTTTTGAGATTTTTATCATCAACATGCATTTGCAGAGTGGTCTGTAGTTTAGAAAGTGTTTTCACAGGGACTCCTGGGTGGCTCAGTCAGTTAAGCATCTGACTCTTGATTTCGGCTCAGGTCATCATCTCATGGTTCCTGAGTTGGAGTTGAGCCTTGTGTTGGGTGCTGTGCTAACAGCATGGTGCCTGCTTGGGATTCTCTCTCTCTCCCTCTCTCTCTGTCCCTCCCCCAATGAGTGCTTTCTCTCTCTGAAAGTGTTGAGTTAATTTATTTTTTAAATAAATTAAAAAAAAGGGGGTTTTCACATATACTGACCTTTTACTGATGGAAAGAGATGTGGCCTCATTTTATAGGGGAATGGAAGCTGGGGGGAGTGATTTTCCCAAAGTCACTGGGAACACAGGGCCAGTACACTGCTGGGCCAGAAACCGTGCTCTGACTATAAAATGTGCCAGGGAAGCTGGGAGATGAGGAGGCAGGGTGGTGTTCCCAGGACCTGGCCTTTTGGTGGTCACTGCCCAGCCCAGGGGTTGGACCTTGGCTGCACATCAGAGTCCTCTGGGGTTCCTGGTCTTCTAGAGTGGCCTGGCATCATCATAGTTTCAAGCTTCACAGGTGGCCCCCATGGCAGTTGGGGAGGCACCCGTCATGGCTGGGGCCTGTCTGCACCGCTGGAGAAGGGACAGTAGAGCTGAATCCCGTAGAGTCTGTGTATAGTTAGTGAGGAGGCATGGCTGGGGAAAGTGCTAGAACACTCAGGGCAAGACTGTTAGAATTTTGACTGGTTTTGCTCAGTTTCAAGACCTTGAGCAATTAGTATTTCTTCTCTTCAGTCCTATTTCTGGTATGTCTTAGAATCCCAGGTACTTAACTTTACATTTCTCAGTGACAATAACATTAGATGGTATCACAGCTTCCCGCTGTATCAGTCATTCTCTCCTAGTCAGAGTAAAGCTCTAAGTTGAAAACAGCAGGTAAAATTGGGTTGGCAAGACGAGACTTCAGGGCATCACTGGCTGACATCTGCTCCCTGCAGTAAGTTACACCATCTCTGTGTGGGTGTTTAGTTTCATCTGTTTGAATCCTACCAAATGGCTCTCTGGCATCCCTTCCCAGGTCAGTCTGGAGAGAAATCTTTGATAGGGCCAAAGTGCATTGATGGAACAAACAGTGTGCCCTCAGGGCCTGCTCAGGGGCGGCCAGAACAAAAAACGTCTGCGAGAGTATGATTGGTAGATATATCTCTATGGAGGACACAGGTATTCCAGCTCTTGTCTTCCAAAAATCAGAATAGCCTCACACTGGCTCACTGGCCCAGCCTCTTCTGTTGTGACCATGGCTGGTGTAAGAGTTATTTAAAGCATTGTTTTCTATGAGGTGTAGTACATAAAGCAGATTGGAAATAATAAAACAGCAGATGTCCCATTTCCACCTGGAGTTTGGTCCCTGAGGCTCCCCAAGTAGAGAAGGTTTGCAGACGCCTGAGGTTGGGGGCCCACGGCCAACTGGCATCTTCGGTAGCTGGTTTGCCTTGGTTCTAAGACTTCTCTTTGTTTACTTTATAAGAAGAGATTTTATTTAAAAAAAAAATTTAATGTGTATTCATTTTTGAGAGAGACAGAGTGCAAGCAGGGGAGGGGCAGAAAGAGAGGGAGACACAGAATCTGAAGCAGGCTTCAGGCTCTGAGTTGTCAGCACAGAGCCCAATGCCGGGTTCGAACCCAATAACCGTGAGATCATGACCTGAGCCAAAGTCAGACTGACTCTTAATCTACTGAGCCACCCAGGCATCCCTGTAGGACAAGATTTCAAATGATGTTTTGAAAATTGTGGGGATAGGTTAGTGTTGAAACCTGAGAATTTTGAGATTAAACTGTGAGGCTTCCTTCTCTGTTCCCAGAGGGAAGGTCAGCCCTAGCTCTTGGCTAGGCAGGGGGAGTTCAAATGCAGCTCAGCTTGGAGCAGTGGTACTGTGAGGCTGCTCTACCCCAGACATGTGTGCATTCTCCTCTTTGACCTTGAGGCCAGGTGATACCACGTTGGCCAGTGGGACTGGAGGGTTAGTAATAATTTTCGGGAGAGGCCTGGCCTTCTGTGCTCTGATCCGTATTTAAATGTAAATGAGGACTGACTGGGAGCTAGCAGGGGGTCATCCCTTCATTTGCTGTGTCTTCTTGTCCCCTTGTCTGTGTCCAAGGTGGTGTTCCTGCCACCTTGTTAATGTATGTATGGGATCAACAGGGCCAGGTGAACTCATTTATCTTTATGAAAGGATGGCCTTCAGAGTCATCGAATAAATTAAATGTCTTGTGGCATAGTTGCCATTACTGTCCCTGAATTAAATGACCAGAAGGCGGCGAGCCAGCAAAAATGAATGAGGATTTGGATTATTAAAGTAGTTCTGTCCTCACTGAAGGAAGCCAAAGGATAATTCATTATGATGTTCACACTGATCGAGTTTATAACTGTGTACTAAGTTGTCATACATATTTAATGTAGATTTTCTGTTTCCTATGAATTATCAAGTTGTATTTTTTTTAAAGGCAACAGTGTACTTTGCCTGTAGTTTGAAGAGACCTGGAGAGGAAGATGTCCAACATGAGGGGCTCTGCATTTGAACCCAGGGTTACACAAGGTGGCTGGGGGGGCTGTCTTCTCTGAGTGAAGCCTCTGTCTACAAGCTCCTGGGTGTCTCTGTGGCCCAGCCTTGCACTTTCTTTTTTTTTTAATTTTTTTTTTCCTTCGTTTTTATTTATTTTTGGGACAGAGAGAGACAGAGCATGAACGGGGGAGGGGCAGAGAGAGAGGGAGACACAGAATCGGAAACAGGCTCCAGGCTCCGAGCTCCGAGCTCCGAGCTCTCAGCCCAAAGCCTGACGCGGGGCTCGAACTCACGGACCGCGAGATCGTGACCTGGCTGAAGTCGGACGCTTAACCGACTGCGCCACCCAGGCGCCCCCAGCCTTGCACTTTCTAATGCCAGCTCAATCCCTGTCTTTTACGAGGACGCTAGTGCCTCCCACCTCATAGTGGTCCCCTCCTTCTCCCAACTCCTCAACACAACACCTCCATCCCTAACCTCGACTCCCTTCTTTTGAAGTGCTGTGGGCAGTGGTCCCAGCACTCTGCCTCACCCCACCTGCCCAGGTGCTGCTGTGTGCATGCTGAGCCTCAGAGGCAGTGGAGAGAACTTGGGTGTATGGCTCCCTGTCAGAAGAATACCCAGCTGGAGGGTAAGTGCCCTCCAAAGTCGGGTGCTTTCTGTCCTGCCAGTTCATGATGTAGATATATGCTGGCCTGTTTTGGCTGCTTTGGTCTTCAGTATATTTTAGCTAGCAGTGAGTGGCTGGAAAAGCCTCCAAGGGGCTTTATGGAAGTCACTTATACTCATTAGACCACTAAGTGAGGGGCACCCCTCACAACACCTCACCTTCCTAACTGTCCCTTTAAAGATGCTTTGAGATGGTCAGTTCTTTATTCCTATTTATTCATGACTTTATTCATCCATGAAAGGCCAAAGATGCTTAATAGCAGACTTGGGTCCTCTGCCCAGTGCTGTAACAGTTATTCAGTCAGAAGGATGGATCTCTGGGCTTTTCATTGGTGAGCGTGGGACCACAGGGTAATTGGGCTTGCTCAGGGGTCCAGAACCTGAAAAATTCCCACCAGAGGACTCGCTCCTGTGTGTGTCCAGACCCCAAATCTGTCTGGGACACAGCATTAGTAAAATGAAGTTTAGAAACAAATGTGAAATAATCTAGCCAGGGGTAGTATCTTTTTCTTCCACTCTGGCTACTTTGCAGTGAACCTGTGGGCACTTCTGCTCACTGCTGAGCTCCTATAGAAGGTCCAAGGGTCTGTGACAGCCAGGACAGGGCTGTGACTGAGCACAGTAAACAGCACAGGTGCAGTCTTGCTGTGAGGTGGAAGTCACTGACAGTGGAGGACGGGCACCTCGAACCTCTGGAGCCAGGGGATGACCCAAACTTCAGAGTAGCAACTGAAAGTCTGAAACAAAGAAGAATCCTCCTGAGAATCTTCCTGGGGCAGAGGCCGCCCTCCCGACATGCTCCACAGAGGTTAAGTTCTGGTGCTGCTCCCTGTGGGCTATGCATGTGCACACATACCTGTGTGTGTGTGCATTTTCCTTATTAAGCTCTCCCTTGCCCCAAGTTGTTTTGAAGAATTTCACATCTACAAAGAAGTTGAAAGAGTGATTCAAGAATATATACTTCTTTCATTTGCAAATTGAATTTTGCCACCTTTGCTCTCTCCCTGCATGTATATGTGTGTCTATAATTTCTGAACTGTTTGAAAACTCTTTTTGCTGTAACTACCCCTGTCCCCAAGTTCGTGGTGTTTATTTCCTGGAGGTGTGTCCCTCAGGGAGGAGGAAGTGTGGGGTGGGCAGGTTGAGGTGCTCTCTTGGGAGTCTCATCTCTGTGTTCTCCTGGGTCTGTGAGTGAGATTTGGAACTTTGCAGGCAGAGAGGTGATGAAGGGGGTGTTTCCCAAAGTCCTGGGGAGTGGGTAGGAGCTGGAACAGCAGTGAGTGCGTGTAAGGAGGCGAGACCCCTTTGATTACCCGTTGTAAGGTGTGGTTGGTCTGGAAGTCACAGTTGTCTAGACTAGGGTGTTGGGTCTTCTTGCAAGAAGTTCTGCCAATCTCCATGTCCAGCATGTACTTCAGACCCTTCACAATCTAAGGGGGAAACAGGCCACATCTGTGTTACTTGGCCACACCAGCAGGAGGCATGGAGACAGGGAGGAGAGAAGCCTGGACGTGACCCCTGGAAAGGGGCTGAGGCCTATCTGGGACTCACCAGAGAGCTCTGGGAGGGACACTGCCGCCTAGACCCCAGAACCCTCCCTTCTTACCCATTCATGTTGGTCCTGCTCATGGCACCAGTTCTTGGTCCCCAGGTGAGACTGCGGCTCTGTGTCTAAGACATTTCCTTCCTGCCCAGAACTCTCCATCAGCAGGGATGGGCCCTGTGCCCGTGAAGGCGAAGTGATGCCCCCTCCACGCCCAACACTCACCTGCAGCCTGTGCTGACCTGCTGGTTAGTCCCTGCCCTGCATGCTAGCAGTGGTTAATTTTTTCCCAGTTTCAAAATAGATCTCCACTTGCATGTGGCAGCAACCTGGATCATCTCCTTGTTTGTGGTCTCTCAATAAAGCCTCAGCCCCACTAAGAACCAGGTGAAATAAAGTCCCCAATGTCACCAAGGGATAACCTCCCATCCACCAGCTCCTGTAGGCCCTCGAGCACCAGCAGGAGCACCACGAGCT